>NW_023458558.1:57531592-57558290 GCF_013731165.1 Rhagoletis pomonella
TTTTTTTAATTTTGAAATTATCGGGGGGTGTCTTCATTTTTTCATAATGGGGTAACCCAAAATGTTTATATTTTAAGGACCAACCTAATACATTTATGTCAGGATATGAAATCGCTGACACATATCATTAGGTCAGGTATTGTAAAGTTAGAATACCAGCACCATGCTGTTCAGATGTTCAGAGCTTTTCAAGCCTTCAGCGCTTTCACTTCACTTATAGGTTTTCTAAATAAGTCGCGAAAGTCCCAACGCCTGAAAAGCTTGTTATGTAGAGTTCTCTAAGCTTGGTAGAAACACTGAATTGGACGTCCCATAGAGGTTCTAAGGAAGTGGGCCTGGCTTACGACACATTTTCCTTCCGTTAATTTGTATAAGGTCCAGATCATATACCAACCGAAGTCAGAGCTGGCCATTTATAGTGCCATATATAAGCTTTATTGCAATTGGGTATTTCTAGACGAATATTTTGCCATCGAGCCGATGTCCATTCACCACCGAGATCGTGCGATTTGACACCTTTTTAACTTTTTAATGAGCCGTACTTTTCGGCTAAACCTAAAAATTTGGAGCACCTCAAAACCAACTTGTGTCAAGTTATGGCCGAGGTGATGACCAGCAAATACAAAAAAAAGGGGTTGACAATTTTCTTAAAGGATAAACGATATAAGGCTTCCAAAAATTTCCGAAATGTTTCTAAAGAAGATTCACACATATGGGGTAGATAGCTCAATGATATGGGGTGGGGCAATCTAGGGAATCGATTATTCATTATCGCCTTCCTTAATTGGAAAATGTTACCAAGTAACCAAATTCGAAAAAGAAGCAGTATTTAACATTAAAAATTTTGGTAAAAATTACCAAAACGGCAACGCTGCTACATGCACACATATGTAACATAGGGCATACCTACATAGATACATAACTTAGGGCAAAATACAAAAGACAAACATGTGAACCAACAAATATCCGCAAAACAAACCAAAAAAAAAACTCTTCGTTTCGAATGTCAGTTGCCGGTAGTTGGTTGTTAGGTAGTTGCTGTCAGTTACTGTTGCCCATTGCCCAATTTTCAGTTTGTTGAATGCCCTCTTTTTACCATTCTGTAACTGATGGTGGAAGGGCGGTTGTTGGTTGGCTGGCTGCTGAAAATGTCGAAAACCGCATCAATAAGTCGCACAAATTGAATTGAATGGAAATGGTTTATATTTTTTGTTGCTCTAAATTGCAGAATTTTCGAATTTTCCGTGTGCATTTGTACAGAAAATCGGCAGAATATTGCGGCGGAAATTGAAATTGTCAACGTATCACGAAACCCTGGTGGCATATTTAATGCATTTTGGCATTCTTTTTTTGATTTTTCTGTTTTTAGGGGGCAATTGATTTGGTCGGCCATTAGCAAATTAACGTGTGATATCGTTGGTGGAAATATGAAAACGTTCGAAATATGAAAATGTAGAGAAATTTCGTTTGTATGTATGTTGCGTATGTTATTGCATTTGCAAAGGTTTCGATGCAAGCAAATTGATGAATCGAAAGCTGCAGCTAACATTGCAGGGTAAATATTTCATTTATTCCTGCATTTTTGGCAGATCTCAAAAAATCGAAACTTGCCTACATATACATATATGTAGCTTAAAAATTGTTCCTTTTTTTAACAAGCTATACGTTACTTTCACCTGTGTGTAATAAAATCTTGCAATCAATTTGAAACCAATTGCCCGAGGAACTAGTGACTTGCAATGCAATTTGAAAGATGATTTAATCCAACAAATGACGCTTTCCTTTATGGTTCATATTTGGAACGTATGTATATTGCTTAAATAGAAGAAATTAGCTCCACACAACATTTTGCCGATAGGTGGTGCGGGGTCGAAATATTTTGAAAACCTTTAAATTTCAATTAGTTTATGCTTAGATTATATATTATTTATATATTAAGGATTAAGGATGAGTCTGGACTCAATTCACTGCAATAGCCGTACAATGAAGACAAGGGTTGCCACGAACAAAATTGAAGGACGAAGTGCAGAGAGGCCCGTCTGCACTCGGGATGGGTAGAAAATTCGCACAGGAGAAAGGCAAGTGTTGAAGTTTTTTGGACTCGGCGCAAGCTGACAAACAATTGTAGAGCCAAATATGAAGAAGAAGAAAATTTTACATAAATAAGAAATGATGGTAAAAAAATAAAAATCAAATCGGCGTGGCCAATATGCACTTGAGGAAAACTTTTTCAGAGATTATAACATAGGTACGCTCAGCTCCACTTGAATAGGTACACATTTTTTTCTCAACATCTGAGCTTACTTATATCTGAACTTGTCGGCATCGGACAAGTTTTTTTTAATCTCATTTTGAAGAATGGTCAATTTCGAAGAAAAGTAAATAAACTTTGATTACTTTTGATTTATTTCACTTTAACAAACTGCACGAAAATTATGCTTATTATTTCGATTCACTGGGATAGGCACAGTGGCTTTTACACAAGGAAAGGTCTACATTGAACCAACAAAAACACACCATTCATTTTAATGCTACTACATATAAAACACTTTTAGGTTTGGATATTACATCTCTAATTCCCTATCTGGAAGTGCGCCTATTTCACTCATTCTTGCTCTTTTATGCATTTTTTACAGTTAAAAGTGCACCTACTTTGCCCATTCTTGCTCTGTTACAGTTATAAGTGTCTTTTATATTTTTAAAAAGGTTTTAAGTGCAATTTCAATAACTTTGCTTTACACACAAGGATGCTACGCTTACTTGTGCCCATTCAAGTGATTCGAAATAATAAGCGTATTTTTAATAAAATCCAAAGTAATCAAAGTGTTTTCTTCATTTTCATCACTTTTCTTCAAAATCGACCATTCTTCAAAATGAGATTAAAACAGAGCGCATCTGATGCCCACTAGTCCAGATATAAGCTCAGATCTTGAGGAAAAATGTGTACCTGTTCAAGTGAAGTGAAGTGTATATGCTGTCCTGACATACTGGAAATTCAAAGAATGCCGTATGTTTCAATATTTTTACGGGCCTTTATAAAAATTGCTACTCTGTAAATTTGCATCAAAATCTGTTTGGAATCATATTATTTTCCACAAAAACACTTTCAATGTTGCTAGTCGAAAAGTTTACCCTCTAGTAGGCTGAACCGCCTCCAGACGGTCGTTAACTAAACACGTATTTAGTGCACCTATAGTAATTTTTTTCTATATTCGAAAAGCACGATCTTTAGAAAATAAGCGTACCTTTACGAAGATGTAAATTTTAATCCGTTGTGTCAATCCGTTTTAATTTAATCGGCAGTTGAATCACAGATTGTGAAAGACTCGGTTAAATTAATTATTTCTGGCTATTAAGTAATTTCGTAATTAAAGAAATTTTTTCTTTTGAAACATTTTGAAAAAAAAAAATTCAGTGGGTTTCGTAGTTAAAAGCACAGTATTTTGATATAAGTTTTATTATTATGTCACCATTCGAAATGGAGAAAATTGCTTTCGAACACAGACCGTCTACAGACCGGCTTGCCGACATATAAAAACCCAGTTTGCATTTTTGACCGTCTGCAGACGGGATTGCCGGTTCGTAGGTCAACATTGTGTAAGAGAAAGCTGAAAATACGTCAAAGTGTATCGGCGAGCCGGTCTCCTCAGCAGGGATAATAATAACTATCAATGTCGGAATTAAGATGACTTGCAAATGATAAGTATGAATATAAAGGTAGAAGAATTTCTGTAAAAAAAGTTTGCCTTCAATTTAACAAAAACTTGTTTTGAAAGTATCTTCTTTTTAAGATTAAATCTGCTTTTTATTAAGAAACCTATTTTATTTGTTTGTTGATTAATTGATGAACTTAAAAACAAATTATTTGTGGTTTGATTGGTCGACCAGAATAAGAAAATTAATTTTTTTTGTGATTTTATTCGCTGCATAAATAAAAAATTAAATTTATTTATTCATTCGTGGAAAAAAAATATTTGTGATTGGATTCATCAATCAAAAAAAAAATCATTTTTTTTTACTTTTGATTTGTTTTGAAAATTGAATTGTTCGACGAATTAAATATCAAATAAAATTTATTTTTTATTTGGTAAAGGGAAACAAATCACAAATAAATTTTAAATCAATTTGATTTTTGGATTTGTGATTTGTTTAATCAAAACTACGCAAATCTGGTACAAGTATTTACGACAATTTCAAAGGATATCAAGAAAATGTAAGACATTTTTTAAAATGACTTATGGCAAGCTAGAATTCCTTCTTATCTCATTATGCGTCTATTCGCGTACTCGAGCAAAAATTTAGATATCTTATACGTAGTTTACATGAGGCGATTCTACAGGCAATTTTAGAGGCGATTAGTGGAATCATAGAATGTCTGGCTCCCAACTTAATTGGAAGCATTTAATTGAAACGCCGTTCACACCAGGCGATTGCTGCTTTCAACTAAAAGTTGCCTGTAAAATCGAATCATGTAAACACCGGATAAATGAAATTTGGTATTAAGGTAGATCGATAACGCATTTAGGTCATTATTAGCTCGCACTGGTTGGCTAGCAAGTCGTTGGTAATGTTTTGTTGCATGCAAATTACAACGTCGAGTATGAATCGCACCTATGGTGCACATTAGGCTGTTCCAAAAAGAGTAAATATTTTTTGATTTCAAAATAAAAAAATGGGGGTATACTTTTCCGACATAGATCAATCCTAGTGGCTGAGAGCATAAAAAAATATTAAATTTATTTGTAAAAACTCAATTTTGTGAGGTGTTTTTAAATATGTCCAGCTTACGTAAATTTTATTAATTTGGCGCAACTCTCTAAATATATATAATCGATTTCGGAATACCGGTAAACCCGAAATTTTTTTTTCGGTGACGCACCCTAATGTTCATACATTAATAATTCCTGCCCATAAATGAAAATATGTGTTTACGCAGAAATTATGCTAATAAGAATTGGATCACTGTTTGCTTTCAACGCACAATTTCCAACTTCAAATACCAAGAAGGGCAATTACTCAATTTCTCGTAAACGCTTTAAACATAAAAATTTAAGTAAACAAATGAAATTTTTTGACCATTGATTTGAGTATGTAAATAAGCGCCAAGTTGTTATTTTAGTTCGTCTATTATCGAGAGAATAATAAACTCCTATGCGGCCTGCCGTGTGTCATTAAATTGCGTAAATCATTTTAAATACCCCAACAGACGGCGATGAAAACTTGCAAGGCGGTGGCATTGAGTCCTCCGCGGGCTACATAAACCGGCGAGCATTGCGGCACAAAAAAAAAATTTCAATACAAACTAAAACACATGAAAACTGATAAAAAGTGGTTTTGAAGAAACTTTTGTATGTATCTACATTAGGGTGGTAAAAAAGGAAACTCGCAATTTTAATGCTCCCACCCACTGTGTTCTATACCGAAAAAAAATATAGTATACCTGTTTTTTTTTTAATATTTAGAGGTCGCTCAAAGTGCTCAAAGTTTTCTTGAAAATTAATATTTTTTTATCGGATAACTCTGCTTCTCTTTAGGAGGCTTCCAATAATAGAATTCAATTGTTTATTTTACTATTTTCTAACAGTAATTATTTTTTGTGTGTCCCTTCATGCATTCTTTGGGGTTTTTTTGGGACCTATAAAAAATAGTTAATATTAAAAAATGGCAAAATAAACAATTTGGTATTATTATTGGAAGCCTCCTGAAGAGAAACCGAATCGGATCAAAAAATATTGATTTTCAAGAATTCTTACCATTTTTACGAAAAATTAAATTGTATGTTCCCCATATAAAGTAAGTACCGGCGTGGAAAGCTTTACGCGCTTTCAATGACCTCAAACATTTTTTGATTTCAAAATAAAAAATAGGGGTATATTTTCTTTTTGGTATAGAAGAATCCTAGTGGGTGAGAGCATTAAAATTCCGACTTAGCATTTGCTTTTGAACAACCCTAATTCGCATACATATGTTATTTAATTTGTGCAGTAGTAAATGTGTATTTGCATATCTAAGTTGCTTAGCGAAGTTTATTGTTTTTAGGTTATTCCACTTGTTGTTTTTGCCCTTTTATATTTTTTAATGTTTGTCTTTATGCTGTGATTAAATTGCTAATATTGTTACAATTCGTTTCCGTTCGTATATGGCGTGCCACACCTACGGCGCCAGTTGGAGAACTGTGAAGCAATGAAGACTGCAAGTGGCGCATGAAATTTTGATTTTTTCGAGCTCTTTGTGGCTGTGGCAGTTCTATTTCATACCTACATACATACATAAGTATGTAAAACATGCGGTATAGAGCAATATATATATATATATACATAACTATGCAAATATGCAGATGCAATAAAAAGTATGCACGAAACTTAACCAACAAAAATATGGTAGCAACTACTACTATTTGTATGCGGTTGCATGCAACGCGCAAAGTCCAATTAAGTTGTCTAGCTTACAATAATTGAGTGTCGACACAAGTTAATATGTTTAGCTATGTGTGTGTAAATGTGTGCTCGAGACAAGGTTTTCCATATTGCTGTTTTCGTGTTTTCACTAATGCAAAGTTAAAAGGCATAAAGCACCGGCGAATTCTATTGGCCCAAAGCGGAATTGCTGGCCATTTGGCAAGGTTAGATTGGGAAAGACAAATCAATTGTTGCACGTGACATAAAGCAATTTCACATTGTTACGAAAGTACGCATGGTATATTAAAAAGTCATTTTATTTTATTTTTTTTTCCACTTTTTATCATTTTTATTAATTTTTTTTTCTAGACATACACACATCAAAATTATCTATGAAAAGAAATATTAAAAAATTTGTTTTCTTCAAAAAATGTTTCACATACAATTTTTTTGATAAAAAAAATAGTTTATGAAAATATATGGCATATCAAAAAATTAAAAAAAAATCACAATGGTGGCGCTGAGTATTGCACAATATTTAAGTATAGTATTATGGGGTACACTCTAAAATATGTTGAGTTATGATTTCTTTTTTAACTAAAGTTGAGTAAAATGAGTACATTACAAATTTACAAATGCTTTTAAATTTTTTTATAATTTTTTTGAGTATGCAGTCTTGTAGCTCATCAAGTTTTAGTATAATAAAGTGCGAGTTTTAAGCGGTAGCAAAACTGGCGCAATTTTCTTCTTTTTTTTTAATTTTCTTTGAAAACGGTTTTACGCTTTTTCTTCCCAGCATAAAAAGTTTAAAACTTTCACTTTATTGCACTAGAACTTAATGAGCTACAAAACTGCGTACTCAAAAAAAAAACTAGAAAATTTTTTTAAAATTTGTAAATTGCTTAAAATTTGCACTTTATTATACTTAAACTTGATGGGCTACAAGACTGCATGCTCAAATTAATTCAAAAAAAAAAAAAATTTAAAAAATATTTATATTTGTAATGTACTTATTTTACTCAACTTCGGTGTAAACAAAAATTCTTATACCTAAGTATTGTACTTTATCAGACTTAACTTATATTCTCTTTCAACATACACGCATGCATATATGTATGTATATTAGGGTGGTCAAAAAAAAAGTAAAGTCGGAAATTTAATGCTCTCACCCCCTAGGATTGTTCTATACCGAAAAAAAGTATACCCCTGTTTTTTTTTTATTTTAAAATCAAAATATATTTAGAGGTCGCTCAAAGCGCTCAAAGTTTCCCATGTATTTTGTATGGGGGAAAAAAAAGACTTTTCGTAGAAATGGCATAGAATCCATGGAAATCAAAATTTTTCAATCTGAAAGCTCTGCTTCTCTTCACAAGACTTCATAGAATAATGCCCAATTGTTTATTTAAACATTTTTTAATTTTAACTATTTTTTAAGGGTCTCCGATATATCCAAAAAAAAATCAAATATACAAACAGAAACATACAAAAGAAAAAAAGAAAAAACAGTTTAAATTAAAAAACGTTTAAATAAACATTTGGACATTATTCTCTGAAGTCCTTTGAAGAGAAGCAGAGTTTTCAAATTGAAAAATTTTGATTTTCATGGATTCTATGCCATTTCTACGAAAAGTATTTTTTTTCCCCATACAAAATACATGGGAAACTTTGAGCGCATTGAGCGACCTCTAAATATATTTTGATTTTAAAATAAAAAAACAGGGGTATACTTTTTTCGGTATAGAGCAATCCTAGGGGATGAGAGCATTAAATTTCCGATTTTACTTTTCTCCCATACATTTTTGGACCACCCTAATGTACATACATACATACGAGCACCAATATTTAAAGAAATGGCGCGTCATCCATTTCCGCTGTAGCGTATGTAATGCATATTTTCAGCATACCCAAAATTTCCGAAATAGCTATCACTTCTACCATTTTATTATTGCTTTTCCATAACAAGTTTTCCATTAAAAACGGCCTCAAGCTCAATAAAAATTGTTGAACAAAATTAAAGGGGTAACAATTTCGGGGAACATTCCTTAAATTTTCCTAAACTTTATGCAAAGTTTTTAACCTTGCGTAATATTGTTGTGGCATAGCATAAACGACATTAAAAAAAAAAAACATAACAAACAAATTGCTTTTTGAAAAACACTGTGAGTGTTTGAAAAAATTACCATTTGCATAGTTTTGATTGCCAGCGTGCATACATACAGAAAGAAAAGGTTTTCTGACAAACAATTTGCTTGTACGTAAGAGTGAAAAGGGAAAAACAGTGTACGTACAATATAAGTGTAGTATATTCGTATATACATATGTATGTATATGCAAGAAATTGTATGGAAAATGGAAAACCAAGCGCATAGGTATAAATGAAAAGTGGTAATTCAGCAACTCATCAACTTTCACTGCCAATTCTGTTTGTACTGTTGGCTGAAAGCATGTTGTTCATGCCTAGCATGGCTTGTCATGCTTTCTTTGGGTCGGCATTTGATTAGCAAATTATTAACTGAAACACTTTTCAATAAATGAATATGTGCAACAAAAAACATAAACACAGACACACAAGCAGGCTATGTCAATACACACTTATTACATGCATGATTTTATTCATTTGCACAGCCGTTGATGTACATATGTCATTGTGTATTTATGTACATATGTATGTACACATGTATGTATGAATGCATGTATGTGTACGGTGGCCATATTAACCAACGTAAAGTAAAGGACATTTTTTTTTTAATTATTTGGGAATACGCACATACAACTTGTATGATAAAAGTACCTTACCCATATCGTAATTTAAATCAAATATTTACCAGTTAATTAATCAAAAAAAAATTCACAAATCAGGCTCAACTAGTATCTTGCAAATATTATAAGCTTTCATAAAAAAAATTATAAAATGATGTGACACAAATGAAGGCTCCAGTGAATTACGAACACTAAATGCCAGTTTTGAACCACTGTGCAGCAGTTGTTCTCTATCAGTGGAACTGGAAACTCAGCGTGCCACACGATCCTGGGCACAACTTCCCCTGTGCTTTATAGATTGTGCAAAGATTTCCTATTAAAGAACAAACCCTTAAGTGGGGTGCGAAACGAACTGGCGGAGGTTTTCATTATATTTTATAAAGGACATTTTTATTTTTCTTATTCTGTGTTTAAAAATTTACCTCTGAAGAATTCAGAGCTGATTTAGAGGACAGTTTAAGAAATAAAGGACAAAAGGCGTCCTTTATTTTGAAAAAAACTATAAAGGACAGGGGGTTAAAATAAAGGACTGTCCTTTAAAATAAAGGACTGGCCTTTAAAATAAAGGACGGATGGTCACCGTATGTATGTGTCTTTTAGTTTTCCGTTATACATACACATTTGACGTAATTGTTCAGTAGGTAAATATGAATAAAATATGCGCTCAACACAGGATATGTTATGCGTGAAATTTAATGTTTCACCTGATAATCTGTTGTTTGTTTACAAGGAAATTATTTTAAATTAAGCCTGCTGGTGCAACATGGCGTATGCGTAACAGCTCAGAGCATTGATTAAAATGTAAGTATGCATATATCGGTGTTGCCAAATTCACAGTTATAACTGTAAAGTACAGTTTTTTTCGGACAAGCTTGCAGTTTTTCAAATTACCTCCTAGTAGAAATTACAGTTTTCTTTTCAAAGTTTCAGATTTGAGCGAACAAATGAAAATGTCTCTTTCGCGTTTGTGAGTAGGTTTGTAGTATAATAAATTAGGAAAGCAAGCAGAGTACAAAATTTCAGGTATTTATCAGGTATCACAAAAATTTCGATATTAATAATAAGTGGTATGGTATAAAATATCGATTATTATATCGATAAGTCCCGAAAATCCGAAATTCTCTAAAATTACGAAATAGTCCCCGGATTGAGTCTCTGTCTATCCTTTTCTCTATAATAACCTTTATTTTAATATTTCTTCCTCTATCTTCATCTTTACATTTATCGGTATCCTCATCCCAATATTTTTCTTTATATTTATCTTTGTTTTTACTTTTATGTTTCTCATATTCTTCATCTACATATTCCCTTCACCTTTGCCTTTTTATAAATATTGCGCCATCTGTTATTCAAAAGCCGAAATACCTACACACATATTTTTTTTGTCTTCTTCTCTCACTTTCAGCGCAAGCACGTGTTTGTAAAATGGTGATGAAGTGGTTTTGTATGGAAAATTATTTATGCCCATATATTTGAATCAAATAAACATACTTAGAAGATATCAACCAATACTTCCCATATGCCAAATGAAAGGAAAAATCTTAAATTTTTGATTTAAGGAAATCAAAAACAAAATCATTCGAGCACTTTTTGAGCATTTTGGAGGAAAAAAATTTTGCTGATTTTTTCAAAAATTTTTTGCTTTAAAATGCTCAATATTTGTTGAATTTATATTATATTTCTATTGCTCCAAAGAACCTTTATTCCGAAATTGAAAGTTTTTCCTGGAAATCGTAAGTTGCTAGAGCACTTTAAAGGCTCAAAATTTACCCCAAAATAAGCCAACATTTACCGTTGCTTCTAGGACAGACACCGAATCGGTTACATAAAAAACTATTTAAATCTGTCGATAGGTTTGGAATTATATCTTTGAAACACCATACTTTTCTTTTCAAATCGCCTCATTAGTTCTCGTGCAATAAGCGTTTTCGTGAAGCTCTAAAAATTACAACTACAACATTTAAGCATAGCCTCCATATCGAAAGGTGAGACGTATTCTACGTCAAAAATATCCATGTAACAAATTTTGATCGGATATCTAAAAAATGGGGAACCAGTTTGCGTAAAAACATACAAACAGATTCGATTGAACTCGTCATCCTGATCATTTCGATATGCTTTTTCTGGATCTATCTCTTATACCACCAAAAAACTAAAATGAGAATTAATTAGGAGACTCCAGCACTCTGCGGTAAACTCAAAATGGCAAATTTCTGCAAATGCCTCAGGTATCGAATCAATTGTATGAAAAAGTTAACATATTAATTTACGAAAATTAATAAAATAGAACTTCATTAAGACGAAACGATATTCAAGAATCCGATTTTATTAAGGCTAGTTTTTTTAAGTTTCGTATTATTTAAACTTTGAATGTTATATAATTTTAAATTAATTACTTTTTTATTATTTAGGTTTACTACAATTAAACCATCCTCCTTTTCCGAAAATTCCATCGGTTTTCTACAGTTTATTTTAGGATCTTACAGTTTTTTTTAAGAAAAAAATCTGGTAATACTGGCACATACATATATACTAACAAACTTGGATATGTATGTATGTACATATTTATATATTTATTATCTATGGCAAATTATTTTACAAAATTTTGAGAAAAATAAATATTGTATGTATGCTACGTAAAGCGCTTTATGCGAAATTTATTAAATTTGTAGTTGAAACAATTTATGCTTTTAATATAAAATTGTCTAATAGTCTAGCCATCAACTGAAATTGCAATAATTGCTTGTAATGAGCTAAGCATCGAATTTTATTGATTTAATTGCATCAAGCGTGATAAATGTAAACTTTGTGCTGGGATTTTGTTTTGCCTGAATATCAGTAACTTGTCGTAAAGCTAGTGGACATATTTGTATTATTTAAATGCAATTTTATTGCATGGCCGAATACATTGCCTTAGATTATGAAAATTGTGCATTTGTGAAAATTGTGTGTACAAATCGGCGGGAACAGTGTCCGAGCGGTTAGAGGTGTGCACTACAACTAAGCAGGGTTCGATTTCTGGCCAGCCCAATATCAGCAATAAATTTGTTTCGCAATATTGATGGCCCCTCAGCAGGGCACACAGCCACAGGTCAGCCACCGAGTGTATTTCTACCATGAGAATAGAACTGAAGGTCTCTAACAAACTGCAAATGCTCTGACTCGGCTGCATACATTTAAATAAATTATTATGTAAATGCAACTGTAACATAAATCCTATTAATTAGTCATACATTTAATTTGTTGAAGTGTAATAATTCTGCAGAAACCGCGGTTTACACATTGGTTTAAATCCTAATTGTTTGGTGTATAAGTTATTTACTTGTATGGATGATTGCACAAACTTATAAATAATTTGCTATTAATAGTTATATGCTAATGCTTGTAAATTGTAAATAATCAGTGTTCAATAGATGCTACTTGGTCAAATTATATTTTGAATTAATGGAAAAAAAGCAGCTTTGTTTTTATACCCGAGCGCACTTGTGCTTGGGTATTATAATTTTGCTCACATAACGGTTGTTTGTATCAGCCAAAACAAATCGAGATAGATATAGACAAATGCATACATAAATAAAATGAATGAATGAAAAGAGAAGTCGATTATGCCATTTCTGTCTGTCCGACTGTCTGTCTGTCCGTACGTGTAACCACAACTCGAGGAAATATTATGATATCTCAACAAAATTTGGCATGTTGGTTGACCTTTAACTGTAACCACGCCCACTTCCCAGGTAAAGGTGTTTTCGAAAAATGCAAGAAAGAATATATTTCAGGAAATACTTGATCCAAATTGTTTAAAATTTGTATGTGAAGTAGAATTTTGGCCTTACTATGATTTAGCTAAGAAATCTGTTGAAAATCTTTGAAATCGGGCAATAACCACGCCTACCTAACATACAACGGTATTTTACAAACACATGAAAACTGCGATAAATCCGTAACTATTGAAGCTATTTTACTCAAATGGATTATTGCTATAACCACTTAGCAGAAAATTATATAAATATAAATATTTGGATTTTGGGCGTAACGCCGCCCACTTATGACCACAATCGCGTATCTCGGTAACCGATTTTCTACCAAACTGGGTGCACCTAATAACCTTTGTACGGAAAGGGAATTCGTTTAAAATTATTCAAATCGGACTAAAATTATTTATAATTTCAAAAATACGAAAACTTCGATATTTCAATAACTGAGTACGGTAATTTACTCCAAGTTAATAATTACAACAGCGTGGCACCGCCCGCATTATGACTACAAAGTTAGTCTCGGTAACCACTTTATAGATTTCTACCAAAATTGGTTTAATTATATCACTAAGTCTAAATGAGCATATTATCGAAAATGTTTGAAATCGGGAAAAATATCCCCGGTTATCATGCAAAGGTAGTTTAGAGAAAATTTAAACGAAGATATTTGATACTTTCGGCGGGTATATAAAATTCGGTTTCGACCGAACTAATACTTCTTTACTTATTTTTATTAAATGTATTAAATTATTTATTAACACACGATGTGTCAGAAGGAAGTTTGTTTTTTTATTTATTTCAAATTGTAACTATACATACTTACACATTTTTTTCCATTTACCCACGGCTGCTTTACGTTAATTAAATTTTTTTAAATATTATCCATACATTTGCCGTAGTTTGCATGTAGTGACTACACATGAACGCACTCGTGAATAATTAAAAACGCATATTGTGTTTACCTATATACATGTTAATATTTTACAAGCGTATGCTTAGTTGAAAAAAAAATCATGTAATTACTCATATAACTCTAATTAGGATTGTTTTCATTTTACATTACAATGCAAATGAGTATGTAAGTATACATATGTATGTCTGTAAATGTGTCGGTGAAAATTGAAAAGTGCATTTACATATTGGGTTCATTAAAAAAGGAGTTATAAGGAAAACAAGTAATTTTTAAGCAAATAAACCGACTCAATACGGTTACAAGAATTTATAAGTACTGCTAGTTTCTTTTATAAAATTTATCGAAAACGTTTTATGTGATCCAAAGTTTTCCGAAGTTTTCTTCCAATTTGTGGTGTGCGTCCTGATGTTGTTACAGTTCTACGCCGCTTCCGAACGGCAAGTGGATTTTATGCGAAGCTTTTCGTGGCAGTAACACCCTAGAATGTTTGTCATTGCGTGCCGATGGGCGACAGGTGTTAGAAAGAACCTTTTTTTTAAATGTTGCCCGGAGCAGAGATCTAACCCAGGTTCTACAGTGTAGTAGTATGCTCCGTGGCAATTTTATAACCAAGTTAAAAAAAATTTATATTATTCTGGATTTCGGCAGAATAACTATTCACCAAAAACGCTTGTTCCGCAACTTTTTTGTTTTTGTGAGGAAAGGAAGTCTTATTTTGAAGTTAGTGCAAAAGCTTATTCAAACGATTGTTTTTTACGAACTACAGAATATGAAAAAGCCGGTAACCCGACTTCAGATGGTAGCTTTCGCACTTCCCTAAACATTCCAAGTTTTCGTGTTTTCTTGTTAGCATCTTTACATGCATATTGCATGCTCTTTTTAAAAATGTTGCACTCTGATAATGTTGCCATATATGAAGGTGAATTTTTTTGGGGAAAATAAAACGCCATAAAGTATTTTGACAAACATCAAGGTTCAAACAATAACAAATCTACAAACCGAATTATGCAGCCTTAAACGCTACTTACCATGCTTGACTATATTTTCCATTATAATCTCATGCCTAAGATGTATATCAAAAATATATATCAAGAGATGACGGGTGAGTGAAAAAAAATTTTTTTCTCACTCGTTCGTCGTTCCCAAAATTTTGACCATGTATACCTTTTTGATCAGTTCGGAAAATTCTTCTTACTTGGTTTTCAAGATTAAGCGGATTTTTTAAATTAATATCCTGGCTAATATGATAAATGAAAGATTTTAACATAAGATAGGGGTCGCCAATGCGTGGCGAAAATCCCCAAAAACTACTATTGTTTTGAATGGAGATTTTTATTTTGGTCAAGGTTTGTTAATTTTGCTTAAGCCATAATACAAATTCTGCTGTGTATCAGAGGGCGAAAAATTCACGGATTTTGTGCTACACGTCCCACAAATCTGAGCGATATGTCTAATTGTTTATATCTTTAAGATACATTTAACCCTTTTGCTGTGTTGGGAATTTAAAACCATAGCTAATTATACTTTTAACGAACAAACAGCGCCGCAGCTTATTTAAAATTACCTAACTCTGTAATTAAAGAATTTTTTCATGATAATTGGGTCATTTTGACCCAATCATTGTAGAAGGGATAAGTGATGCTCCGAACCGACGAACCAAATCCGGAAATCTGGGTCCTTTAGCAAACCGACCGATCTGGTTCGAAAAATGGGTCTAACGGAATGGAAACTCGATTCCAAAACGCCCGGAAAACGGTTCAAGAAGAACCGAGGAACATGTTTAAATATAAAGCTTTGTTTGCGAAATTTGTGTGAATTTGAGACATTTTCTCGAGGTCATTCAATATAAATCTTTATATCTCATAACAGAACGATATGCCAAATAAAAAATCCTAAATGTAAAATTTAATTTTGAATAAATTTAAAATGTAATTCTTTTCTTCAGCGTCATATACTTGGTAAAATTTAGCCAGTCATTTTTTTTTTATATAATATTTCTATAAAAGTGATTAGCTTAGGATTTTCTTGGCAGCCACAAAGAAACAAAACTGCTAGTTGCTGTTATAATAGCACTACCGCGAATATCCGACTATCGTTGCATTTTAATCCCATACCTGGCATTTTTAAAAAACCTACAAAAAACTTCTTTAAAGTAATAAAAAGCCAGGAAGTAAAAAGGAAGCGTTTGTAAGCAATTATTTATATTAAAGTTTTGACTTCAAAAATTATTCGTCTTAAATAAAAGTTAAAAACAAATTTTTATTGTACGAGTGCATAAATTGCTTTTAAGTTCTTTTCAGTTTTCATTTCTGCACAAAACCAATTAAAGGCTTCACTTCAGTTTGTTCAGCAACTTTTGTGCCACATTTCTATTTGTAGTGAAAATTTCATATTTTGGCGGTATTTCGCCTTCCGGTGGATTTTTCATTTTTAATTGGCGCTAATTGAAATAGTTTCCACAGCACAAACTATGTGGAGAAATTGGAAAAGTGAGTGCTATGAAAAGGAACAAAATAAATAAATAATAAAAATATGAATGCGTTATTAAGTGGCGGCTAGAAATGGAGATTTGTTGAGAATAGTCAAGTGAGGAAAATGGAATGTTTGGAAATCAACTGACAGATTAGCTAGCACAAAGTCGCTAAGAGAGGTGGATAAGAGTAAGTACAAATGTACGTCTGCGGTTCAACAGCGTTGTGCAATTAGTTGAGCGTACTGTTAACTAGTATACCCAGAGTCATAAGCATTAGCTGTGTTTCTAAAGCGCTTAACCCAATTTTGTACAAAGAAATAGAAACCGCCTACAGTGGACTGTAATTGAAAATAAGTGAATTCAAATAATACATTTAATACATACTGGGTATTCATAGATGACAGTAAGGGTGTCAGACAACACGCAGGATTCAATCTGAATTCAAAAATTCAATCTGATTATCTGTTTATGCAGAATGCTTCCCAATGTGGACAGTCCTATAAGCAGCAAGTGTGTGCTTTTTTCCTGCCTGGTATGCTCATCTATCCTAGGGATGGTCAGCTGAGGTACACGCAGTCGACGTCGCGGGCAGCTGCGAACTCGCGATAGGGCTAGGCGAGCTGAAGTGAGCTGTACGGAGATGAAAAGAGTTATTCAACGGTTCGGCGCCAGTGAGTCGTATGCTGCGAATGGTTTATTATACTAAGGCCAGCTTTCCGACAAGAGCTACTTTTCTATACGAACACAGATATGTAAACTGTCTAATAGGCTTGCGAAGTTCCCAATATCCAAATCCCTCATGTGAGTTTTTATCGGTGAAAGGTTGGGTACGCTCACTTCTGCCATCACTGCAACAAGTGCTTTGTCACACATACAATTTCACTATTCTGCTGACTTCGTTTTCCCCTTCGGATAACTTTTTCTTTCCGCGCTTGCGTAGCCCTTTGAGCACAGCTTTGCACGCGCAGTGCAGATTTTGGTATATCTAAACTAACTTATAAGGTTCTCCTATATAGGCATATTTCGCTTAATCACGGTTGTGTACAGGCTCTGTGTAATATGAGCCATTAGGGCTTCCCACATATCTGCAGATGAAGTGAGAACAATATATGTATGTACGTAGATAAGAAAAATGGAAGACTCGGATAACGAAAAAATGTCATTCGAGGAGATAAATCTACTTCACAATCTATCTGGCAAAAGCGTTTGGAACACTTTCCGGAAGGCAGAGGGACACGTGCTATAATTTCCAGCATAGCTAAGAGTCATCATGAAGGCACGGGGAAGTTAAATTTCAGCTAACCCAGCGTTTGAGCATGCCAGAAAGGTACAGAAGTTATATGTACCGATTCGTCTACGATGATTTAAACAGACGCCCTGACATGCGATGTCAAGGAGACGTAAGCCAAGCTTTGTTTAAACGTGTTATTTTCTAAATAATCCTTCATTATAAACTTAAAACCTTTAGAAAATTTGAGGTACACATTGCAGATGAAGCTCTTTGGAATATAGAGAACACGCACATGAAACCTTACGTAAAACTTTGGTACACAGATGTATATAAACTTAAAATGGTAAAACTGGGGCGGAATATTTGGGTCGGAGTATTTAGCTATCGCGCTATTTTTCAAGCGGAGATTCATGCAATAAAAATCTATGGAAGAGATGCCATAGAAGAGGCAACAATATTCTCAAAATATGTCTGCATTATGTCCGACAGGCAGGCAACCACATACTGGCACTGAGGTCCCACAAAATAAACTCTGGGCTAGTAGATGATTTCTTCAATGTCCTAAATGCTGCTGGAGTCAAGAATACAGTTTCATTAGCATGGGTACCGGGTCATGAAGGACCGCAGTATTTCCTAGTCCAGAGCCCTATTTTGGGCTCACCAAAGCAAATATAAAGGGGAGCACACATAAATAATTGGACAGGCAAAATGTTGAATGGGTATTAGATGGAATGTTCAGGGCAGAGGCAAGCCAAAGATTTGTCTGTCCGTTAAATGAAGCTTCAAAGACAAAACTCAGTTTAGCCAGAGAGGACCTCAAACTCCTCACACGGGACATTTCTCCCCTAAAATGAATCTTCGTTTTGTTTTACGAGTATAATGATCTCGATCCAACTGTGCGGTGAGTTCATTGTTTCACTTGGCTGTTAGGCATTGTAAATGTGGTAAAATACTGCCGTTTTTCTAGCTTTTATCGCCACTTGCTTGAGCTGCAAAAAATAGCTGATGAGCTAAGCCAATTTCTAAATGTTTTTCTGCAGGTAACATAAAAATAGTTTCTCACAAACGCAAGCATTTGAAGTCGCTGACTAATCCAATTGATAAGAAGTGAGTCGATTCGGAGGTGAAAAAAGGGGAAGTAAAAAAATATAGGGAGATAAAATGTGTGGACGCAGTTATTTTCCGTTAAAAGTGTCGTCAACAAGTTGACTTAAATTTTCTGCTACCAATTTTTTTTATTCTCCTGTTCACAGTAGCGTATTAGTAATTGGAATCATACGTTCGAGGAAATGCCAACTGAGTTGAGTTCTTTTTAGGCAGATTTTTTTTGGTTTGAAGGTTCCATTTAGTTTCATCCTCGGAATTTTATAATAAAATAACGAAAAAATTGTTCTAACAAAAAACTGTTGACTAAATATGTATAAACTTTCTGTTTGCTTGTAAAATTTGCTCAAATGCCCCGTCGCATAAGTTTTGTTCAATACCAATTGTATTAATTGGGAAACTAATGGATTTGTAGTGTATGCATTTTTATTATTAATTATTATTTTACCAAAAAAGTGCCATGAACAGTGTTGACATGGTTTTCTGTGGATTTATTTTCTTTTTGGCTGGTATCTATCTTTTTTCGGTTTCGGGTTTAGCCAAAGGTTTATGTAGAGGTCTTTCCTACCGACAGAAGCATGCAGCAATCAACATCAATTTACATTTGGCGTTTATGCTCGTAATTTCAGCGTTTTAAAAAAGAAGGAACTCCTTATTAGTGTAACAAATTCTTGAAATGTGTGAAGACTAGCTCCACGGCTACTGTATGACTATTAAACTTATGGTGAAGAAGTCCTGTATTGTACTTCCTTTCCCGACGACTCTGCCTATGGTCCGAAAGGATCCATGTACTACTTTTGATGAGGGGCAAATTTTTAGATAGCCTCTACAACTTAACCCAATGGTACTTGAAATAGGCGGCTTAAAGATCTGCGAAGTGTGGATTTTCTGCAAATCCAAGTAAACGAAACAAGGTTTGTTCACTAGTTGGTATATATGCATAAGTTGCACGCGCTACTTGGGTTTGAGTCTAGAAGGGAAGCTGGCATGGTAGTCTTATATCGAGGAGAGAGCACATAAGGCTTCAGTGAATCTGTACAGTTGAAAGGAGGTCAGTCGCAAAGAGCAGGTTTCCTTCTTGCTTTTTGAAATCGTAGTCAAGCCTCTTATGTTTAAGAAGTCCTTGTTCAGTTAAATGCACTGAAAAATTCTACGCTAGTCAGTAGACTGGATCAAGTGCAACGAGCTGCCCTCATTAAAATCAGGGAGCTTTTAGGAACATTGCTACCCTGGCCCTTAAAGTCATGCTTAGCATAGCGTCTGTCGACATCGCAAGTAAGGCAGCTGCAGCAAGGGCTGGAATCAGACTTAGGCACACCGTTTGCCTAACTGCCGTGTGATATGGAAATTCTAGTCACCAGTCAGCTCTTTCTTCAAGCACATCCCGTCAATGGGTGAGTGGACGGGAGGTAACGGTTGGAAGGAGAACTTCGATACGGATGGGCCGAAGCTTAACGGAAGTATCAGTATGAGGGATATTTTTCAATTAGTCGACATCAACCTTAAATTTAGGCTTCCTTATCATTTACGATTCTGTTTTCAAATCGAAATAAATTAATTTGTCAAAAAGTTTTCACTGTGAAAAAATTTTTTCATAAAGCTTTGTGGCTATGAAAAAGAAAAGTTTAGCTTTTTTACCAAAACCATCATCTTGTGATGGAGAATCTCATTGTCTTAAACTCACAATAATTTCCAAAATAATTACTCGCTAGATGTTAATTGAAGAGCCTTTAATGATAAAGTGAACAAATTACATAAATTTTCACTGACATTGAATTTCTCATTTTCACTTCACCATTTCATAGAACAAAAATTTGACCCTTGGATCGCTTCCCCTACAAGCTTTGAGCGTTAGGTGATATGCCTGAACTGCGATTTCTTAGGAGTATTACTTTCTGTGGGATGAACTGACCAGGAGTGGCACCCTCGTGCCAGTATCAACAGGAAAAGAGAGGGTGAGAGTTCCCATCTCCTTTCACTACCTGTGGGCTTTTCTTAGATAGGTGAGCGCTGGATGAAAACCAGCGCATGTGCCCCTGCAAGGCAGCTGAACAGGGTGTTTTAGGGAACTCTTTAAGCTCGCGAAACCACAACTTACAATTCTGGTGGGTGTACTGGCAGGTGACTGTCCTATGCGGATTCACGCAGTGAGACAAAATCTCGCAATGGACACGCCATTTGTCACAGCTTCATGGAGAATGATAAAGTGAGATAATCTCAACACTCCACTCAGTTTGCCCAGCTTTTGTTAGACTGCGGCTTAGGCTTCTAGTACCGTACTTTCAAATTGGCTTGAAGGAGCTTTCGGGGGTTAGCATTTGAAACTACAACTTGTATGCCTCTACTGAAATCTATTTAATGGCACTTTAATGTTAAGCGCGCGCGTTTGCATTGTTTGTGGCGCACAAATTGAATTTTTCACACATTTTTGCCATTCTTTCATGTGTTTGCTGCTTCGCAGTTTGTACTTCATTTTATGTATTTATTTATATTTACTTCTTTTTATGGTTCTCTTTGGATTTCCTTTTAGTCGCATTTTGTTGACACATTCGCCTGCTGTTGGCAACAAATTGGTTACATGGCGACGTGGTTGCTTGCGGCGCACTGTCACAAGCCTGTAATACGACGCGTTTTTGCACGTCCATATGTATGTTTGTGCGCAACAAAAGCAATTGGTGTAAAAGCAACAAAAGTGTGGTTAAGTTGACAGCAAATTGCAATGGCACTGCATAAAAAAGCAGCAGACGTTGCAGCGCCATTCGTCGTTGCTAGTAGCTGGTGTTTCTTGCTTGCTTGTTTGGATATTTTGTTGTTGTAATCATGTGAAAAAGGCGCATGGGTGCGTGCCTAGTCAGTACCTTGCCGCTGACATCATTCATTTACATGCAAATTGATTTTTTTCTTTCGCTTTTATTACGTTTGCAATATTTGTTTTTTTTTTTCGTTGGTAATGCGCCATTTGTCAAGGTTAAAATGACAGGAAATTACGGAAGCCAAGCAGTTGCGCCGGTTGGAGGGATAAAATTGAGGGCGTCATATAACTATACATGCATACATATGTATATACACACATGCGTAAATAAATATGTATGTACATGAATGCCCTTCGCGAATAGCTGCAGGAATTGGCGCATGATGGCGTTGCAGGCATCGAATTACCGGCTGCCGTGCGACAACAAACAGCATCAGCAACATTTTCGCACCTCTACAGGATCGACAAATACACACGCGCAGGGATGTGTTAAGTGCAAAAAGCTTTACTAAAACTCACTTGTAAAGCTGCTTAAGATACTATGTAAAACAAAAACAAATAGCAGCAGCTGCGATGAGCATCAGCAGGTATGGCGCGTTTACAAAAACTTAATCAGCTTTTTCTCTGTAAGATTACGCGTCACTTGCGACACTGAAGGTGAAGCGCGCTGTATTGCGCGCGAAAGTATGTGAAATTCACAGTGCTCAACTCACATCACCCAGCGCGTGTCATACGTCAGCGTAGATTGCTCAGCGTATTCTGTTTAGCTTTTCCAGAAAATTTTGTAATATAAATGCTTTCTCTGCGCTTATTATGGGCGCTTGCGCTGCCACCATTGCGGTGGATGCTAAAAGCAGCGGCAGCATTTCGTTGTCGCCTTACGTTGTTTGTTTTGCTTGACAACCTGCAAGATTTCGTTAGCGTTGACGTTTTAAATTAACACGTGACCTAGTTTTTCCAGGAATGCAACAACATTGATGTCTTTCATTGGTTGTGGTGGGGTAAATTTAGTAGGGGTTTAAGGTGAATACTTTAGTGTGAAATGTTTGTGGTGGTTACGATTTATTTGACACTTTTCGTTTAATGTGCTGTACTTTGAGCAGAAACTTCTTAATGTGATATTTTTCCGGTTATAAAAGTTTTACAGAAAATACTTTTAAGTATTATAATTATTCTTCTTGTTGGCGCGGTAACTGTCTAAGCGATTTTGGCCGTGTACAACATCTATCAACATTTCTCTTCTGTGCCAGATGACGCCAATCGAAAATGTCAAGAAAAGCCAAGTAGTACTCCATCTGGTCTTACCAAGATAGCGGAGGAGCCGCGGTATTTTAATTCGCTCAACTATGGCTTTCATACCTTAGGGGCAGACAGTTCGAAAAGCCCTCTCTCAGAAAAGTTTTCAAGTTAGGACGGCATTGAACCGAATTCTTAGATAGGGCATTCTTCACACAAATTCTGAAATAGGGCGTACTTGAAAAGTTTTCTGAGATAGGGCGTTTCGAACTGGCAGCCGCGATAGGTCGATCTTCCACTCAGGTGTCTATATGTCGTTGTAAAGCTCATACAGCTCATCGCTCCATCGTCTGCTGTATTCGCCGTCGCCCAGTATATGCACATAGGTAGTGCAAAGTCGTAGATCGCTGAACTATAGAATTCCACCCACAGCCTGGACGGCTAAAAATTAGCTAACGAATTGGCAAAGTATGGAGAGTACGTCACTGTCAAACAAATTTAAATACTGAGCTCAAGCCCATGGCTTAGTGCACACTGACGGGACACATAACAGAGGTGAGTACTTTTCTCTAATAAAACTTATAAATTAAATACAAAGGCCTATAACGAAAAAATGTTAAGAAATAATTTTAAACAAACGTTGCCAGATTTGCAAAAGGCTACTGTCGAAGTGTGCAATGAACTGTTAAATCCACATGAGTTTATTGATGCAGAAAATTATTATAAATTTAATAGAAATGCAAAGTGACTTTTTGACTATACTTAGTTCCAACAGATCCTCAAATATTGAAATGCAAAAGAGAATTCCTACTTTTATAGTTAGTACTATGTGCTTTAATTTATAGTAGTCATAGAAAATTGTCTCTTTATTTTGCTGCGTCTACACACAACAAAGCTTCAAACATTCCAAAAAAATATTGCAATCATTTGAATTTTCAAGTTCGTTGCTAATTAATGGTGGCGTTGATTAGAAACAAAATAGGAAAATGCTTAAGGTAGTAGTTGTTGTGTATAAACTGAGCGAAACTAGTTTGGATATTGCTATTATTATTTTTTTTTTTTTTTGACTTCGCTTTACCGTTTTTATTGTTGTTTTAGTTTGTCATTTGAGTAGACGACAAAACACCTCAGTGGCATAAAAGGGAGTTGCTACTTTATATTTTAGTAATGCGCCTGTGTGCATTGGTACGGAAAAGGAGTGCTACCGCAATTGGAGCGGCAACGACTGTTGTGGCTTTGTCTTCTGCATTGTATTTTTGTTGTTGCTTTAGCTTTGAATGGTAGTGTTGGCGACACTCCTGCTGTTATTTTTATTACCACTACCACTGCTTAACTTGTCAGCTAGTCAAGCTCATTAAGGCTTTGTGACTTCAACAAAGTAGTCAGACGGCGGCGCTGGTCTCGCGCCACTCTATTCCAATTCACTTCACTCCATTTCAAGCCGACGTGCGGCGTACTTATTTGTGCAAGCACGCGCGTCTAATGATGGAGTGCGGACTATTAAGAGTATGGATTTTTGTGCGCTTCAGAAATGACAGTGGAATCTAAAAGTCTTTCACATCCATGCAAATTTTTTTTTAACTCAAATATCCTGTGAAACAAAAGACTCTGTCTAAACGAGCTTTTTTATTTTTTGTTGATTTGTTACCTATTTCTTGTGCAAATCGCAGCCGTCAGTTTAGACAATGCTAGCAACAGCAAAGAAAACCATAATCCAAGCACTCAAGCAGTCACAATTAGAGTAAAAAAAAGTAAGTGCTTACAAATAAAAGTGACAATAAAGTGACATAAAACATTGATTGTTACATATAAACGCACAAACATACAACCACGCCTATAGTGAACCTCAACGTATTTTTTATTAAATACCTATGAAGGTCTACGCGTACACAAAGCCAGTGGTGTCTACATGGAGGGGCAGACAAATGTAAATAGTAAGCTGATGGTTTTGGTTCTCCCCACAATTGCCAGGCAACACTCCAATTATGATTACAGTGCTGAAAAGCATGATGCGCATACTGATTAGTAGTGGCACACAAACACACACACACACCGATAAACACGTTTCAAATTAACCGCCCATCGTTTGCGTTCTCAAATACTTTTTTTCCCTCCCGCCTTAGCTCCCAATTACGCATTTTTTCATGCCGCACTACAATGGATTTCGATTGTCTACCGCCGCACGTCATATGGTTCGCGCGCGCGCGCTTGTCACTTCATTGAATTATTACGTAATTATTCTATGCGGAATATTATGTGCAGTGTCTTGTGGGATTTTCTTGCTGCACTGTGAGACTTTTCGAGCAAAGGTGGAAATGAGCCAATGAAATGTTAATTAGTCTACAAGGGTGA
This sequence comes from Rhagoletis pomonella, assembly GCF_013731165.1. NCBI lineage: Eukaryota > Metazoa > Arthropoda > Insecta > Diptera > Tephritidae > Rhagoletis > Rhagoletis pomonella. Next base: position 57,556,567 of record NW_023458558.1, read on the forward strand.
CGTACATATATAGCTGTGTAAATTAACACATTGGTATAAAATAAAAACAAACAAGGAGTGTGCTGTCTATGCCGAAGTTTTCAAACCTTTCACGATCATCAGCAAATGTCAATTTAACCGATTACTACATTTTAAATTAGTTATTTGGCAACTAAACTAAACTTATGTATGCACTGCATACATAGATAGAGTTATAAAAAAATCATAACTGAACAATCAAAGGTATAGGAGATATAATTTATACAGCACCGATATCGCGATTTTCACAGTGGACTTTATATGATTATATAGAAAATAGCTCACGAAATTTCTCGGTTTAACCCGTCCAAATGAAGGAGCTTTAAAGTAAAACTCCATATCTGAACTATCTGTTGTATGAAGGCGACATATTATAGTGACCGGATCTTTGCCATTTTCATTGTGCCTTTTCTGATGATAATGAGTGAAAGCAGTGCAAAGTTTTCCGTCCCTAGCTGCTTAAGTGGAGTAGTTATAACTAAAATTCTCATAACTGAACAGTCAGTGATCTGTGTCATTTCCTCTATAAGTATTCTGTTGATAGTGAGTTAGAATACTGATAATGTTCCTAGCTACATGAATGGATGAGTTATATATAAAAATCTCATATCTGAACAATCAGTTGTGTGGTAGCTAGATGTTATAGTGGTCCAATTTTTTCGGTTCTTACAAATGATTGAGGCATTTTCAAACTAAAAGACTATATTACAAACAGACGGTAACAGCTAAGTATAAATGAACGTCAGGTCAAAGTGCGGGGCTGGTATTTTCAGGGATAGTAATCGGGAGTGCTAGCTTAAATTTAAGCCTAATTGGAACATTCTACCAACTTTTGTTTCTGGAGCTGATGGAAACTTTATACTTATGGATTAGAAACCAGCACAAAAAAAGTCTATCAAGAAACAGCTTTAATATTTTCCGCATCAAAATCAATATTTTCCTGTGTTATCAATGCCTAAAAAATAGAAAGAAGAAGGTATATGAAAGAGAGTTAGGAATATGAAAAAGAAGATGATCTAGAAGAAGTAGTCGGATTTCAGCCAGCCCGATAGAATAACTAGTACGATAGGGAATATCATGGAGTTGCAGAGAAGAAAGTTGCGATCCCCGAATATTGTATAAGAAAGTTAGGCGCTTATCGGAAAGTTTTACGACCAGATGCCCAATGCCCAGAGCGTGCTTAAAACATATCATCCACCTACTGAATGGTAACAGCACTCAATCGACATTGACGAGTTACGAACAGAAATTTTGCGGCTGAAAATCAGTACAAGTGCTGGAACTCGCGGCCAGCCAGCTGAGCTATTCAAGTACGGTGGCGAAGAGTTGATAAGAATTTGGTCAGATGAACCATAACTGATGGCCCGATCCACAAAAAAGGCGACTCACAATAAGCGGGAGAAATACTTTGCGGCCGATATACGGGCGTCTACGCGTTGACGATGGCGAATGCCGCAGACGATGAAACGAATTGTAGTATAGCCACTTGGCTTGTGACTTAGTCATGTTGTTCGAATGGACACCGACTGCGATGAAAAGACCGGGGGGAAAAGGATTTGGCTTCGCTTGGCGTTTCTATTTGGAATCAGTTGGCACAGAAGAGAAACGACTGGCACGCTTTATTGAACTCGGCCAAAACAAGAAGAAGACGATCTAATTTTACTAAGTTCCAGTGTTTTTTGAGGAATGGGAGTAACCGAAAGCAT
>NW_023458558.1:57561451-57564148 GCF_013731165.1 Rhagoletis pomonella
AGTAATCCCGGCGGAAAAACCGCAACTTTTTTTGGTGATGCAGTCTATTGTACATACATATGTAATGACATATCTACATACGAGGGTGGCCGCAGAAGTACCGAACCTGACAATGAAAACAATGCAATATTTTTGAAAATTGTTTTTGCTTTTTAGTCTTATTTAGCTCCATTGTTAGCGTGGCGAAACCTTTAACAGACTCATGATCGCAGATACGAATTTAAAACTTAAAATTATAATGATCCCAGGGACAAACAGGGGCATATATCGTGATGTTGTCATTGGCAGGACACGACCGTACTTAACTGCAGAATTTCGGAAGAAAGTGTCGATGCTTTGCAGAACATTGCCCACCTCGGAGCCGCAAAAACTACAAATTTGGCAGCAGAAAAGTTGGTGTGGCCTGGTTTATGAGGCAATATCTGTAGCCTTGGCATTGTGGCATTAAACGTACTCGGCCAATATCGATAAGCTCAAACCTTCTCCTGGTCCCTCGCCTAACGAACTGATTGAACGCTGTCACAGGTCGATGGAAAGTGCAATAAAATCCTAAACGACAGATAAATGGGCCGAAGTGTTGCCGGTAACATGTCATCCAGGGCAATTATTTTCAAACGAATTAAAGCTGCCGATGGCAGAATATGAATTCCTCAACCGACTTCGTGAACGCATAATACTTAAACCCGTGGCCACCTCAAGGTACGCACCTTTCACAGAAAAAATATTGTTGCAATGCCAGGAGAACTTGTTCGCAACGTTGCAATACGACAAAAGACAAAAAGTAAGATAAATTAATCAAGCTTAAAATTAGAGGAAAAAAGTGCACGTTTCGATCGACCAATTAGAGGATGCGTATTTTAATCAAAATTTTCAACTTAATATTCAGAATTTCTAGGAATTTTTACGGATATGAAGTTTTGTAGCCCATTCAATTTTAGTATAATGAACTGCAAAATTCAACCGGCTAAAAAAGCTCGCGTTGATTTTTGATAATATTGTTGGAGACTGCTTTTGCGGTATTTTTACAGGTGCAATTTATGAAAACTGGCGTTGATCTTTTGAAAATTATTTGCTAAAATCTGTCACCAAAAAAGAAAAACATTCTCAAAAATCAACGGGATTTTTTAACCATTTGAAACTTGCACTTCGTTTGACTAAAACTAGATTCTAAATAAAATGTTGAAAATTTGTATAAATATTTTTTGAATTTTTGTGAACTAGTGTAAACTTTGATCTTTATGGTTTACATTATAGAGTGAACTATATTTTCATAAATAATTAATGCAACAAATTTTTAATGAAAATAATTGTGAATATTATGTTAGAAAAAGGTGTACACTTTCATTTCTCGTCTAGTGTATATGTATGTATAGGTGGAAGTATTGTAGCGCAACCTTCCCATGCGCAGAAATAAATTTGAAATTACAATCCTACATCTTTCGCATTAAACGTCAGTTAGTTACTAAGTATATTAAATAAATTTATATAAAATAGATTTAGCAGCCCGTTTTTTTCTTCTACCACAGAGCCGTTTCTTTTTTTTTTTTTTAATTTGGGAAAAAAATTATGTGAGGGCCTGATCTGGCGATTAGGGTGTGTTAGGAAGAAACCTGAACTTCAGCAAAATATTGCGAAACACTCGATGGAATCATCCTCACGACGACGATATTTGGGCTCAATTGTGAGCAAGCGCGGTGCAACATTTTTTGCTAGGGTTACACAATATTTAACCATAGTAAACGAAGGGGCAGACTTACCAGAGTGAAGTTCAACTCGGCTTTGATATCGATTTGACTTAGACATTTCATAGGAAAGTAACGTATCACATAACAATAAGCAATTTTTTCCATGTTCACAAATTCACTTAGAGTGTTCACTTTGAATATATGTTTAAAAGGACTATTTGAAGTAGCGCTATCAAATTTATAATTTAAGTTGGTATCATCGATCCCTGTAACATTTTTTCAGATGAGATACTTTTGGGACTGACCTCGTACATACTTATACCAACAATTTCTCCTTGCTTGCCATTCCCTTATTCAGATTACAAAATTCGAGGCTGAACGTCACTGCGCGCAGCAACCAACTGTAGTTGCTCGATATGGCTTGCGGATATGAAATTCACAATTAATTTGTAATTCGCCGCCGCGGTGACAATAGCAGCGTCTAGTCATTATTATGAACGTGTGAAGCGCTCGCGTCACAAATTACAAAAGATCGAGCGCGTTTGGCTGACTGCAAGAGTTTCATTCGTGTATGTTTTTTTTTTCCTTTTTGGCACACGCCACAATCATTTGCAAAATATAAGAGTACGTGGCGCGATAAACAAATTAAATGAAATAAAGTTGCGATTGGTGAACAATATGGAACTTTCAAATGCTGCAATATAGCCAGATTATTCTTTGCTTATAGTGAGAAACTTATTTGAAATACAAACATGATCACCCTTATCCTGAGTATCGCCCGAAATAAAAGTCACCCGAAAATTTTTCATCCGCCCATGGTAAATACACGGAAACAAAAAGTGAAAAGTGAACCGGTTCGGATAAAACAAACCCCAAGTTTGTTAGAAAAAAGTTGCAAAAGTTGCTCTTGTTGCTCGGGGTCGACTGGTTAGAGTTGTGCTCAGAGTTATTTATGATATTGCATAATGCTTTCGGTTACTCCCATTCCTCAAAAAACACTGGAACTTAGTAA
>NW_023458558.1:57564248-57567417 GCF_013731165.1 Rhagoletis pomonella
TTACTAAGTTCCAGTGTTTTTTGAGGAATGGGAGTAACCGAAAGCATCATGCAATATCATAAATAACTCTGAGCACAACTCTAACCAGTCGACCCCGAGCAACAAGAGCAACTTTTGCAACTTTTTTCTAACAAACTTCGGGTTTGTTTTACCCGAACCGGTTCACTTTTCACTTTTTGTTTCCGTGTATTTACCATGGGCGGATGAAAAATTTTCGGGTGAGTTTTATTTCGGGCGAAACTCAGGATAAGGGTGATCATGTTTGTATTTCGAATAAGTTTCTCACTATAAGCAAAGAATAATCTGGCTATATTGCAGCATTTGAAAGTTCCATATTGTTCACCAATCTCAACTTTATTTCATTTAATTTGTTTATCGCGCCAGGTACTCTTATGTATATTTTGCAAATGATTGTGGCGTGTGCCAAAAAGGAAAAAAAAAACATACACGAATGAAACTCTTGCCGTCAGCCATCACATTTCATCCAAACGCGCTCGATCTTTTGTAATTTGTGACGCGAGCGCTTCACACGTTCATAATAATGACTAGACGCTGCTATTGTCACCGCGGCGGCGAATTACAAATTAATTGTGAATTTCATATCCGCAAGCCATATCGAGCAACTACAGTTGGTTGCTGCGCGCGGTGACGTTCAGCCTCGAATTTTGTAATCTGAATAAGGGAATGAGCAAGCAAGGAGAAATTGTCGGTATAAGTATGTACGAGGTCAGTCCCAAAAGTATCTCACCTGAAAAGATGTTACAGGGATCGATGATACCAACTTAAATTATAAATTTGATAGCGCTACTTCAAATAGTCTTTTTAAACAAAAATTCAAAGTGAACACTCTAAGTGAATTTGTGAACATGGAAAAAATTGCTTATTGTTATGTGATACGTTGCTTTCCTATGAAATGTCTAAGTCCAACCGATATCAAAGCCGAGTTGGACTTTACCTGGTGTGTCTGCCCCTTCGTTAACTATGGTTAAATATTGTGTAACCCTAGCAAAAAATGTTGCACCGCGCTTGCTCACAATTGAGCACAAATATCGTCGTCGTGAGGATGATTCCATCGAGTGTTTCGCAATATTTTGCTGAAGTTCAGGTTTCTTCCTAACACATCCTAATCGCCAGATCTGGCCCTCACATAATTTTTTTCCCAAATTAAAAAAAAAAATGGCTCTGTGGTAGAAGAAAAAAACGGGCTGCTGAATCTATTTTATATAAATTTATTTAATATACTTAGTAACTAACTGACGTTTAATGCGAAAGATGTTGGATTGTAATTTCAAATTTATTTCTGCGTATGGGAAGGTTGCGCTACAATACTTCCACCTATACATACATATACACTAGACGAGAAATGAAAGTGTACACCTTTTTCTAACATAATATTCACAATTGAATGAAAAATTTGTTGCATTAATTATTTATGAAAATATGTTTCACTGTATAATATAAACCATGAAAATCAAAGCTAACAATTTATATAAAGTTCACAAAAATTCAAAGATGTTTATCAAAATTTTCAACTTTTTATTTAGAATCGCTAGAAAATTTTCGAGTATACAGTTTTGTAGCCCATTCAATTTTAGTCTAATGAAGTGCAAGTTTCAAATGGCTAAAAAATCCCGTTGATTTTTGAGAATGTTTTTATTTTTTGGTGACAGATTTTAGCAAATCATTTTCAAAAGATCAACGCCAGTTTTCATAAATTGCACCTGTAAAAATACCGCAAAAGCAGTCTCCAAAAATATTATCATAAATAAACGCGGGCTTTTTTAGCCATTTGAATTTTGCAGTTCATTATAATAAAATTGAATGGGCTACAAAACTTCATATCCTAGAAATTCTGAATATTAAGTTAAAAATTTTGATTAAAATAGGGATCCTCTAATTGGTCGATCGAAACGTGCATGTTACCGGCAACACTTCGGCCCACTTATCTGTCGTTTCAGATTTTATTGCACTTTCCAGCGACCTGTGACAGCGTTCAATCAGTTCGTTAGGGGAGGGAACAGGAGAAGGTTTGAGCTTATCGATATTGGCAGAGTACGTTTAATGCCACAATGCCAATGCTACGGATATTGCCTCATAAACCAGGCCACACGAACTTTTCTGCTGCCAAATTTGTTAGTTGGGCAATGCTCTGCAAAGCATCGACACTTTCTTCCGAAATACTGCAGTTAAGTACGGTCGTGTCCTGCCAATGGCAACATCACGATATATGCCCATGTTTGTCCCTGGGATCATTATGATTTTAAGTTTTAAATTCGTATCTGCGATCAGAAGTCTGTTAAAGGTTTCGCCACGCTAACAATGGAGCTAAAAAAGAATAAAAAAACAAAAACAATTTTCAAAAATATTTCATTGTTTTCATTGTCAGGTTCGGTACTTCTGCGGCCACCCTCGTATGTAGATATGTCATTACATATGTATGTACATTAGGGTGGCCCGAAAAAAAGTAAAATCGTAAATTTAATGCTCTCATCCCCTAGGATTGTTCTATACCGAAAAAAGTATACCCCTGTTTTTTTATTTTAAAATCAAAATATATTTAGAGGTCGCTCGAAGCGCTCAAAGTTTCCCATGTATTTTGTATGGGGAAAAAAACACTTTTCGTAGAAATGGCATAGAATCCATGGAAATCAAAATTTTTCAATCTGAAAGCTCTGCTTCTCTTCAGAAGACTTCAGAGAATAATGCCCAATTGTTTATTTAAGCATTTTTTAATTTTAACTATTTTAAGGGTCTCCGAAATATCCCAAAAAAAATCAAATATACAAACAGAAATATACAAAAGAAAAAAAGAAAAAATAGTTTAAATTAAAAAACGTTTAAATAAACAATTGGGCATTATTCTCTGAAGTCCTTTGAAGAGAAGCAGAGTTTTCAGATTGAAAAATTTTGATTTTCATGGATTCTATGCCATTTCTACGAAAAGTATTTTTTTCCCCATGCAAAATACATGGGAAACTTTGAGCGCTTTGAGCGACCTCTAAATATATTTTGATTTTAAAATAAAAAAACAGGGGTATACTTTTTTCGGTATAGAACAATCCTAGGGGATGAGAGCATTAAATTTAAGATTTTACTTTTCTCCCATACATTTTTGGACCACCCTAATGTACATAGATGCATCTTTTTGAACTTTAGAATGGGTCGCGGA
>NW_023458558.1:57567517-57568524 GCF_013731165.1 Rhagoletis pomonella
TGCATCTTTTTGAACTTTAGAATGGGTCGCGGAAAAAGTTTTTTTTTACTGCCCTATTTTGAAGCCTTGAAATTTGTATTACAGTGAATATATTTTTGAAAAGTATGTAAATACATATATCCTATGTAATATGTTGAAATAAATTAAGCCATTAGACCAATAAAATCAATTACCTCAACTACCACTTATGTATGTAAGTGAACTGAAATTTGCGTAACTACCGCGAAATTTAAATTCAAAATTTCAGTATGCTGTGAACGCTTTCATAATGTTAAAATGGTCTATAATAAAAATAATAATAATAGATTGGCGCTTATACATATGTTAGTATTTGTTCGAGCTTCTCCTCCGATTTGTTGCGTGCGCCTTGATGTTGCCACACAAAGGGATAGGGACATACAGTTTTACCCTGACTTCGAACGGTGATTGTATTTTTATGAGAAGCTGCTTTTCATGGCAGAAATACACTCCCAGGTTTGCCATTGCCAACCGAGGGGCGATCGCTATAAAAAAAAATTTTTTTGGGTTTTTATCTTTTGTTGTTGGGTTGAACCGTGCTTGAACCTAGGCCCTGCGGAGTGGTAGCACGCACTACTAATCACTACACCACAGCGGCTGCTATAGTCTTCAAAAATAGCTTTCAGATTATCTATTTATCACACCTAGAATCAGGTCATATAAATACAAGATAGTTGAAAAGAAAACTGGACTTTGGAGGTTTTTAGGAAGAGGCTTGGCTAAAATTTTTACATCGCCAGAATCATCTGGAAGAAAGATTTTTTTCTTTTGCGTGAGGACCGACCTGGTCTAATGAACTGACATATCTTTGTATGAACGTATATTTATTAGTAAACAGTGGGCGTATACACCTAAATACAATATATTTGTATATGCGAGTGTGGAAATACTTAACAAATAGAGGCTTATCAAAGCAGAACGTTCAGCGGTCAAACGATTATGCACAGCTTACGCTGCCTTTGCCATGATCCTCGCGGCTGATAAGATAA
>NW_023458558.1:57568624-57578402 GCF_013731165.1 Rhagoletis pomonella
CACAGCTTACGCTGCCTTTGCCATGATCCTCGCGGCTGATAAGATAAATCATCAACGTTGAATGCGTTTAATTACACTACGTCGCAGATAATTGTTAATTGTTTGCGGTGTGCTTTTGTGACGATCCGATGTATGTATGTATGTACCTACATTAGGGTGGTCCAAAAATGCATGTGAAAAAGTAAAGTCGGAATTTTAATGCTCTCACCCCCTAGCATTGTTCTATACCGAAAAGAATATGTATACCCATATTTGTTTATTTTAAAATCAAGAAATATTTAGAGGTCGCTCAAAGCGCCTAAAGTTTTCCATGTATTTTATATGGGAAAAAACAACTTTTCGTAGAAATGGTATAGAGTTTTTACAAATCAATCTTTTTCTACCAGAAAACTCAATTTATATGCAGGAGACTCACAATAATAATTATACCCAATTGTTTATTTAACCATTTTTTCATTGCAACTATAATTTATAGGTCCGCCATAAACCCACAAAAACCCCGAAAAATTCAATGGGGCGACCAATAAAAAATCGCTAGTATTAAAAAATTATGAAATAAACAATTGGGTATTATATTGAAAGTCTCCTGAAGAGAACAATCGAAAAATATGGACTTTCAAGAATTCTATATAAAAATATTTGGAAAACTTTGAGCGCCTTGAGCGACAAATAAACAAAAAATACTTTTTCGATAGAGAATAATCCTAGGCGGCGAGAGCATTACAATTCAGACTTTACTGTTTTTGAACCACCCTAACCTACATACATATACTATAAATATATGCAAGTATGCCTGCGCGCGTGTGATTTTGCGATAAGCGCCTATTTGGAACTTATCAACAGTTTATTGTATTAAGCGCTAATTTGGCGCTTTTGTTGTTATTTTGTCCAAAATTAATTGTTACAAACTGGTCGATGCCTCTGCATCACCCATGCTTTAGAATATTTGGCAAAAGGTTAATGTTATTAAATAATTGCGCATATGGGCGTAAAATGTTTATACGTGATCAATACTCTGCTTAAATGCGTACCTACTCGTCCATACTTGCGACTATATGTGGTCATACAATTGACACTGCTTGACATACATATGTGCCAATCACTTAGGATAATGGATCAAATTACCAGCGCCAATAACAATTATCGCGTATTTGAATAAATTAACAGAAACTTAACCTTTAGTAGTGAAATCATATAGTGAGAAATATATATACCCACATGTGTATTATAGATGTAGTACATATACGGGACATTCCATGTCAACTGGACTGCTATTAAACCTTTACGTTATCAAGCACTGTGTTGTAAGTAAGAGGTTTAAGTTTGGAAAAAATAAATGCATTATATATCCGACGCTCATATTGGACATCGTTTAATTCGCATTTCCGATAACTTCCCATGTGCATCTTCCATAAAATGCTTAATTAGACATACATGTCTATAGATATATTTAATGCTTTACAGTTTTTCATACTTTTTATTTTTAAAAAGAATTTTTTTATATTTTGCAAAAAGAAGAGCTTGAAAACGAGGGAGAGCTGCTATTTAAGAAATGCTTTCCAGCAGAAGCTAGTGATTTGTGATAATTATCGCCCAATGTAAAAAAGGGTTGCTGAGACATAGGGTTGCAAAGCTGTGAAAACTTGCCCTGAATTCTTTCACTTTTCAGTCTAATATTTTTAGTTGGATTATAGCGAATTAGGTTATTTCATATAGTCGTTTAATGTACAAAACCGCGTATCAACAAAATGCAAAACCGCGTATGTGAGGTTGCATAAATTATTTTCTAGATAATGGATAAGGATGGAGCTAAGAGCTTCTGTGAGCAAATCCAATTTTTGGCAGCAAATGTCAGTTACGCGGTTTTGCAGAATGACGATACGCGGTTTTGTACTTTAAGCGATGATATGTCACTTTTTAAGTACTTTAATATACAAATTTTGCTAACTCATATTAATATCCATTTAAAATCATTTACCTTCATAAGTTTGTTTTCAATTGTACATATTTCATTAAATTGATGCCACCGACCAAACAGCATTCTGAAAGACAAGAAAAATAAAACATTAAATTTGTAAAATTAAAAATATATTTACGTCCTACGGAATAAGAATGTATACAAGTAGTAAACATTAGCGTGGTCAAAAAAGGAAAGCTGGCAATTGAATGCTCTCACCCTCTACGATTGTTCTATGTCGAAAAAATATATCCCTATTTATTTATTTTGAAATCAAATAATATTTAGAGGCTGCTCAAAGCAGTTTCTCACGTATTTTATATCGAAAAAAGCAACTTTTCATAGAAATGGTATGGAATTTTCGAAAATCAATATTTTCCGATCGGAAAACTATGGTTCTCTACAGTAGACTTCTAAATACCAAATTTTTTATTTAAACATTTTTTAATACTAAAGATTTTTTATTTGTACCCCCATTGCATTTTTTGGGGGGTTTTGGCGGACCTATAAATTATAGTTACTATGAAAAAAATTATCAAATAAACGATATTACAGGGAATCTCCTGCAGAGATGCAAAGTTTTCCGATCGAATAATATTGTTTTTCAAGAATTCTATGCCATTTCTACGAAAACTTGTCTTTTCCCGTATAAAATACATGGAAAATTTTGAGCGCTTCGAGCGACCTGTAAATATTTTTTGCTATCGGAATAAAAAAATAGGGGTATATTTTTTCTGTATAGAACAGTCCTAAGGGGTGTGAGCATACAAATTCCGACTTTAATTTTTCTCATGCATTTTTTTGGACCACCCTAGTATACATACATATTTATATATGCATGAAAGCCACTTAGGTCTGCCTTAGCTCTACTATATAGATAAAAATAAAAAATAAACAAATCAAGTCAAATTAAACATTCCTGTATCCACCTTACTTAAAATAATTCGAAATGTTGATTTGGCAAGGATTAGTGAAATGATTTCCGAGAGCTTCGAAAATTGTTATGCTTGCAATTGTGAAAACAAAATAAGTACGCAATGTGATTTATGTGTACTCAATCCATCGGATGTTTACAAATATGTAGTATGTATGTTTATACTTAGTTTGCGTCACATTATTATAATTTTTTTGTAGCTGTTTTATGCAATTCTGACTTTCGTGAATAAACAACTCGTAAAGTAATTGTTAAATGTTCATATGTATGTATATACAAACAACGGCCCTCATATGTACTTTAGGATGCCACAACAAAAAAATTAAATTTGTCTTCATAGAATACAATGCATGATTGAAGATTCGTGAGCTGGAACTACCTTTGATGGTGTGAATGTAGTTAGATGAACGCATGCTCCAAGTAGTGAGTGGGAGAGGGACCGGTTTTAGGAAGAAGATCCCGTAGACATATATATGAATCAGTTGTAGTTGTATGCTAGAGTTGTAGGTGCTGTGTTCTGTCAGGAACTCTCAACCTTCCGGATTTATGCTTGGAGCAGAGATGGCGCTATACAGAAGTCACTTGACTAGATAGGTATAAGGGCATTACTAATTAGAAGGATAAATATATATTCAGAAATTAATAAACGGGATTGGGGCATTATAATCGTTTACATTCAAATAATGCCTAAACTCTGCTCCGATCCCCGCGCAATAATTCCAAATAAGGCCGGTCCAAATTGGGTACCATGGCACTGTGGCGTTGGATGAAATTGCAAAGTTTATGAGTCCGCTGATAGGACACATTTTATCCCATTTCCACTGACAGGGGACACACGTACAATTTTTCGTGACCCATTCTTGGGAAGTTAGCTCAGCGAATGCTTTAGGAAAAATCCGACATGCAAAGTTCGAAACCTGCTGGCCGGTATCCGATCGTAGGTGATAAAAGGTGCATCTTAAGCTGGCCAAACGGCTACTCACGGCTATGGCAGTAGTCCTGAACGCTCACACTGTGCAATTAGAACATGTTCGGACACCTATTGTCGCAGCTGTTTGGATGATGATTTTGAAAGGAGCGGGTTTAAATACGCCGGCAATTCTATATTTATAACAAAGAATACATTGGAAGAAGGATAAATATTTATATATAAATATGCCACGGTAAAATGTTGAAATCCCTTTATTTAGGGCATTAATATATCTCTAAAACCAATTACGCTGGGAAACTGAAGCTTGGCATGGGTGCATTAATTGTAAATACCCTACTTATGGCGAAAAATGGTGGGCATTGGAGAAGGGAGTGTGGCACCTCCTATACAAACTGAACTTCTCATATCGCTTATCTCTGGAACCGCTTATTCTAACGTCCTGAAATTGGACACAGCTAAATATGTTGTCCATAACGTACTAGCTTGCAGTCTCCATTAGCGCACAGCCATCGCAGGAGATCTGTCAGTTTCATCGCAAGAGAAACGCTCATCGCAAAGACATTTTTGTACTTGGGCATTTCATCGCAGAAGATTTAATTTCAAAAAGCGTTTACGACACATGACGATAATTACTGTGTTCGCAAAAATAGCTTACTCCCCGTCGTTTCGAGCACATATATTATAGAAACTAACTATTTAACAGTTCATCGCCTCCGATATCTCGCAAGCGTATCTCCTGCTATCTATCACTGCCGGTTGTGATGAGCAGTCTCCACAAGCGATACATCGCCGGAAATCTATCCCAGCAGTTATGGCTAAAAGTGGTAGTTGTTGGAAAGGCTGCATCTGGGATGCAGATGGGCAAGCATCGTTTGTCTGCAAATCTAGGGGAAAATCGATTTCTAAATCGCATTGAACGATTGTTACTTTCTTTTAAATTTTTGGGAAAAGGTTAGAAGGTAACATTTTTTGTGCAAATTTTTACTTTTTTTTTTAATTTTGCACAAAGTTTGAAACTATGATTTTTATGAGTTTCGTTATAGACTGTTCTATCTACATACCTATATATATAAAATGGTACCTGTTTTCTTTGCTCGGATTAAACTAAAAAAAAACTGGATAGTTCAGTCAAATTGTCGAAGGTTATACCTTTCACAAACCGTTCTTTTATGGATTAACTGCTAGAAAACTCGCTTGGTGGCACTGGAGTTGAGTCATTTAAAAGAGTCGTATTTATTGACAGACTTCGTTCAAATTCGCAAAGTGAGCCACTTGTATGATTACTTCGTTTTCTAGAATTGGACCTACTAAGTGGCGCTGGAGTCGATATGATTAGAAAATCCTTAATTTGTATACAACCTGATTGAAATTTATAATGCGTATTCATTTCATGGTAAGCAATGGTTTTGCAAAAAATGGAGCTAATGGATAGCGCTGCAGCCGAAACATATAGAAACCAGTGTTGCCGTTTTAGCCCTTTGGTGGCTAAATTTGGCTACCAAATTCTTTTTTTGGCCACAAAAATTTGAAATAGCCCCTAGCCCTTTTTTTAGCCCTTTTCAAAATTTATTCATCATTGACATTAAAATTTTTTATATGATTTTCATGAATTTAACTCTTCGCTCATAAAGCGAACGCCTTTCCTTTAAGGCAAATAAACTGTTCATTGTGTCGCTAGCTTAAGTGGTGGAAAAAGTTTGTTTATCAGTTGCTTCTTTTACCTTTAAGTAACGCAGAAGTTGAAAGGACGTTTTCTATAATAAATTTCGTTAAAAATAAGCACAGAAATAAAATGAATTTTGCAATGTTAAACGCTTTATTAACTGTAAGATATGGCTTAAAAAATGTACAGAAATGTTGTCATGATTTTGATTTTACAGATGATATCGTCAGGTTAATGAGAAATGAACAAAATTGTAACGACGAAGAATCGCTTAGCGATGATAGTATTGATATAGATATAAATATTTAATGTGTTAAAAAAAATATTTATAGATTAAATTATTTTACTATGAGTTCATTAAATGAATACTCATTTGTTTGTTTGATACATATAGCGTCGGACAATAATAAAGCACCGACATTTTAATTCTTTGTAAATTATAACATAACATTTTAAAAATTTCTTTTACAAATGGATATTTTTCGAAGCATAGTTTGAAATTATTTAAGTTATTTAGTATTGTCCGACACTGTATATAGATATGATTCTAGTACTTATGTATTCTTAATTTGATCTCATTTTTTTGTTTATGTAAGAAATTAATTTTTAAACTGTACATACATATGTATATGTATGTTTTTTACGTTTCTGGGCCGTTATCTTATCCATTAACGATTTAATTATACTTTAAAATAGGTAAGTTGGCGGCCCTTAATATGCTTTATGTGTTTCACAACAAGTTTTTTGTTGAATAAAATATTAATTCTTTCCAGAGTTCATTGTTTTTCTATATCATTACTTATAGAAAATGTTTGCGTGTATACTTATATATTTATATGTAGGTAAAAAAATTTAGCTACCATTTTTAGCCACAACGACGATTTTTAGCTCTTTTTTAGCCCTTTTTTAGGCTGAATTTAGCTACCGCTAAAAATGTTTCGCGGCAACACTGATAGAAACCCCATTCGTTTGGCCTGCTTTGGCCCTATACTTATGTTATAAGAATTTATTTTTCAGATGGCTAAATGAAATTCTGTAAGCGCACCTTTTCCTGACGCGCTCATACACCATTAATGCGATCTTGCTTTTACCTCCGATTGAGGAAATCGCTCGTAGTAAGATTCAAAGAAACCAGTTCATAAATATTAAGACGAATTGTAAAAGTGGCGAATTGACAAGGAAAGAATTGACCATATCCGTCCATGAAAGAACACGGCTGGTACATCAATGACTTCATTTGAACGATATTCAAGAGATCACACGACTTATTGGGCCAATGTACGCGAAAACTTTTCATCCTGTAGGACAGCGAGGATTCGTGGCCCTCCTATAACATAAACGCTCATCTGTGCTCTTAGGTTTCCTTATAAGAACTTTTATTGGCTTACATATCGGACCAATGTTATAGCTGCCAAATCATAGAAGATTAGATATGCATGCTTGGCAGAGATTTCAAAGGTGGAAATAAGATCATCGGTAAAACTCATTGGCATCAAAAGGGATTAGTATTCCATATGGTATCAGAGTTTTTCTTTTAAACGCTACTTTTACATAGGCCCACACAAAAGTTCTTATTAAGCCCCGCGAAGAAATCTATATATTAATACGCTAACATAAATTTTGTCTCCGTTCGTTTGGCGATTCTACCGAACCGATTTCAAAACCAAGAACACCATTGGAAAAGATTTTTTCCGTAGATGAGCAGAATTTTTATGGTTTCACAATTGGATGAAAATTACGGCCAAAACCGTTGTTTAAACATTTTCGAATTGTGTACAGATGTTGCTGCAACATGTTCAATTTGACATGTTTCGCCTGTTGTTTCACTACACGTTTGAAATTAAGCTTTGAAATAAAGATAAACATGAAGATGAAGAAATAAATGAGAACGATGAAGGCAAAAAAAGGGCAAAAGTGAAGATAAAAACGCAAATGGGGACAATGACAGATACATAAGAATTAGGGTAACTAAAAGGGTAAGAACATTTCTTGATTTTATGAAGTAAACTTCTTTAGCGGCAGTTGGTTGGTTGGGAGTAAATTGTCAAATTCAAGGGGAGTAATGCACATGGAAATGGTTCTCAGCGGTTTAGCGGTTTGAGAATAAAAACTAAAACAAAGATGCCTAGAGGTACAGGCAAAAATGAAGATCAAAGCAAATTTAAACACTTTAAGGTAAAGGTGAATAGGAATATGCAAAAATAAAGATAAATATGAAGAAAGGGATGAGGATGAAGATCGATATTGTTATCGATATAAAACCCGATATTTTTATCGATATAATAATCGACATTGCTATCGATAAAATAATCGATGTTGTTATCGATACTGTTATTGATTAAATAACAGCTATTGTAATCGATATAATAATAAATATAATAATCTATATTGTTATCGATACAATAATGGATATTGTTATCGGTATACTAATCGATTAAATAATTGATTTATATTGTTATCGACATGTACAATAATCGATAATGATGATTGTTATATTTATCGATGAATTAATCGATTTTGCAATCGTTGTATTTTTCTATATGTTTATGGATATCGTTATCGGTATTTTTATCGGCACAGTTATCCATATAATAATCGGAACATGGAATGTGATCACATTAAATGACATCACATCACATTATATCACATGATATGAAGAGACTTCACATGATATTACATCACATAATATGATATCACATCACACGATATCACGTGACATGACATCATATGATATGAGGTCACATTATATGGCATGACATCACATGACTTGGCATCACATGATATGTCATCGTATGATATGACATGGCATTACATGACGTGGCATCACATGATATGACATCATATGGTATGACATCATATGACATTACATCAGAGGATATGACAACACATGACATGACATCCTATCACATCACATCAAATCACGTCATCGCACCTCATCTCATCTACGTGAATAGAAAAAGAAAAGGATATAAGCAAAGATGTGAAAGATAAAAACAAAGATGAAGACCAAGGTAAAGTTACCGATTTCAAAACCAAAAACACCATTGGAAAGGTAATTTTCTGTAGATGAGGAGAGTTTTTATAGTTTCGAAATTGGTTGAAAATCGTCGTTTAAAAATTTCCATATTTGTGTATGGTTGTTTTTGCAACCTATTCAATTTAAGCTGTTTCGCATTTTGTTTTACTTCGTATTTGAAATTAAACTTTGAAATAAAGATAAATATGAAGATTAAGAAACAAGTGATAACGATGAAGACAAAAAAAGAAGGCAAAAGTGAAGATAAAGACGAAAATGGAGATAAAGGCGAAAATGGAGACAACGAGAAATACATAAGAATTAGGTTAAAAGATAGGAATCGAAATAAAATCAGCCATAAAGGTTACTGAAATTTATCGAATCATCGAAGTTTATAATTATCGAAATTTATCCATGCTTATTGAGTTATCGCAACGTATCGAATTATTCAAACTGATCAATGTTTACTGAGTTGTCGAAACTTATAGACACAGAAACTTAGTTGTCCAAATTTACGGATAGTTCTCGAGCTATAAAAACGTGTGGGATTAACGAAACTTGTCAAGTTAAAGAAATGTATCAAGTTATCGATATTTATTGAATTATCATTATTTATAGACTTAAGAAAATATATCGAGGAGTCGTAATGCATGGAGTTCTTTCAACTTACAGAGTTATCGATAATTATTGATCTACTGAAATTGGTTGGTTCAACAGAGCAAAGTTTATGGAATTTTCAAAATTTATCGATATATCGAAATTTCAAGGTTATATAAGCTTATCGATTTATCACTGTTTATCGAATTTAATCGTCTTAACAGAGTGTAACGAGTTATCAAAATGTTTAGATAGTTTTCGAAAAATGTGGAGATGTCAAAAGTAAAAATTTATAAAGGTATCCACTGTTTTTACATTTACAGTTATCGAAATTGGTTGAGTTAACGAATTTTGTTGAGTTATCGAATTTTAGTGTTCTTGAAATTCATCGAACTATCGATATGTATCATCGAAATTTGCCGATAAACTTGAATGTATCGGGTCAATTCCAAGTCCTGCCGAACTCCTCCAAAGACCTTCTCAGATAAAAAAAAATTAGTTACGTTTTAGCAGAAGATTTTCCGGTTAGTTAATTTGTACCGTATAAGTATCGCTACGTGTTAAGTTAGAAAAGCTCTCCAAGGCTTCTAAAACTAGAAAAACTGTCGAATTTCGACAGTAACTGGAACTCTAGTATAGTAAATTTTGCCGCATAAACGTTAAGTTAATTTTTTATTTGC
>NW_023458558.1:57578502-57593737 GCF_013731165.1 Rhagoletis pomonella
AAGATATTTAGACGTATTACAGGAATTTACTTGAGTTTTAGAGATTTTGCCAATGAAACTAAACTTTTAAAGCATTGCAGCTAGGCTCTATTCATCACCAGCTAACTAAGAACTGTAATGTAGAAATAGTTAATATTCATGTAATACATAAGCACCAACTAATACTAATCTTGCAATTATTTAGTCCGAGATCCAAAACGCCAGTTGTCTCTCACCTTCGAGAAATTGCACCTGTTGTTCATATCAAGTGCTGAGAGGTTCGTCTACACTTGGCGCACAACTGAATATTTGAAGAATCTTCACCGGAGCATCGTCATCCGCGAGTTCGACATGTCCAAGAGAGCGCAAACGTTGGTTTTGTATGAAGTTGTCAAAACAGATGAACGTCATAATAGAACAGGCGTATAAGTTTAGCTCACAAAACACTAACAATTAAAAAAAAAACAAAGTGAAATATTAGATTGCATCAAAATTGCGTTGTTAATTTTCATACTCATCAGTTAATTTTTCATACTATTCATCTATAATCCGGACACTCCAGTAATCCGCACGGCCTCAGGATTGCGGTTGTCCGGATTACCGAGAAAGCACTGTGCTTAGTCGTATTTCATTACTTATTGGACGAATCGGACAATTTTTTTATGTTATAATCACCGTGACCTTGGTTATAGAAATTTAGACTCAATTCGCAATTTTTTAATTTATTCCAGTCGGCTTGAAATTTATATACATACATATATCTATGCAGCGTTTTTTTAACCTGCATATGTAGAGGGCGTAATGGCCACCTGTAGTGTAGGGATTAGCAGTGCGCGCTGCTGTTCTGCAAGGCCTGGGTTCGAACTCGGGCCAACAAAACATTAAAAAATAATAAAAATTCCAACAGCGGTCGCCCCTCGGCAGGCATTGGCAAACCTCCGAGTGTATTTCTGCCATGAAAAACAGCTTCGAAGTCGGCGTGAAACCGTAGGTCCATCCCCTTTGTTTGTGACAACATCAAGGCACACACCACAAATCGGAGGAGATGCTCGGCAAAACATGTGTGTAAGCGATTCCCGATTCTATGTACATACATAGTTGATAAATTAAAAATTTGTATAATTAGTAATTTTTTTATTATTTATCAAAAATTGGAATTCTAAATTATCATGCTGACTACACACGAGCCAACCGATGAAGCAACGTGTCAGCATCTCAAGATTGAAAATGCTCCCACTCATGTGGAAATCAGTTCCTCGCATGTGGAAATCGTAGAGCTTTTTATTTTATAAATATTGGCACAGATTTTTTTTTACTTGATAAAAATCTTGATAAAATTTCTTTACAAATAATTTATCAAAAAAAACACAGAATTGGGCGTTTAGTGTAGATATTTATGCATTTGATTAACATTTGATTTTTTTTACGCCACATGCAGTTTTATTATTCTATTAGCAGCATTTCTATCCTTTTTTGTAGATGCTTTTATTGTTGTAATTGCCGAGTTGCTCATTTTGCCACATGCGGTGTTATATTACAATTTCAATTTGTGTTAATTGTGGCAATTGCTGCTCATACTTTAAAAGTATAAGTAATTCACTCCACAACATCATTCATTCATACATACCCAGTACGAAAATAAACTAGTTTATATATTGATGTTCAATAGCGAGGTCCGGAAATCCGCTTTTTTAGAATTTTGATTGGTAATATTATTTGCTATATATATTATGCTTTAAAAAAAAGTGAAAATTGTTGGTTAATATTCTAGGCTCGCCCAAGTCCATCAAAGTTCAAGTAGTAAAAAAATTGTTTTTTCTTAGCTAACCTCGATTCTCTACAAAAAAAAATCCATATGCCAAACTATGTAGGACTAATACTTTCGAAGATTATTGCAATTTTAATAAAAAAAAATGAATTAATTAACTTATTTATTAATTTTTATTTTTTGAGCATATTGAACTTTGATGGACTTGGGCGAGCCTAGGATATTAACCGAAGAATTCCAAATTTCATACAGATGATTTTTAAAGCATAATGCACCATATTTTTGCTATTACCAATCAAAATTCTAAAAAAGCGGATTTTCGGCCGGCGCTAATGTTCAACCAGTTTTTCACACACTACAACTAATTGAAGATCTGACTTTCTTCCTTGGAACGAACTATTTATTTTACTTTACTTTAACACGGCGAAGAAGTCGATTGCCCGACTATGAATTTGATTTAAAATGCTTTTGGCTTAAAGCACTTTAAAGTCAGTATGTTTCGTTTGAATATGCTTTCGTTCTGCACTTCATAGATTATTTTTCATATTCTTAAGACACAAAAAAATGTGTATTATCATTTTCACATGTTGTCTCTGTTGGGATTCGAACCCGGGCTTCTGGAAGCTAACAAGTAACAGCAGGTGTAAGCATTTGGTTTATCTCAAGGAAGCTTCTAGGTGATAATTCATCAATTTGAAGTTAATTACTACATAAGCAGAAATGAATTACTTTTTCTGAGCTAATTGGTTGAGCTATGCCGTACTGGGTATTGTTTATATGTACATACATACATGCATACATATTTATGAGCGTATCAAATGCAACATAAAATACTTGCCACAAACTCTATAGCATGGTAAGCGTTATAGTTTTTGTCGGCTATACATTGTTGCAGTTGACATAACTATATCTACCACATACATACTTATGTATGTATGTAAGTATGTGTAAATATAATCATTGAAATAAACTGTGCATGCGTACGTTGCATGTTCTTGCATTTTCCTTGATTGTGCGCCATGGCTTTGACTTTGCTTTAGTGCGGTGTGGTTGCGGTAAATCCATTACTGCTCCCCATAGCTGGTATTTATTTTCCGTATTTACTATTTTCGCAGTTGTTTTTGTTATTTAGTTCTCGACTTGCCCTCGGCAGGCTTTATTGTCCATGCGCTCAATATTCAATATTCCGTAGTACATAGATACTATGTACATATATACATATGTATTTATTACTTGCCTTTGAACTTGGAATTCATTTCTAATTAAAAATCCACAAACAACGTTACTACAACAAAGCATTAATTAAGAATATATATCTGTACTAAACATATACACATATTGCAAAAACATTTGCGAACATATACAGATTTACGTACTATATTGAAGTACGTTCCGACATTTTCAATTAATGTCTGCTAAGTTTTGCACATTTTCTTGTCACTTGTTTCGCTGATTTCCAATAAAATTGATTATAAAAGAACTTGGTTGTATGTAGTTATACACAGTCAGCTGTCTAATTGAGTAGATAAATTAAAGCATGCGCGAATGGGGCCATTTCGTTTCTTCAAACTTTTAAATTAAATTAATGTCGAATTCTCTTGCTTGGTTGCTAGGAAGAATAGCCAAGGAAAGTTAACCTATGCTTTTCAGCAGAAGCTTAGATCCTCCCACACTATGCCTTCATCAGTGAATTCCGATATGAATGATCAATCCCCCTGACCCTCATGGCCCTGGTAAAGGTCCTATAGCTGGATTGATAAACACGTGTATCTATTTTTTTTTAACTAAAAGCTTCTTATTATGTATCCGATTAGCCACTACCACTTACCTTTTGATGGGCCGACGTCCAGCAAATTCGTCTTGTCGGTGCTTCCTTAAAAATCAGCATATTATTCTAAAATTTAAAATACAAGTCTTTGAATTAAATCCTAAGATTACGAAAGACTTTCAATAAAGTATACATAAACTTATATTTTCTTATGAAAATAAATTCGCCAAACGTTCAGGCAATGTTTCCCATTGTACTTAAACCTTAGACACAGGGCGTAATGGATACCGAAGGATAAACGGGTGAGGATTCATTATTCCTCTTTAGACTTTCCAGACTCATTTTTAAATCTTAGCAGTTTCTCGAGGAAAAGAGTATAAAGCAGACGAGGATGAATATGGGGACCGCACCTTTAGTTGTTTTGCATTCAATAATTTATTCCTTGAAGCACCAGACTATGTCCGCTATGCTTCCAATTGTACGCTCTTCATTATCTTGAACGACAGAGTGACCTGGCACTCACACAATTTTGAGCTTTTTTCTATTTACAATAAAGGTCAGCTTCAACTTACATTACTGGACTTCTTAAGAGCTGCGAGCGGTTTCCTTTAGAGCAGCTTGGCTGTACCGGCGACTAAAAGTATTGCAGACATTCGATTGAAAGACCGTTGACATTATATTTAAAGCCGAAATGTATCTAAAGTTACCGTTCATATGTCAACCAACTCCAATACAATTTTCAGTCTTGGAGCAATTGGTCCCCATTACTGCCTTGTAAGAAATTTAATGATACACTTTCTTCCAAAAGCGACTTCAGGTAGCAGTTTGCCATTAACTGCCGAATAGAAAGGGTACTGCTGTAAAGCCTTTTCTATCTCAGCTTTGTTTTTAAGTGTTTCGCTTCCACTAAAACACTCAATCGAAATACTGCCTAAGTTTATGTTTTGAAAAAGGTCTATTCATTATATTGCAATTACTTTCCATAACTGTTAGTCCATTTCAAAGTTCTATATTCGAATTTAAATACCGCCAAATTTCTGATCAAAAATGTATACAGTACTTTGCAATCAAGTTGTTCGTAATGTGAGCTATTTATAGAATTTTGCAAAATGTGGTGTAGGCAGGCACGACTGGGCAACACGACTTTCAGGAGAAAGGCAGAGAGTAATGCCAGATCACTATTTTTGTATATCACCTGACGCTGGGTTGCAATTATATTTTCAGCAGTTACGCAGTCCGCATGGCCTGGGTTCAAGCCAGCAGCGCGGACGAGATAATTTGTTTCAGCTTAAGCACGACTATTTTCGAGTGGCAATTCAAACAATCGAGACAATCGACTAAAACATCTCGGATTCGCCCATCACTATTCCCAGCCAACTTTTGGTCGGCTTTTTATAAGTCCGCGAAATAGCCAAGCTAGGCTCGACCTTATTTTACCCCAAAATTGGTAACCATATGGAGTGAGAAAATTCCCATCGGACTTTGCTCCACCTCATCAGATTTTTGGCCTTACAGTATATATTCAAAAGAGATGAGCCCTAATGTCGATGAAAAGTTTTTAACTCTAATTTGGAAAAATATGAAAAGTTGCAGTAGATTAGAACTAGAATCTTTCGCAGAACGCAGTAGATATTTTAGCAGATTGACTGCGACTGAGAAAGATCCGTACTTTTGTGGAGAGCCCAAACAAATTTTGTCACACATCCTAATGCATATATTAATGAAATTTATATATGTAAATTTCTCCAGCAGTGCAGCCGCTATATTTTTCGTATTATTTATATAAATTTTTGAGTGGTTTCTCTGATATGCGCTGAGGTTAAAATTTCTCAATTCAGTCCTATGCAGCTACATATATGTATGTACATACATATGTACATTAAAGTGGTCCAAACAAATTTTTTCCGAGATAGGGTTAGTTTTGTTGGGGCTTTTATAAATGTTACATACGAAAAACTGTAAACAATCATCAAAGCGCCAGCTGGCTGGCGTTGGCGTCAGTCTGGCTGTCGTAATGGATTTTCAACTTTATCGCACTTTCAGTACATGCGCAGGCATTATATCGCACACGATCTTCAAAAGTGACACAACTCAAAATTTGGCAATTTTGAAGTTATGCACTAAAAATATACATAGAGCTTTTATTTACCGTTCATCAAAAGCTTGAGCAAATTTTTGTTATAATTCTTTGAAAAAACTTATGGTAAAGTCTTTCTTGTCCATATGATTAGCATGTGCTAAGAAATAGTTTTTCGCATTTTCTGACGAACATATAATTTAAAGTTGTGTCAGCTTTAAAGACAGTGTGCGATAAATTTTATACATGCATATACAGTGGTGGCCACATAATTAGGGACACCATTTCTTTACAAGTTTTGACAACTTAGTTTTTCTTGAAGTCGGTTGCGAAAAAGGGGAAGGTCATCAATTGACGGAATATTTTTGTTTTGTATCTAGGTACTTATGATACGATAACTTTGTAACCACGTGAACCCTTTTCGATAACATAATAATTTTTTATCGGTAATCTGGCACTCCAGGGATGGTGCCATACTAATTCAGTTTCGCTCATTGGATCATGAAAAAACTAACAGTATTCCTAAACTTTTATATGGGCTGGGCATTGAATTCGTGTGTTATTTTATAAAAATTGCTTGTTCATTTTTATTTAGTTTTTATTTCCAAAAATATAGTTTATACTAACGAAAAACATATAACTCAAAGATTCCAACCTTGTACAAGATTTTTTTTTTTTATTTTTTTTTTTGGGTACATCACGTTTCACTTCTTTGCTGAAAATTCAGTTAATTCTACGGCCTGCCTGCCTGGCTAGCTGATGGCTTCTTATTTGCCTTCTTGTTAAAATCGCTTGTCACACTTAGCACAACACAAGCCAACTGAACATTTCTCTTTTAGCGCAACTTTGCTCATTACCGCTTTGCAAAAATCGCGTTACTACGCCTTCAATAAGCCAGCTGCCACAGTTACTTGCTGCTGCCTATTGTAGCTTTCTCGTATTGCCTTCTTCATACACACATTCATAGAACACAACTGTTATTACCGGCATTCTTCTGAGCTAACTAACTACCAGGTTCATCGACTGTTTAGTTTGTTTCTTCATTGGTTGGTTGGTGGGTTGGTTGGTTGCTTGTTTGTTTGGTCTATTGTAAGCCCGCTCTAACT
Source organism: Rhagoletis pomonella (assembly GCF_013731165.1). Classification (NCBI taxonomy): domain Eukaryota; kingdom Metazoa; phylum Arthropoda; class Insecta; order Diptera; family Tephritidae; genus Rhagoletis; species Rhagoletis pomonella. The sequence continues at coordinate 57,585,201 of NW_023458558.1, forward strand.
TATGCTTTGGCTGCTGCAAAGAAAATTACTTTCATATACATACATACATATGGAACTTAATGCTAGAATGCTTTTACAAACCTCTTCCATCGTACATTGTATATCTGCGGGCACTTTCATATGTCTCTGCGGACTGGTTTGCTATGTTCATGGTCAATGGCCGCATAAGGCATTACACTCGGTATTATGATATAATCTTGCAACGCGCGCGCGCCATCTCTCCTATTCTTGCTTGTGGCTGCCACATTACTTCACTTCCTCATACACACTCGACCGCGTCAACTAAGTACGTTCCATATTTTTTATCTTTTTCGCTTTTTGCTTTACCATCAAGTTTTTCAACTTTGTTCTGCATAATCCAGTCCCATCTATGTACATACATACTACTTTCTTATAGGATGTTTTCCTCATTTTTCTATGATATTTGTATACACAGAAGCTCTCGTAGACAAGCTGCATTGCAGTGTGAAAAACATTTCTTCAAAGTTACAAAATGACGACAGGCCGTTAAATGACGGGTGCGTGGGGCAAAAGAGGAGCTTGTTTTTATTTGAGTGCCACTGCTGAGGCGCAGAAAATAGGGAATGCAAATTATTTCTTGGGGCGGCTAACATACGACAGCTGAAGTGAGGCAATGGCATGCATTTTTTCGTTTACATTTATATAAGTACATATGCATTTAAGTATTTTCATAAGTAAGTAAGTATGTAGATATGCACATTTTATTTTTCATACTGTCTTAAGCAACTCAAAACAGTTTTGTAAGATACTAACTAGTTCGGGGCTTGCGTTCCGAAATCTTTTACCTATAATGATTGCTAAATAATTTTTAGAATGCAACCCTATTTGAACTTAAATAAATATACATATGTATTTCTGCAAAGTAGTGGCTCAGTCAACTTTAGATAGCAGCATTATTGTGTAGAGTAAAAATTATCGTTGCATTTTTATTTCAAACTTATGAACTAAGTTCCATATCTCTTCAAAATAAATCTGGAGTAAAGCTTGCTTCAGAGCCTTTCGATTTCCACGATAAGGCTGGATGAGACACTCACCTGGAATGCACAATTGGATGTAACCTAAAATAAGGTGCAACAATACAGGTGCTACAAGAGCTACGCGTATCTGTCCTGCTGAGGCACTAAGAGTTCTTTTTGGTATACCTCCTTCCTAATCCTAATAGGGAGGGTGGTCACTCTTTCGGCACTGAGAGTCCAAAATTATTCCGAACTAAAAACCGGAAATATGACAGGTGACATGAAGGTCATAATGAAATACACAAATGACCCCATAATGAACATGTTGGATGTTGGAGCTCCAAACTAGTAATTTCTGGGACTTTTAAAGTATCTATTGCGGACCGAGCATCCTGGAGCACAGGAAACCCAAAACTTGAAGAAGGAAAAAGGGAGCTGGAATTTGGGTTGAATTTTAAAAAAAATCGATACCTATTAGCAGCTGTCCCACTATTTTCCAAGCGCAGATTCTTGCAATAGAGATCTGTGGCAGAGAATCTCTCTGAAGGAACACAGCATCTAAAAACATCTGATTCAGCACCTTATGCTCTTGGAATAAGGAACGCAATATTACTGGGCTAGTCCCAGCGTATGATCTATGGCTATAATGCCCGTAGCCATGATCGGGCCGACCGCCTAGAAAACAGGGAGCTGCCGCAATATTCCACGGCCCGGAAACCTTATGTGTGCTCACCAAAACACACTCAGAAGAGGCCATAAATAAGCAGGTGAACAAAAAATTCCACAGGCACTTCTGTCCATCAAAAGAAGCTTTAAGAAAGCCCATACGTCTAGGTCGGAATGACCTTCGAACTCTCACGGCGTACTCCACGGGACATTGTTCTATGTATTATTACCTCAGTAAAACTAATCTTTCAGACAAGAGCGTCAGTCGTTTCTGTGAGCTCATCTTTTTAGGAAGCCCACGGAAGTGCTAGCCAACTTCAAAAGCCTTCACGTATAGTATTAAGTAGCCAAATCAACAGCTTTAACGAATCTACAGATTTTTCAATATTTGTGCAGGTGGGGATATTTGTGGTCTGTGTTTTGACGGCTGTTTTAGATAAATGTCCGATAAAAATTAGAGGAGACAACGATTTTTTCGTAATTCGCCTGGTAATTGGTTAGGTGATTCGCTTTCGATATGGCGAATTAAGTAAATCGATTCGAGAGCGCGTATAAGGATTGGCAGAGCGAATCAGTAGTCGTGGAAGCATCGCTTTATATTTCTTTTACGAACTCGCGTTTTTTACAAGCGTTTTTTTACAAATGTACTCATGTACATACACGTATATTTACCTAAAATACATTTTTTCATCGTTTTTATTCCCGCTATACATCCAGCTTCGCCATAATGGCGCGCGCCTCCAAAGTACCCTTCAACAATGTAAACAAAATTACTTAATTCCGTGGCAATTGCTGCGCGGCCTCGCTAGTGGTTTTGAGTTTCCTTACGTAAAGCGGGCACAAACTAAAATCGGTCAAGATTTTGTCTGTTTATGGTGGTTTTCATTTCTTGTGTTGTGGAACATAAAAGTTTTCAAAGTGATTGAGATCAGCATTGGTGGTTCTTTGTGCTTGCTTTTGTTTGCTGGTGTGCGCACTGTTTTTGTCTGCAAAAAGAAATTTTAATATTAAAGCACAAGAAGTTTGGAAGATTTAAGATTTTTTATATTTAAACAAGTTTTCACAAAAATTTCCCAAAGAAAACTGCTTAATCAATGACTTAAGCTTTTGAATTATTTTCTATTTTCTCTCGCCCACAAGTCAATTTTCCGCTGACCTGGTTTTTATTTTGGTAAGGGAAATCTCGCCAATGCGCTATTTTGTGGCATGGAAAACTCCACAGCATACACAATTAAATCGCTTCCTCGACTTTTTACTCAACCATCAACAACGTAATTAATCATCACTTCAGGAAATTTGTTCTATATAATTTGACAGTAGATATTTATAAGTATGTATACATGTTGTGTAAATATATATATATATATGTATGTAAGCAGCTGAATGGTTGTGGGTGATTGAATTTAAAGCTCTTACTCCTTGCGCACACAAATCTGGCACATTTGAGATACGAATTGCTTGCTATATTTATGCATTTATAAGCGCTTGTAAAGTGTGTCAGGCGTTGTGCCATAATTTGATAAATGACTTCTGCAAGCGCGAATGCAACATTGCAAATGGCGATTCGTTGTTATTCATTGTTCATACGCTGTACCTACATACATAGTATGTATGTACAGCCGCCCCAGAGCTACGAGTATGCATACATATTTGCTTACAATGAAGAAATAATTTTCAAAAGAACAATTGATAAAGAAAAAGCAAACAGCTTCGAGCGCAATTGTTGTGAAGGCTAGAAGAGAGATGCTACATGTACAAGTACGTATGTACATTAGAGTGGGTCGAAAAGGGAAATGTTTTTCACTATAGGATTCTAATAGTGCGGAAAAGTTGTGTTCTAATACGACTTAATAAAGCATGTGCACAATTTTAGACCAATCGAACGATATCTTCTGCCGTCAGCAGAATCCTCAATTACTAAAACTTTAGTTCGAATTATGAAATTTGTTTACATATGTATGTACATAAATTTTAGAGCTGGAGCGCCGGTGTCCATTCGGTCGACATGGCCAAGCCAGCAGTGCCGCTGTATTTTAATTCGATGCACTACATCAGTGTTATTGTAAAGCTCATACAGCTCATCGTTCCATCGTCTTTTTGTCGAATACGTCAAAAGCCGCCTCATACCAGCACGAGCTTGATGAGTGACTTAAAGAGTGTGGTTTTCATACGTCGAGATAGGACTTTACTTCAGAATTTCTTACTCAGTCCAAACTAGTATGTACTTGTTGGCAAGAGTGATTCTACTTTGGATTTCCATGTTGACATTATTATCGCTGTTAATGCTGGTTCCCAAGTAAGCGAAACTCTCTGCTTTCTCGAAATTATAACTGTCAGCAGTGACGTGGGTGCCAGGGCGCAAATTCACAGACTATTTGTTTGATGACGGGAGACACTTCATCTTGTCAAACTCTTCTGTAAACAAGTATTTATCTTTAAGCATATATGTATATGTGTACAGTGCAGGTCTGGTTTATCTAAATTTTCTATTTCGAATTTCATCATAATCAAAACATCAATGCCAGTATAATACTTTGTAAAATTGTAATATCAAATCGTAATTCTGGCATTACTTTGAACCAAACAGCAGAAAATCGTTTAGGGATTTGTGGGCACTAGCTCAAATGTGACGACATACACACTACATACAAATATCGTATACCTTTCGAGTATTTTGTAAACGTGCGTACTTATGTTCTTACCTTAAACGTCTATATACTTGCATAGAAATCTAGTTCTTAGATATTTATGAACTTATATTTGTACATATCATATACAAAGTGGCGGATTTACCGTAAAGGCAACATAGGCAGGTGTCTAGGGCGGCAAAATTTAGGGGCGGCAAAATTTGATTGGAAAAAAAATTTAAGTAGAATTTTTGTTTGTTCATTTTAATACATAAATTTGACATTCAATTACGCAATCAGAAAATAAGACAACACTATTAGTTACTTTTGATATTATTTAAATGATAATATTTAAAAATACTAATTTAGCTTTCTTAAAAATCTGAAAATCTTTACTCAAAGCAAATACCACTTTTTCATCTTAAATTGTAACAAAAGCATAGTAAATAACATAAATTTGATAATTAACTATTTACTGCTAATCGTTCCAAAATTGGTCCTTTTACCTCAAAATATTATTCTTTCCGGAAAAAGGGCGGCAAATTCTAAATTGCCGAGGGGTGACAAATATTCAAATCCGCCACTGCATCGACATATGTTCATATGCATGCATATACGTTGTGTATTACACAAATAGATATCGACAAAGACCTGTACGACACATTTGTTAAGCCATAATACCTTAATACTCAACGTCCGTGAAATATTGAGCTCAAAGGTTGACTTTGTTTTGGCGCTTTTCACACACAGCTCTCTACATTTTACACTTATTCGCATTTAAGCTGCTTTTGAGGGAAATCAATCGTTTCAAGTAAAGCTTTTCTCAACACATGCACATATCTTACACATACGTTGAATCGGGTATTATATTTCTATATGTACATATGTTAGTATATGTAAACATGTAAAATATTAATATTTGTTATAAACAAATTTTAGATACATATGCATACATATAGACAGACATATTCATAAGTTTAGAACTGCAAAAGAATCGGTGGTAAAGTAAGTATCCAAAGTAAGGACTACTATATACGTAAGTATGTATATCGACGGCTGAGTGGAAGATCCACCTATCTCGGCAGCCGCTTCGAAAAAGCCTATATCAGCAAATTTTTTAAGAACGCCCCATATCAGAATTCGGTTTAAGAACAATTCACAACAATAAAATACAAACGGCTGCATAAAACTTTCAAATGCACCGATATATGCAAATGAAAGACCTTAAGCACCTGATTGTGATTACCCTTTATTTTTTAAATTTTCAAATATTTCGGGAATAGGAGTGGAAGTATAACAATGTATGCTAAATTTTTTTTATTTACTATTTTTCCCCTAAAGAAATAGCCAAATATCAACGCAATTTTTTAGAAATTCTAACTAGACCTTTATTATGTTATAATTTAATGACCTATAAAACTTGATTTTCAAGCTTTTTCAAAAAAAATCTGATCAAAGTGTTGCAAATTTAAGTGCAAATTTGTTGGATTTTCCCAAGATTGACCTAAGGTTTAAAAATATTTGTATGCCTTTTTTGTAGTATAAACTATATTTTTATAAAAAGTTAGCGATAAAATAGTATTCAAATAACAATTTTTTCATACTTTGAAGCCAATAATTTTGTGCAGGACTGCGAAATTATTTCTTAATAAACTTGATTATTCGTGAATTTAAATATCGTCATTTAAACTATTATTTTGTACAGTTAAAAAAGCCTTTTCAGTTAAGCCAATGTCTTTGATGTCTTGAATTCATTTTTTATAAAATGATTTTTTTTTTCTTTATTGAAAACCAGGCTTGGATAAAATTAGCAACTAAAGATCTTTGGTTTTTATAAAGTTTTATAACTACTTTGTAAAAAAATAATGTTATATAGCGACTTTCTATATATGTAAATATGTACTCATGCGTCCGTACATACACTATGTGCTCCGAGTGTGATATGTGTACATTCTCAATTCCCCTAGTCCTTTTAATTTATTTGCACCCCCAACGTTAAGCTTTAGTTGTTCCTCTTAGCTGCTGATGTTTCACATCAATGCCCTGCTATAAATCGTTTGTCAAGCGTTAATTTTTCACTTATTAGGTTTTAACACAATTCCACATCCTGTCACCTACTTACTTGATTGATAAATGCACACATACTTACATACATATCCTTGTAGCCAATGTATGCATTTATGCATAGCTTGAGAACTTTATAAGGGATGTGATACCTACATACTTTTGCATTGACTAAAGTAGTTAGCAAATAAGGAAATGTCTAATAAATTGGCTCATTAGCCATCATTCAAGTACATTTATGAGCTTTCAAATGGAGTATACTTATAGAGTTAGAAAGGGAATTCGGAAATGTGACGCTGCACATAGGACATTTTGTGCACACTAAGGCAAAAATTATCCATAGATTACTGAAACAATGGCGGCCTTGTGACTAGCTGAGTGAGTTGTAGAACAGTTGCTTGCAGTTAAATAGTTAGTTGCTGGTAAAGGGCGAGAGTTTATTGGCATATAAAAAATATAAAAATTGATTTTCGAGACTAAGTGACAGTGGAAAATCTTTTATTCAGAACTGAAACTAAAATTGTATAACTCATAGAAGGGTATCACACATTTTCTTTTTAATATAAAAACGCGCGAAGTAAGTTTGTTCAAAAAAAATAAGTTCCATATTTTTTTGTACCTAGTGTAATTTTATCCCCTTTTATTACTAACAAAATTTTTCCGGCTCCTAGATTTGTTGAAAAAATTTAAATGTAAACCATTTAAGGCCGGTATCTATGCATGGAGTCAGAACGTTGATAACGATGTTTAACCGGGGAGTTAGTGTTAACCCGAGATGGAGAAACCGGCCCTTAAAGATGCTGATAATTAAATAAACCGCTTTATATCTAATGATGGTCTTACCGGGTCAACTTAATCTGTTCCTTGCTACAGACGAATGCTCGTATACAGCCAAAAATCTAAAGTCCGAATCTGAATAATTTTTATTTTAAGTAAAACATGGCGAAGAAATACCACTGCTCAACACTGTGGCGCCTACTTGCAGGATCGAGATAAATGAAATTTTAGCGGACCTATCTTCATTCAAAGAAGTACAGTTACTGAGTAGGTAAAGTCAGTGTACGTAAATTTTTTTTCTCTAATAATACTACCTTTCCAAAATGCCTTGGGTATTTCTCAACAAGTCATCGAACGAGAAATTGCATGCACTCAATTAAATTTAAGTTAATTGAGTCACTTACTTCGTTAAAATGTCAAATCTTTCAAAGCAATCAAAAGGTAAAATAACTACAACAACAATGACTACAACACAAAAAGATTTCGTCTAACAAAAATTTACATACACTCATACATATTTATTTTACATACTATGCACACAATTTATTTTAATTTAATTCATATCAAGTGCATTTATTGTTTAAGGAAAAGATTTAAACTTTGAATAAATCCAGTAATTGAGCGTGACCAAGTATGTAAAAGGCAAAATAGTTTGTACCAAACTTCCCTCAGCATTTGGTACTACAAATATTGCGTACCAAACTACATTGAAGTGGGTATTTAAATTTGACAAGAAAATCATGCACAATACACATTTAAAGTTGAAAGCACTTTTACAAGCCAACAATACACTTCTTCTTCGCTATTCTGCCCTAGCTTGCTTCTTATACTTCAACACTTTCACATCCACCGTCTTTCTCCCTTACAAGCTCTTAAAAACTTTGCCTTGATTTGATGAAATTTTCATTGCTCTTTTTTGTTTAAAAACGTTGCTTGCCAAAAACTTTGCTAGTTTCATCAGAGTCAAGCAGCCAAAACAATCATAAATTTCCATTGTTGTTGATTGTAAACAACAATTTCATTGGATCGTAAATAGGAAAATTTATTCTTTAGCATGGCGCGTTATTTAACGCAGAGCTGAACAGTGTACCCATGTCGTTAATTGAAAATATGTATTATTGTTTGTTGTTATAAGTGTAGCTATCATACTATACTTCGTTTATACGTATTTGTATTTGCAAATAAAAATAATTTGCAAATACCTAACTCAATGTTTATTCGATGGTGAAAAATTCTTTTTCAATGTGGCCCGATAATAAAAAGGCAATAAGATGGACAATCGAAAAAAAAGAAAACCTAAGAATGGCAGCGTTTGTGCTCATTTGCAAATATTTACTACCACTAATGAATACATACTTATTTGCGTGACTTGGTTATTTGCAAATAAAAAATTAACTTAACGTTTATGCGGCAAAATTTACTATAC
>NW_023458558.1:57593837-57612621 GCF_013731165.1 Rhagoletis pomonella
GTATAGTAAATTTTGCCGCATAAACGTTAAGTTAATTTTTTATTTGCCAATAACTAAGTCACGCAAATAAGTATGTATTCATTAGTGGTAGTAAATATTTGCAAATGACCACAAAACGCTGCCATTCTTAGGTCTTCTTTTTTTCGATTGTCCATCTTATTGCCTTTTTATTATCAGCCAACATTGAAAAAGAATTTTTCACCATCGAATAAACATAAGGTATTTGGAAATTATTTTTATTTGCAAATACAAATACGTATAAACGAAGTATATTATGATAGCTACACTTATAACAACAAACAATAATACATATTTTCAATTAACTACATGGGTACACTTTTCAGCTCAGCGTTAAATAACGCGCCATGCTAAAGAATAAATTTTCCTATTTACGATCGAAAGAAATCGTTGTTTACAATCAACAACAATGGAAATTTATGATTGTTTTGGCTGCTTGACTCTGATGAAACTAGCAAAGTTTTTGGCAAGCAACGTTTTTAAACAAAAAAGAGCAATGAAAATTTCATCAAATCAAGGCAAAGTTTTTAAGAGCTTGTAAGGGAGAAAGAGTGTTAGGAACAAGCTAGGGCAGAATAGCGAAGAAGAAGTATATTGTTGGCTTTGTAAAAGTGCTTTCAACATTAAATGTGTATGGTGCATGATTTTCTTGTCAAATTTAAATACCCACTTCAATGTAGTTTGGTACGCAATATTTGTAGTACCAAATGCTGAGCGAAGTTTGGTACAAACTATTTTGCCTTTTACATACTTGGTCACGCTCAATTACTGGATTTATTCAAAGTTTAAATCTTTTCCTTAAACAATAAATGCACTTGATATGAATTGAATTAAAATAAATTGTGTACATAGTATGTAAAATAAATATGTATGAGTGTATGTAAATTTTTGTTCGACGAAATCTTTTTGTGTTGTAGTCATTGTTGTTGTAGTTATTTTACCTTTTGATTACTTTGAAAGATTTGACATTTTAACGAAGTAAGTGACTCAATTAACTTAAATTTAATTGAGTGCATGCAATTTCTCGTTCGATGACATAGAGAGAAATATCCAAGGCGCCGCAATGTTGAGCAGTGATATTTTTTCGCCATGTTTTACTTAAAATAAAAAGTATTCAGTTTCGGACTTCAGATTTATAGCTGTATGCTGTAAACTTACATCGTGTTTTTATATTAAAAGAAAATGTTTTGTACCCTTCTATAACTTATACAATTTTAGTTTCAATTCTGAAATAAAAGATTTTCCACTGTCACTCAGTCTCGAAAATCAATTTTGATATTTTTTGTATGCCAATAAACTCCCGCCCTTTACCAGCAACTAACTACCTAACTGCAAGCAACTGTTCCCCAACTCACTCAGCTAGTCACAAGGCCGCCTTTGTTTCAGTAATCTATGGATAATTTTTGCCTTAGTGTGCACAAAATGTCCTTAGTGCAGTGTCACATTTTCGAATCCCTTTCCTAATTCTATAAGTATACTCCAATTGAAAGCTCATACATGTACTTAAAGGATGGCAGATGAGCCAATTTATTAGACATTTCCTTATTTGCTAACTACTTTAGTCAATGCAAAAGTATATAGGTGTCACATCCCTTATAAAGTTCTCAAGCTATGCATAAATGCATACATTGGCTACAAGGATATGTATGTAAGGATGTGTGCATTTATCAATCAAGTAAGTAGGTGACAGGATGTGGAATTGTGTTAAAACCTAATAAGTGAAAAATGAACGCTTGACAAACGATTTATAGCAGGGCATTGATGTGAAACATCAGCAGCTAAGAGGAACAACTAAAGCTTAACGTTGGGGGTGCAAATAAATTAAAAGGACTAGGGGAATAGAGATATGTACACATATCACACTCGGAGCACATAGTGCATGTACGGACGCTTGAGTAAATATTTACATATATAGAAAGCCGCTATCTAACATTGTTTTTTACAAAGTAGTTATAAAACTTTATAAAAACCAAAGATATTTAGTTGCTAATTTAATCAAAGCCTGGTTTTCAATAAACACTGAAACTAGTTTAATCACGTAGTAGTTATTTTTAAATCCTTTCTGGTCGTTGGTGAGTAATGTATATATGTACTCACTTTTGTACAAAGCGGAATTGCGAAAGAAAATTAGTTAGGGCCTTTCTGTATTAATGTAACGATATGTATCTAATGGGGAGCTTTTTATTTTTCATTTACGCTCTGGAAGGTAATAAAAAGAAAAAAATACAAATCCATTTTTCATGTATCGGGATATTTAAGGTATTGCGTCTTCGTTAATTTAAAAGTATTGGCAAACGTTAATCAATGCGGCTGATCTTATTAACTCTATAAACCTGTTCAATTTTGTTATTTAATAATAGCTAGTAAAACTTGTAAAGAAAATAAAAGATTTTTTTTAGCTCCAAATGGACTTATACCAATAAAAAAAAATCATTTTATAAAAAATGAATCCAAGTCATAGAAGTCATTTGCTTAACTGAAATAACTTTTTTAATTGCACAAAATAGTAGTTTAAATGACGATATTTAAATTCACGAATAATCAAATTTATTAAGAAATAATTTCGCAGTCCTCCACAAAATTATTGGCTTCAATGTATGAAATTTTTTTTATCTGAATACTTTTTTATCGCTAACTTTTTATAAAAATGCTATAAAAAAGGCATAAGAATAATATTTCTAAACCTTAGGCCAAACTTGGGAAAATTCAACAAATTTGCATTTAAATTTGCAACACTTTAATCAGATTTTTTAGAAAAATCTTGAAAATCCAGTTTTATAGGCCATTATATTTTAACATAATAAAGGTCTAGTTAGAATTTCTAAAAAATTGCGTTGATTTTTGGCTATTTCTTTAGCGGAAAAATATGAAATAAAAAAGATTTAGCATACATTGTGATATTTCCACTCCTATCCCCGAAATATTTGAATATTTAAAAAAATGAAGGGTAATCACAATCCGGTGCATATGGTCTTTCATTTGCATATATCGGTGCATTTCAAAGTTTTATGCAACCGTTTGCATTTTATTGTTGTGAATTGTTCTTAAACCAAATTCTGATATGGGGCGTTCTTAAAAAATAGGCTTTTTCGAAGCGGCTGCCGAGGTAGGTGGATCTTCCACTCAGCCGTCGATATACATACTTACGTATATAGTAGTCCTTACTTTGGATACTTACTTTACCACTGAATCTTTTGTAGTTCTAAACTTATACATATGTATGTCTATATGTATGCATATGTATCTAAAATTTGTTTATAACAAATATTTTATATTTTACATGTTTACAATTTATCATATACTAACATATGTACATATAGAAATATAATACCCGATTCAACGTATGTGTAAGATATGTGCATGTGTAGAGAAAAGCTTTACTTGAAACGATTGATTTCCCTCAAAAGCAGCTTAAATGCGAATAAGTGTAAAATGTAGAAAGCTGTGTGTGAAAAGCGCCAAAACAAAGTCAACCTTTGAGCTCAATATTTCATGGACGTTGAGTATTAAGGTATTATGGCTTAACAAATGTGTCGTACAGGTCTTTGTCGATATATATATTTGAGTAATACACAACGTGTATGCATGCATATGTACATATGTCGATGCAGTGGCGGATTTGAATATTTGTTACCCCTAGGCAATTTAGAATTTGCCGCCCTTTTTCCAGTAAGAAAAATATTTTGAGGTAAAAGGACCAGTTTTGGAACGATTAGCAGTAAATAGTTAATTATCAAATTTATGTTATTTACTATGCTTTTGTTACAATTTAAGATGAAAAAGTGGTATTTGCTTTGAGTAAAGATTTTCAGGTTTTTAAGAAAGCTAAATTAGTATTTTTAAATATTATCATTTAAATAATATCAGAAGTAACTAATAGTGCTGTCTTATTTTCTGATTGCGTAATTGAATGTCAAATTTATGTATTAAAATGTACAAACACAAATTCTACTAAAATTTTTTTTCAACTCAAATTTTGCTGCCCCTAAATTTTGCCGCCCTAGGCACCTACCTATGTTGCCTTTACGGTAAATCCGCCACTTTGTATTTGATATGTACAAATATAAGTTCATAAATATCTAAGAAATAGATTTCTATGCAAGTATATAGACGTTTAAGGTAGGAACATAAGTACGCGCGTATTAGTTCAGCAAAGAGGTCATTGCACGTTTACAAAATACTCGAAAGGTATGCGATATTTGTATGTAGTGTGTATGTCGTCACATTTGAGCTAGTGCCCACAAATCCCTAAAAGATTTACTGCTGTTTGGTGCAAAGTAATGCCAGAATTACGATTTGATATTAAAATTCTACAAAGTATTATACTGGAAACGATGGTTTGATTATGATGAAATTCGAAATAGAAAATTTAGATAAACGAGAACTTCACTGTATACATATACATATGCTTAAAGATAAATACTTGTTTACAGAAGAGTTTGACAAGATGAAGTGTCTCCCGTAGTCAAGCAAATAGTCTGTGAATTTGCGCCCTGGCACCCACGTCACCGTTGACAGTTATAATTTCGAGAAAGTATTGAGTTTCGATTACTAGGGAACCAGCATTAACAGCGATAATAATGTCAGCATGGAAATCCAAAGCAGAATCACTCTTGCCAACAAGTACATACTAATTTAGACTGAGTAAGAAGTTCTGAAGTAAAGTCCTATCTCGACGTACGAAAACCACACTCTTTAAGTCACTCATCATGCTCGTGCTGGTATATGGCGCAGAAGCATTGTAACAATATCCGATGAGGCGGCTCTTGACGTATTCGACAAAAAGACGATGGAACGATGAGCTGTATGAGCTTTACAATGGACACTGATGTAGTGCATCGAATTAAAATACAGCGGCACTGCTGGCTTGACCATTTCGATCGAATGGACACCGGCGCTTCAGCTCTAAAATTTATGTACATACATCTGTAAAAAAATTTCATAATTCGAACTAAAGTTTTAGTAATTGAGGATTTTGCTGGCGGCAGAAGATATTGTTCGATTGGTCTGAAATTTTGCACATGCTTTATTAAGTTGTATTAGAACACAACTTTTCCGCACTATTCGAATCCTATAGTGAAAAACATTTCCCTTTTCGACCCACTCTAATGTACATATGTACGTACTTGTACATGTAGCATCTCTCTTCTAGCCTTCACAACAATTGCGCTCGAAGCTGTTTGCTTTTTCTTTATCAATTGTTCTTTTGAAAATTATTTCTTCATTGTAAGCAAATATGCATACTCGTAGCTCTGGGGCGGTTGTACATACATACTATGTATGTAGGTACAGCGTATGAACAATGAATAACAACGAATCGCCATTTGCAATGTTGCATTCGCGCTTGCAGAAGTCATTTATCAAATTATGGCACAACGCCTGACACACTTTACAAGCGCTTATAACTGCATAAATATAGCAAGCAATTCGTATCTCAAATGTGCCAGATTTGTGTGCGCAAGGAGTAAGAGCTTTAAATTCAATCACCCACAACCATTCAGCTGCTTACATACATATATATATACAGTGAAACCTCTCCTAACGGACACCTCTATTAGACGGACACCTCCCTTGGGCGGACATTTTTCCCTATACCAAGTTTTAAGTATAAATTTCGGAACAAATTACTCTCTCTTAAGCGGACACTCTCTTGGCCGGACGCGGACAGTTATTTTGCATAAAATTGACACAAAAACTCTATTGGGCGGACGCGAACCTCTTATCAACGGACATTAAGATTTCTTTTCATAACAAATCAAACAAAAACCTCCGTTGAGCGGACGCGAACTCCTCATAGGCGGACTAGTAAATGGAAAAAGGGGACTTCCCGCACAAAATGTGATTGTTATGCACACATTTAGTTTGGTTTGCGCAGTGGTTTAGGTTCGTTATTTGAATTGTCAGAAACCCTTGGAGACTTATAAAAACATGAAAACTGTTGATGAAAAAGGTACTGACACTGAAAAAAAATTAAAAAATAAAACTTACGTCAATCGACAATTTCCCAGTTTTTTATGTAATGAATCTATGATTTTATGTAGTTTATGGACTAAAATGTAATATTTATTTTTATTTTGTTATTACTGAATATGTACTTACGCACATAAATGAAATGTGCACTTTTGAAAAAATACATGCACATTTTCGTTTGAACGATGTAATATCAATATCTTTTATTCAAATAAGAAATAGTGACTATTCAATTAATTAAAACATTAAAAAGTTCTAAAATAGGCTTCCCCTCCATTAAGCGGACACCTCTCTTGGGCGGACAAAAAATGACTGACGGTGAGTGTCCGCCCAAGGGAGGTTTCACTGTATATATATTTACACAACATGTATACATACTTATAAATATCTACTGTCAAATTATATAGAACAAATTTCCTGAAGTGATGATTAATTACGTTGTTGATGGTTGAGTAAAAAGTAGAGGAAGCGATTTAATTGTGTATGCTGTGGAGTTTTCCATGCCACAAAATAGCGCATTGGCGAGATTTCACTTACCAAAATAAAAACCAGGTCAGCGGAAAATTGACTTGTTTGTGGGCGAGAGAAAATAGAAAATAATTCAAAAGCTTAAGTCATTGATTAAGCAGTTTTCTTTGGGAAATTTTTATGAAAACTTGTTTAAATATAAAAAATCTTAAATCTTCCAACTTCTTGTTCTTTAATATTAAAATTTCTTTTTGCGGACAAAAAAAGTGCGCACACCAGCAAACAAAAGCAAGCAAAAAGAACCACCAATGCTGATCTCAATCACTTTGAAAACTTTTATGTTCCACAACACAAGAAATGAAAACCACCATAAACAGACAAAATCTTGACCGATTTTAGTTTGTGCCCGCTTTACGTAAGGAAACTCAAAACCACTAGCGAGGTTGCGCAGCAATTGCCACGGAATTAAGTAATTTTGTTTACATTGTTGAAGGGTACTTTGGAGGCGCGCGCCATTATGGCGAAGCTGGATATATAGCGGGAATAAAAACGATGAAAAAAATGTATTTTAGGTAAATGTAGGTGTATGTACATGAGTATGTTTGTAAAAAAACGCTTGTAAAAAACGCGAGTTCGTAAAAGAAATATAAAGCGATGTTACCACGACTAGTGATTCGCTCTGCCAATCCTTATACGCGCTCTCGAATCGATTTACTTAATTCGCCATATACAATTTCGAGAGCGAATCACCTAACCAATTACCATGCGAATTACGAAAAAATCGTTTTCACCTCTAATTTTTATCGGAAATTTATCTAAAACAGCTGTCAAAACACAGACCACAAATATCCCCACCTGCACAAATATTGAAAAAATCTATAGATTCGTTAAAGCTGTTGGCTTGGCTACTTAACTACTATACTATAAGTGAAGCCTTTTAAAGTTGGCTAGCACTTCCGGGTGCCTGCTAAAAATATGAGCTCACTGAAACGACTGACGCTCTTGTCTGAAAGATTAATTTTACTGAGAAAATAATGCACAGAACAATGCCCCGTGGAGTACGCCGTGAGAGTTCGAAGGTCATCCCGACCTAGACGTATAGGCTTTTTTGAAGCTTCTTTTGATGGACAGATAAACCGCTTAACTTGTCTTATTCAGTACAGTGCCTGTGGAATTTTTTGTCTACCTGTTTATTTATGACCTCCTCTGAGTGTGTTTTGGTGAGCACACATAAGGTTTCCGGGCCGTGGAATATTGCGGCAGCTCCCTGTTTTTCTAGGCGGTCGGCCCGATCATGGCCATAATGCCCCTCATACCCTCAGCCTAGCCCATTAATATTGTGTTCTTTATTCCATGAGCATTTAAGGTGCTGAAGCAGATGTTTTTAGAAGCTGTGTCTCTTCTAGGGATGGGTAGTGGGGGGTTGAAATTCGATTTTTTCCGAATTTCGAACGTTGCCCAACCATTCGATTATTCGATTCGAAATTCGGTGGTGCAAATTCGATTTATTTCGAATTTTTTCGAATTTCGCAAAGTTTTTTTTAAGTGAAACTTCTTAGTCGAGTTCGGAGATGTTTGCGTTAAATATTTAACACCAAGTCATAAAATCTGTATCGTTCGTTCAATTTTCAAAAAGGGGGTAAGTGTCAAATGAAATGTAGATGTGTGACATGGTTTTAGTTTTGTGCCATATGTAAGAAAATCAAAATCAAATTATTTAATAAGATTAAATAAATTACTCCAATATGGGTATTAATCGAAATGGTTTTAAATAAATTTTATTTTTTAATTACATTTGGGAGGGTTGCCACCTGTTTGAAAATCGAATTTATTTAAAGAAGTGTTGTACTTAAAATACTATGCAACAATTAAAATATTTTTGAGGTGCTTGAAGAGAGTGGTCACCTGTCTAAAAAGTTAAATTCAAATTACACTGTGCGACAGCCGAAACCAGCCCGTACTTTGTTAACATTTTCTGAATGTCTACCCATCCAGTAGTAAAACGCTCGATGGATTTGCAAAAGCTAGCTCGTATTTTTATTTTATGGCCTACTAAAGTTTTTATATCTCGGCCTAAGTAGTTTTCAAAAAAGTCGAAAAAATATTTAAAATAAATGTCTGAGCGAAATTAAAGGTTAAGACATATATCTATATTAAAATTTCTTGGGAAATATTTTCGTAAAACATTTTAACCCATTTGCTCCCGCCTAAAACGGTCATATTTGACCCTTACTTCAAGAAATCTCGCAAAAAGCAAATTTGGCAGATCGTTTATGGATTGATATATTCTAAAAAAGTATTCTCCGGAAAATTTTACTAGGGGTCTTCTCAGGCAAAAGCTTCATGCTACTAACGTAAAAGCCTCTAAATTTAAAATAAAAAATTAACAAATAAGCTAGTTTTTTTATAAATAAAACTTTAAAACTGAGCTTGGAATAACAGTTCCTTCTTGGCACAAATAGAAAAACATGTATTTTTTTCCTTGAATCCCTAAAAAAATGGAGTGCCACACACCGTGATGGCAAATTTAGTCAGAAAGAAAAAAATTGAAGAATTGGTTTTTTGGAAATAAAGATGAAATTCGATTTTTTCTGGAAAAATTCGATTTTATCCGAATTTTAGCAACACAAAGTTCGATTTCAAAAATTCACGGCTTTAGAGCTAAAATTCGATTAAAATTCGAATATCGAATTTACGCATCCCTAGCCTCTTCAGAGAGATTCTCTGCCACAGATCTCTATTGCATGAACCTGCGCTTGGAAAATGGTGGGACAGCTGCCCATAGGTATCGATTTTTTAAAATTCGTCCCAAATTCCAGCTCCCTTTTTCCTTCGTCAAGTTTTGGGTTTCCTGTGCTCCAGGATGCACGGTCCGCAATAGATACCTTAAAAGTCATAGAAATTACTGGTTTGGAGTTCCTACATCCCCCATGTTCATTATGGGGTCATTTGTGTGTTTCATTAGGACCTTCATGTCACCTGTCATATTTCCGGTTTTTAGTTCGGAATAATTTTGGAGTCTCAGTGCTGAAAGAGTGACCACCCTCTCTATTATGATTAGGAAGCAGGCATACCAAAAAGAACTCTTAATGCCTCAGCAGGACCTGTAGGTAATTTTTGGAGAGAGCCCCCAAGTTTTCCCAAATAATCGCCTTATTGTAGGTTACATCCAAATGTGCATTCCAGGTGAGTGTCTCATCCAGCCTTATCGTGGAAATCGAAAGGCTCTGAAGTAAGCTTTACTCCAGATTTATTTTGAAGAGATATGGAACTTAGTTCATAAGTTTGAAATAAAAATGCAACGATCATTTTTACTCTACACAGTAATGCTGCTATCTAAAGTTGACTGAGCCACTACTTTGCAGAAATACATATATTTATTTAAGTTCAAATAGGGTTGCCATCTAAAAATTATTTAGCAATCATTATAGGTAAAAGATTTCAGAACGCAAGCCCCGAACTAGTTAGTATCTTACAAAACTGTTCTGAGTTGCTTAAGACAGCATGAAAAATAAAATGTGCATATCTACATACTTACTTATGAAAATACTTAAATGCATATGTACTTATATAAATGTAAACGAAAAAATGCATGCCATTGCCTCACTTCAGCTGTCGTATGTTAGTCAGCCCCAAGAAATAATTTGCGTTCTCTATTTTCTGCGCCTCAGCGGTGGCACTCAAATAAAAACAAGCTCCTCTTTTACCCCACGCACCCGTCATTTAACAGCCCGTCGTCATTTTGTAACTTTGAAGAAATGATTTTCACACTGCAATGCAGCTTGTCTACGAGAGCTTCTGTGTATACAAATATCTTAGAAAAATGAGGAAAACATCCTATAAGAAAGTAGTATGTATGTATGTACATAGATGGGACTGGATTATGCAGAACAAAGTTGAAAAACTTGATGGTAAAGCAAAAAGCGAAAAAGATAAAAAATATGGAACGTACTTAGTTGACGCGGTCGAGTGTGTATGAGGAAGTGAAGTAATGTGGCAGCCACAAGCAAGAATATGAGAGATGGCGCGCGCGCGTTGCAAGATTATATCATAATACCGAGTGTAATGCCTTATGCGGCCATTGACCATGAACATAGCAAACCAGTCCGCAGAGACATATGAAAGTGCCCGCAGATACACAATGTATGATGGAAGAGGTTTGTAAAAGCATTCTAGCATTAAGTTCCATATGTATGTATGTATATGAAAGTAATTTTCTTTGCAGCAGCCAAAGCATAAGTTAGAGCGGGCTTACAATAGAACAAACAAACAAACAAGCAACCAACCAACCAACCAATGAAGAAACAAACTAAACAGTCGATGAACCTGGTAGTTAGTTAGCTCAGAAGAATGCCGGTAATAACAGTTGTGTTCTATGAATGTGTGTATGAAGAAGGCAATACGAGAAAGCTGCAATAGGCAGCAGCAAGTAACTGTGGCAGCTGGCTTATTGAAGGCGTAGTAACGCGATTTTTGCAAAGCGGTAATGAGCAAAGTTGCGCTAAAAGAGAAATGTTCAGTTGGCTTGTGTTGTGCTAAGTGTGGCAAGCGATTTTAAAAAGAAGGCAAATAAGAAGCTATCAGCTAGGCAGGCAGGCAGGTCGTAGATTTAACTGAACTTTCAGCAAAGAAGTGAAACGTGATGTACTCAAAAAAAAATAAATAAATAAAAACAAGTAAGAAAGTCTAAGTTCGGGCGGAGCCGAACATTAAATACCCGGCGCAAGTATTAAATATATGTTTTCCACCTTTCCGAAAGCTACCGCTACATGATAAGCCGGGGTGTATACATTTTAAGTAAATTAGCGTCCTTAAATTTCGAAATATTGCAGTTTCAAGCATATCTGAAATTTACCGTTATATGAAAACCGGCCTCAATTTTAGTCCGATTTCAACAATTTTCAACGGTTTGCTTTTATGTGGCAAGCACAATAACCATACCGAGCTTGGTACAAATTGCTAGAACGGTTAGCGAGATACATATATGTGGTCACAAGTGGGCGGTGCTACGCCCATTTTCCAAAATTTTGTCATAAACGTATTTCTTGGTAAAGAATTGTTGCAATCATCAATTTTGAATAAATTAGCTTCAATATTTACTGATTTATCGAAGATTTTGTATTTCTCGAAATTACCGTTATATGGGATGTGGGCGTGGTTATTGTCCGATTTTAGAAATTTGGCCAGTTGGTATGCTGTATCAGGACCAACAACTGTGCCAAGTTTGGAAGAAATTGGTGTAGCGGTTACCAAGATATACACATGTAACCATAAGTGGGCGTGGCTACGCCCATTTCCCAAAATTTTGTAATATTCTTATTTTTCGTCTAAAACTCATTGCAAATATCAATTTTGAGTGAATTATCTTCAGTAGTTACTAAAATATCGCAGTTTTCGTTTTTCTGAAAATTACCGTTATATGGGAGGTAGGCGTGGTTATTGTCCGATTTTTAAAATTTTCAGCCATTTAGTAAGCTGTACTAAGGCCAACAACTGTGCTAAGTTTGGAAGAAATTGGTGCAGCGGTTACCAAGATATACACATGTAACCATAAGTGGGCGTGGCTACGCCCATTTTCCAAAAGTTTATAATATTCATGTTTTCCGTCTGAAACTCATTGTAAGTATCAATTTTGAGTGAATTAGCTTCAGTAGTTACTAAAATATCGCAGTTTTCGTATTTCTTAAAATTACAGTTATATGGGAGGTAGGCGTGGTTATTATCCGATTTTGCCCATTTTCAATACCATCTGTCCCACGCCCAAAAGAAGTTCACGTACCAAGTTTCGTTAAGATATCTCAATTTTTACTCGAGTTATCGTGTGCACAGACGGACGGACGGACGGACGGACGGACAGACAGTCACCGCTTAATCGATTTCTCTTTTCATTCTGATCATTTATGTATACATTTGTCTATATCTATCTCGATTCGTTTTGCCTGTTACAAACAACCGTTATGTGAACAAAGTTATAATACCCTTGTGCACAAGTGCGCTCGGGTATAAAAAGACTTCTACAAGGTTGGAAACTTTGAGTTATATGTTTTTCGTTAGCATAAACTAAATTTTTGGAAATAAAAACTAAATTAAAAATGAACAAGCAATTTTTATAAAATAACACACGAATTCAATGCCCAGCCCATATAAAAGTTTAGGAATACTGTTAGTTTTTTCATGATCCAATGAGCGAAACTGAATTAGTATGGCACCATCCCTGGAGTGCCAGATTACCGATAAAAAACTATTAAATATCGAAAACGGTTCCCGTGGTTACAAAGTTGTAGTAACATAAGTATCTAGATACAAAAAAAATATTCCGTCAATTGATGACCTTCCCTTTTTCGCAACCGACTTCAAGAAAAAATAAGTTGTCAAAACTTGTAAAGAAATGGTGTCCCTAATTATGTGGCCACCACTGTATATGCATGTATAAAATTTATCGCACACTATCTTTAAAGGTGACACAACTCAAAATTACATGTTCGTCAGAAAATGCGAAAAACTATTTCTTAGCACATGCTAATCATATGGACAAAAAAGACTTTACCAAAAGTTTTTTCAAAGAATTATAACAAAAATTTGCTCAAGCTTTTGATGAACGGTAAATAAAAGATCTATGTATATTTTTAGTGCATAACTTCAAAAATGCTAAATTTGGAGTTGTGCCACTTTTGAAGGTCGTGTGCGATATAATGCCTGCGCATGTACTGGAAGTGCGATAAAGTTGAAAATCCATTACGACAGCCAGACTGACGCCAACGCCAGCCAGCTGGCGCTTTGATGATTGTTTATAGTTTTTCGTTTGGAACATTTATAAAAGCCCCAACAAAACTAACCCTATCTCGGAAATTTTTTTTTGGATCACTTTAATGTACATATGTACATATATATATATGTAGCTGCATAGGAACGAATTGAGAAATTTTAACCGCAGCGCATATCAGAGAAACAACTCAAAAATTTATATGAATAATACGAAAATTATAGCGGCAGCACTGCTGGAGAAATGTACATATATAAATTTCATGACTATATGCATTAGGATGTGTGACAAAATTTGTTTGGGCTCTCCACAAAAGTACGGATCTTTCTCAGTCGCAGTCAATCTGCTAAAATATCTACTGCGTTCTGCGAAAGATTCTACTACTAATCTACTGCAACTTTTCTTATTTTTCCAAATTAGAGTTAAAAACTTTTCATCGACATTAGGGCTCATCTCTTTTGAATATGTATATACTGTAAGGCCAGTCGCAAGTCCGGGATGCAGATGATTGTGAAATTGCCGCCATTTTGAAAAACAATTGTTTGATATAAAACTAAATTTAAACTACTGTAAATAAATATATAAAAAAAACTGGAGAGGTGGAACAAAGTCCGATGGGAATTTTCTCACTCCATATGGTTACCAATTTTGGGGTAAAGTACGGTCAAGGCCCTAGCCTGACTATTTCGCGGACTTATAAAAAGCCGACCAAAAGTTGGCTGGGATAGTGATGGGCGAATCCGAGATGTTTTAGTCGATTGTCTCGATTGTTTGAATTGCCACTCGAAAATAGTCGTGCTTAAGCTGAAGTAAATCATCTCGGCCTCGCTGCTGGCTTGAACCCAGGCCCTGCGGAGTGGTAACTGTTGAAAATACAAATGCAACCCAGCGTCAGGTGAAATAAATAATAATCTGACATTACTCTCAGCCTTTCTTCCTTTTTCCTGGAAGTCGTGTTGCCAAGTCGTGCCTGCCTAGGGACATTTGTATGTATATGTTTCTTTAAAACGTATTTTACAGCACACATTTTTGTTAGAAATCTTGCAAAATTCTATAAATAGCTCCCATACGAACAATTTGATTGCAAAGTACTGTATGCATTTTTGATCAGAAATTTGGGGTTATTTAAATTCGAATATAGAACTTTGAAATCGACTAACAATTATTAAAAGTTTGCACTTTGGCAGTATTTCGATTAAGTGGAAGTGGAAGTGAAATACTTAAAAACAAAGCTGAGATAGAAAAGGCTTTACAGCAGTACCCTTTCTTTTTGGCAGTTAATGGCAAACTGATACCTGAAGTCGCTTTTGGAAGAAAGTATATCATTAAATTTCTTACAAGGCAGTAATGGGGACCGATTGCTCCAAGACTGAAAATTGTATTGGAGTTGGTTGACATATGAACGGTAACTTTAGATACTTTTCGGCATTAAATATAGTGGCAACGGTCTTTCAATCGGAAGTCTTTACAATACTTTTAGTCGCCGGGACAGCCAATCTGCTCTAAAGGAAAACGCTCGCAGCTCATCAGAAGTCCGGAAATATAAGTTAAAGCTGACCTCTACTGCAAATAGAAAAAAAGCTCAAAATTGTGCTCGGTCACTCTGTCGTTCAAGATAATGAAGAGCGTACAATTGGAAGCATAGCGGACGAAGTCTGGTGCTTCAAGGAATAAATTATTGAATGCAAAACAACTAAAGGTGCGGTCCCCATATTCATCATCATCTGCTTTATACTCTTTTCCTCAAGAAACTGCTAAAATTCATAAATGAGTCTGGAAAGTTTAAAGAGGAATAATTAATCCTCACCCATTTATCCTTCGGTATCCATTAAGCCCTCCGTCTGAGGTTTAAGTACAATGGGAAACATTGCCTGAACGTTTGGCGAATTTATTTTTATAAGAAAATATAAATTTAAGTAAACTTTATTGAAAGTCTTTCGTAATCTTAGGATTTAATTCAAAGACTTGTATTTTTAATTTGAGAATAGTATGCTGATTTTTAAGGAAGTACCGATACGACGAATTTGCTGGGCATCAGTTCGTCAAAAGGTAAGAATTGGCTAATCGTATATTTAATAAGAAGTTTTTAGTTAAAAGAAAAATAGATACACGTGTTGATCAATCCAACTATAAGACCTTTACCAGTCATCTCTCAGGAAAGCAGTGGGGTGATGGAGGCATAGTGTGGGAGGATCTAAGCTTCCGTTGAAAAGCATAGGTTAACTTTCCTTGGCTATTCTTCCTAGCAACCAAGCAAGAGAATTGGACATTAATTTAATTTAAAAGTTTGAAGAAACGAAATGGCCCCATTCGCGCATGCTTTAATTTATCTACTCAATTAGACAGCTGACTGTGTAAAACTACATGCAGCCAAGTTCTTTTATAATCAATTTTATTGGAAATCAGCGAAACAAGTGACAAGAAAATGTACAAAACTTAGCAGACATTAATTGAAAATGTCGGAACGTACTTCAATATAGTACGTAAATCTGTATATGTTCGCAAATGTTTTTACAATATGTGTGTATGTACATATGTTTAGTACAGATATATATTCTTAATTAATGCATTGTTGTAGTAAAGTTGTTTGTGGATTTTTAATTAGAAATGAATTCCAAGTTCAAAGACAAGTAATAAATACATATGTACATAGTATCTATGTACTACGGAATATTGAATATTGAGCGCATGGACAATAAAGCCTGTCGAGGGCAAGTCGAGAACTAAGTAACAAAAACAACTGCGAAAATAGTAAATACGGAAAATAAATACCAACTATGGGGATCAGTAATGGATTTACCGCAACCACACCGCACTAAAGCAAAGTCAAAGTCATGGCGCACAATCAAGGAAAATGCAAGAACATGCAACGTACGCATGCACAGTTTATTTCAATGATTATATTTACACATACTTACATACATACATAAGTAGATATAATTATGTCAACTGCAACAATGTATAGCCGACAAAAACTATAACGCTTACCATGCTATAGAGTTTGTGGCAAGTATTTTATGTTGCATTTGATACGCTGATAAATATGTATGCATGTATGTATGTACATATAAACAATACCCAGTACGGCATAGCTCAACCAACTAGCTCAGAAAAAGTAATTCATTTCTGCTTATGTAGTAACTAACTTCAAATTGATGAATTATCACCTAGAAGCCTCCTTGAGATAAACCAAATGCTTACACCTGCTGTTACTTGTTAGCTTTCACAAGGTCCGCGTTCGAATCACAACAGAGACAACATGTGAAAATGATAATACACATTTTTTTGTGTCTTAAGAATATGAAAAATAATCTATGAAGTGCAGAACGAAAGCGTACTGACTTTAAAGTGCTTTAAGCCAAAAGCATTTTAAAACAAATTCAGAGTCGGGCAATCGACTTCATCGCCGTGTTAAAGTAAAGTAAAATAAATAGTTCGTTCCAAGGAAGAAAGTCAGATCTTCAATTAGTTGTAGTGTGTGAAAAACTGGTTGAACATTAGCGTGGGCCGAAAATCCGCTTTTTTAGAATTTTGATTGGTAATAGCAAAAATATGGTTCATTATGCTTTAAAAATCATCTGTATGAAATTTGGAATTTTTCGGTTAATATCCTAGGCTCGCCCAAGTCCATCAAAGTTCAATATGCTCAAAAAATAAAAATTAATAAATAAGTTAATCAATTCATTTTTTTTTATTAAAATTGCAATAATCTTCGAAAGTATTAGTCCTACATAGTTTGGCATATGGATCTTTTTTGTAGAGAATCGAAGTAATTTTTTTACTACTTGAACCTTGATGGACTTGGGCGAGCCTAGGATATAAACTAAAAATTTTCACTTGTTTTTTTTTAAAGCATAATGAACCATATTTTTGATATTACCAATCAAAAGTCTAAAAAAGCGGATTTTCGGACCACCCTATTGAACATCAATATATAAACTCGTTTATTTTCGTACTGGGTATGTATGAATGAATGATGTTGTGGAGTGAATTACTTATACTTTTATAGTATGAGCAGCAATTGCCACAATTAACACAAATTGAAATTGTAATATAACGCCGCATGTGGCAAAATGAGCAACTCGGCAATTACAACAATAAAAGCATCTACAAAAAAGGATAGAGATGCTGCTAATAGAATAATAAAACTGCATGTGGCAAAAAAAAAAATCAAATGTTAATCAAATGCATAAATATCTACACTACCCGCCCAATTCTGTGTTTTCTTGATAAATTATTTGTAAAGAAATTCTATCAAGATTTTTATCAAGTAAAAAAATTCTGTGTTAATATTTATAAAATAAAAAGCTCTACGATTTCCACATGCGAGGAACTGATTTCCACATAAGTGGGAGCATTTTCAATCTTGATGCTGACACGTTGCTTCATCGGTTGACTCGTGTCAAGGCACATTAAACAGGTAGTATCAGTAGAGCAAAAACAACATTTGCGTGTATTTTGTTGTTGCTTCTGGTATCGAAAGTGTCAAAAACAGTTCTGAATTTTTTCTTCTAAATCAAAGCGTGCCATGTGAAATACAAAAAATTATAAAAAATAAAAAATTGAAATTGGAAAAAATAAAAATTGATGCAACTTTCTTTCCTAGTAAATTTGTTTGCTTCTCGAAGCATTGATCCATCCTTTGCAAGGCCCAGTAATCAGCGGTCGTGCTGCTGAGTTGGGCGAACGTTCCAAAAGCTGCTATTCAATCGCTTGTTTTGTATGGAAAAAGGTTTCACATGCAAATGGATTTTAACAATTCAGAATTTTTGTGAAAAAAAATTAAAAATATTTGACATTTTCGAGACCAAATAATTTGAAAATAAATCAAATCAGCTGCTCTACTGATACTACCTGTTCAATGTACCTTGGCTCGTGTGTAGTCAGCATGATAATTTAGAATTCAAATTTTTGATAAATAATAAAAAAATTACAAATTAAAAAAATTTTTAATTTATCAACTATGTATGTAAATAGAATCGGGAATCGCTTACACACATGTTTTGCCGAGCATCTCCTCCGATTTGTGGTGTGCGCCTTGATGTTGTCACAAACAAAGGGGAAGGACCTACGGTTTTACGCCGACTTCGAAGCTGTTTTTTATGGCAGAAACACACTCGGAGGTTTGCCAATGCCTGCTGTTGGGTTGGCCCGAGTTCGAACCCAGGCCCTGCGGAACAGTAGCGCGCACTGCTTACCCCTACACTGCTGGCGGCCACTACGCCCTCTAGATATGCAGGTTAAAAAAAAAAAACACTGCATAGATATATGTATGTATGTATATAAATTTCACTCGCGGATGACGATGCTCCGGTGAAGATTCTTCAATATTCACTTGTGCGCACTTGATATGAACAACAGGTGCAATTTCTCGAAGGTGAGAGAAAACTGGCGTTTTCGGACTAAATAATTGCAAGAATACATAGTATTAGCTGGTCTTTATGTATTACATGAATATTAACTATTTCAGCGATACATATCTTTCTTTCTGATGAATAAAGCCTAGCTGCAATGCTTTAAATCTCTAAAACTCAAGTAAATTCCTGTAATACGTCTAAATATCTT
>NW_023458558.1:57613021-57638185 GCF_013731165.1 Rhagoletis pomonella
TATCTTTGTACAGCTTAAGTGCCAATCAAATCAAGCAAATCAAAGGTTTGTAGTTCAAAAATACTTAGCGGGACACATTTGATTTGCCCACACACCATTTGGATATCACATCAACTTGTCCAAGTGCGCCTAGTCGTAGTACTTTTACCATTCGTGATATTTATTTTTCAAATGAAATGTGGCGGAAAATTGCAAAAGAACCAACTTCGCAATACCAATATCATCGATAAATTAGTATGCACAAAGTGCATTACGCCAAAGGATATACATATGTACATATGCATGCGCACATATGCATGTATGTATGTGAGCATATATTTGCATGGGTATGCACGCGTTGCTTGTATGGCACGCACCAAATGCATTTGCTCTCTCTTCATCCCTCTTTCTATCGTTCTGATGTGTGCACACGTAGCAGCACGTAATCGCTGAAGAATTTGTGCGTCCAATGCGTGAGCTATGTACGCGCGCATAAAATTATATTACAAATAGAATTTCAAGTGGCTCAGCAGTCTGTCAGTCTGTTAGTATGACATTATGGGTCATTGTGGCAGTCATGCGGCTATTTATGGATGATTTGGTTTTCGTGTTTACTATGTAGTTATGTATGTACGTAGATATACATCAGTGTTGACTTTGTAGCGACATTTGTACCTTTTTTTGCGCTTTTTCATTTAAAAGGAACTTCAGGTACAATTGCTTTAAATAAGGTACGATTTTATAAAGAAAGTAGTTTTTGATTGTACACGTATAAACATACATATGTAACTGCAAGTAATTTATTTCTACCCAACTTCAAAAAAAGAAGGAGGTTATTAATTCGTCGGAATACTTTTTTTTTTAAGTATGTTACCGCATAACTATGAACCACGTTAACCGATTTCCATACAATTATTTTTTTAAAGGAAAGGTGGTACCTCAAAGGTGGTCCGGTACTATTCCGAACATTGAATCATAAAAAAATTAACGGTACTTTTAAATTCTGATATTAGAATTAAGTCGGATTTGTTGTTTGCTTAAAATTACTCATTTAAGTTAATTTCCTGGCAGAGAGTTAGACTACGAGCCGAGTATTACACGTATTCTGCGTGTATGCAGCTTAAGTAAAGGGTATTTGAACTAAATTGAATTTTGCAAAACTGTACAGAGCAGGCATGCAGAACGCCGGCAGAACTCCAAAAGCAAGTGCCCTGCGTTGGCAGAATTCAATAGGCAAGTGGCCAGCGCTGAGCACGGCTGGTACAGAGCAATAGGCTGTAGTTTCCTGCACTTGGTACACGCAATAATTTCATGTAGGTAGGTAAGGTTAGGTTAGATTATCAGGTTGCCTCCGTAAATGAAGCCTTACTAAGCCACGACTAAGCTGTCGAAAAGGACGAAGGACGAAGTCCGGAACATGAGGGAAGGGTAGGGAAAGAGGGTGAATGTAAGGAAGAACGAAGCGCTTCAAGCGACTTATGTCCATTTCCGAAAGCTTATCGCGAGTGTGAAAAAAGTGCTACCTAAGGTGCTTAAACCTAAGGCTTGTTTAGGCAGGTATCAGAGCAGCAGGTGTTGAGATGATTCCTCCTCATCATCCTCCATTCAGATGGTGCAGTAAGGGTCATCGATGATATTCAGCCGTACAGAATGCTTACCTATCGCGCAATGACCAGTTAGTACTCCCCTAATAGCGATAGATGTAACTTGCTTAGTCTCAAGAGCTCCCCAGACCCTCTACGGTCTACACGTAGCGCTCGATGAGCTGACTAACTACCCATCTGTCCAGAAGCAGACCACACGTGGTCAGGGTAACTCTCAGATATTCCCTATCCTGAATTAATTCTTTAAGGGTTCACTATTTTGCCTGCTCATCGGCTATGCAGTTTGCAGCAATTTCTCTGAGACCTGCAACCAAATTAAGCTTATCAGCGAAGTAATCCGATGCGATCGATAAGGCAGTCAAATATCCTTTCGCCGTCTCGAATGCACCGTTAAGGAGTAAATAGCCTTGATAGCTGCTTGGCTATCGGAATAAATAGTCACCGCTTTTAAGGGCCAGGGAGCGACCAATGCGAAACTTCTTTAATTACGGACACCTCTTCTTCGAAAAATACACCTCCACCTACCTTTCCATTCAGCTTGGATCCATCTGTAAATAAATTTCAGGACCACGGTTCCAGATACTGAATATCTGCCAGTCCTCTCTCGCTGGAATTCGAGTGGTGAACGATCCATCTGCCCGAGTGGTCTGCCCGAGTCGGTAAGAACTCGATACCTTTTAGAATACTGAAGTGACCATAGCTCGGGGCGAACTAAACGCCCACACCACTTAGCCTTACTGCGGCGCACGCAGCGACAGCTCTAACAGTTATATCTATAGGCACAACATTTAACATGGCACTGAGCGCCAGAGTAGGAGTGGTTCGAAGTGCCTCACTGATTCCAATACACGCGGCTCTGTCTACCCTTTCCAGCTGATTGACGATGAAGACCTTGTCCAGTGCATTCCACCAGACGAGAGTACCCCATATAATAAAATTGGCCTAGTGATAGTTTCATAAAGCCAATGAACTACCTTCGGCGAAAGACCCCAGCGATTACCAATGGCCCGTCTACAACAATACAAGGCTACTGTAGCCTTCTTAGCTCTTTCCTCTACGTTAGGCTTTCAGTAAAGCTTACTGTAAGAGAGTCTTAGAGGAATACCGCTCATTGAGGGACGACGGCAATTCGGAATATTGTACCTTCTATTGAAGGGTTTACTAGGGTTTACACCCAGCCCGCAACTGGAAGCCCGTTCTCAACCATATTCGGGTAGTCCTACATCAGTTCAAACAGTATTTCCGGAAACTTTCCTTTTGTTATCAATACTACATCGTCAGCATAGGAAACCACCCGACAACAACTTCTTTCCACAGCCTCCAGAAGCAGCGGTGAAATAACTTCCCCTTGCGGGGTATCTCTAGTCACACATCTCCGAATTGAAGCGCTGCCTCACTCTGCTTCGAAATTTATGCTGCAAAGCAAGCGGTAAATAAACCTGACCAGGTTGGCTCCGACCTCTAGGGATCTAACTACAGCAAAACATTATTAAAAGCCCCTAGATATGAAGGAATGAACCACCACGAATTCCTTCGGCGAAAATTCTGCTCGATACTCTCAACGATCGTGTGTGGGGCAGTTTCATTAGACCAGCCCTTTCAGTAGGCATGCTGATCCAAGGAAATGTGCTCCCTGAGTTAATACATGGAGGCTTTACCCGTCTTAAAAAGGAACACAACTCTGACCACCCTCCCTTCTTGCTGTAGGTACAAAAATGTATCATGAAGACGAGCTACAACTCCGAAGGCCTAATATATGCAACTTAGGCTACCCTAATCAAAACTAAACGGATTTTGGTGGTCCGATTCCTAAAGAAGCTAAACTCCGCTCTGTTTGAAAGATGAAAATACAAAACTCTTCCGAACTCACAAAGGCGGCTGAAGATCCTTCGCTCACCAGTTCTTCGTTCATTATTCTTCCTCGAAAGGTTTCCTGCTTGTAGATCTCCATGTTCCCTAATATGTTGAAATGCTATTTTTATGTCTTAAATTGAGGAGTTTGATTCCCTTTCTACTTTTCGTCGGTATACATTTATTTTCAAACATTTCGGTGTATAGCTTGTTTTCCACACCCCATTGTTGCAGTCCCATATACTTATTTTAATCTGTTGGTAATAAGATTTATTTTAATAGTCCGATCGAAATAGTTTAGTTTTTCTCCCTTCTCCTTATCCATAGTAAATTACTGTATGTATGTATATCTTCGTGTTATTTATTGATATAGCACAATATCTACTCCTCTTTGTCTCCTCTTATTAGACATACAATATCATCGACACATCTAACGACGAACATTACTCCTAAATTGGTTGTGAGATGCTCCATAATTTGTATGCAAAGCATCCATTTGCATAGACTTCTTATTCTGGGATCACAAGTTGACTGTCAAAGCCAATTCCTTTTAGCGTTATGTCTGGTCCATCTAATTATTCGGTTATTATTTTCTAATAGCT
Organism: Rhagoletis pomonella; assembly: GCF_013731165.1. NCBI lineage: Eukaryota > Metazoa > Arthropoda > Insecta > Diptera > Tephritidae > Rhagoletis > Rhagoletis pomonella. The sequence goes on from NW_023458558.1 coordinate 57,617,058, forward strand.
ATCTTGTTTTGAAGAGAGAAGTCACTCGGAGCAGCGGTTGACTGGGAGCAAAGTCAATTGTAGTACGTGTTCGTTGATATATGGTAAGACAGTTTTTGTTTATTGTCGCCGACAGAACACATGCAAACGTTGCTATCCTGTTTTATTTATTTTTTCAATCTGGATATATTAATATCTGCTTGTGGCTGAGCGTGTGAACACTCATCTTTTTCAATATGCAAAAGCTTATACATAAGTGGCACTGTCATCAATTGCCTGTGGCATGCCACACAATCAAAGAAACATCGGCTGATGCCATTCATTAGCGCAATTTGTAGTGGGCGTCCCTTTATATGCCTAGTAATGGTTTTATATGATCCATATAAAACACAGTCCACCTTCATACATACATACTGCGGTGCTAAAAGAAATATGAAGAAGTAAAGTGGCCGCAGAAATGACGGCATAAATGAGCGCAATGCTGCGATAAATACAGGAAATCACATTATAAGGCTAGAAACCAAAAATAGTTGCCGCATGAACATGCGATATGTGCAGTCGAGTGACATAATTTTTCTTCCTTTGCAGAGAAACGTGAAAGAAAAAATAATGAAAAAGAAACCTCATGCACATAGGAAATTGGTATGCATTATTTTCTAATAAATAACACCGTGCGACAAAAACGAAAAAATTTAGAAACTCACGAAACTACCGATATACTCATGAAACTATGGGCCAAATATAGTAAAACTGGGTTTTTAGTTTGTTCACTCTGGCATCAGATTTTTTTTTTAAGGAATTGGTCTTTGAAATTTTAACGATATGATTAATTAAAAAAATTATTTAAAAAAATCAGTGCAATGTAGAATAAAAATATGCATTTTTAATTAATTTTATCTTTATATTTAAATTTTTAAGTTAATAAAATTTGCAAAACGAAATTAGATGATGAGGGCGTGCGTATGATTAAAAAAAAATTTTGGACCTTTTCAGGGATATTTAGGAATAAAATTTGTAAAGGACATTTTCCATACCCATTCATCCTTATTCACCAAAAAATTTATTCTGATATAAGTTTAATGAATTTTTGGTTGTATATGATATCCTTTTATTATCCTACATTGCACTGAATTTTTTAAATAATTTTTTGAAATAATCGTATTTTTTTAATTTCAAAGTCCTTTTGAAAAAATCCCAAAGTCAGAGAGAAAAATTGAGTACGCAGTTTTAATATAATTTACCCATTGTTTCGCGAATATATTAATTTTTTTGTGTGTACAGTTTACTGTCGCACGGTGTAGTCACTCGAAGTGTTGAGAGCGTAGGCTTAAAGTTGAATTATGTACTTACGTATAGTAAAATAATTCATATTTATCCACATAAATACATACACATATATTTGTATACATAACTAAATATTTAAAAAAAACAACTACACACATCCATACTTACATATGTAAATCTGTCTTACATCCCTCAAGGAAAATATGGAAAGTTTCGTTTGGAGGTAATGTAAAAACATTCCTCTTCGGTGCTTATGCAAACAAACCAGAAATTTAGAATCGACGTTATTTTTACTCCACTTCTAAAGGAAAGTTTAAGAAATGGTATAAATTGATTGAACGGTTACCGAGATAAACATATGTGGTCATAAGTGGGCGATGCCATGCCCATTTTCCAAAATCGTATCATAAATGTATTTTGTGCTAAATAATTATTGCAAACATCAATTTTGAATAAATTAGCTTCGGTATTTACTGATTTATCGAAGAATTCGTATTTCTGTAAATTACCGTTATATGGGATGTGGACGTGGTTATTGTCCGATTAAAAAAATTTTCAGGCATTGTGTATGTTGTACCAAGACCAACAACCGTGCCAAGTTTGGAAGAAATTGGCGGGGCGGTTCCCACGATATACACATGTAATCATAAGGGGGCGTGGCTACGCCCATTTTCCAAAAATTTATAATATCCTTATTTTCCTCTTAAAAATCGATTTCTTTTTTCATTCTCATCTTTTACGTATACATTTAACTATATCTATCTCGAATCGTTTGCCTGTTACAAACAACTGTTACGTTATGTGAACCAAGTTATAATACCCTTGTGCACAAGTGCGCTGTTTATAAATAATTTTGAATAGGGTTGCCACCTATTTTCTATATAATTTTTGCTTAGAAAATTAAGATACAATACTACTTTATACGGGTGCTAAAAGAAAGCTCCTAAACAATGTTTTGCCTATGTAGAAAGTGTTTTCCCTTAAGATATTAGTTTAAGGTTGCCACTTGTTCTCGATTCTTCAAAATTTCACTAAAGTAGCTTAATATGGACATCAAATAAAATATCTTTTTGAGAACTTGATTAAATAGATACCTTCGTTAAGTGTTGCAACGTATTTTAATACCAATTTTTATCTTACTTATTTCAACGAGCATCGTGTTTTGTAAGTATATATGTATGTATACGGAGTAAATTTGCACGCAAAACATTTACTATTTCTTAATAGGGTTGCCATCTAATTTTTGATATCTAATATTTGTTTAAATTATTACATGCAAAAAGTATTTTTTTTTACATTTGTTTTAAAAACATTATTTTTGTAGAATTCTTAGGTACTGACTTGGCAAAAATATTTTTGTTAATTAACATTATTTTTTCAAAGTTTTTCTTTTTAATTTTGTTTCACTGAATACTGAATGGAAAACCTCCGAGGGTCATTCTGCCATGAAATACAGCTTCTCATAAAAATAAAATCGCCGTTCGGAGTCGGCATATTGTGTACGCCCATGGAGTAATGTTTCCCTTTCCTAGAGGGATATTTCAAAGTATAAATATGAGTCTTTGGATATCCTAACTCACACTCTTCCGATTCCTTTAAACTCTGAACTAGGAAATGGATTTCCCTTTTGCACACATATTCGTTTGGCTCGTTTCTTCATTAGCACAATGATTTCCATATACAATATTTACCTATGAATTACCTTTCACTTTGGTTATTTCTTGTTTGTTCGTTTCGTTTTCTTCGCTTTGGCGTTCAACTAATCAATAAACCACAAAACCGCATTTATTCTCACATTTAATAGGTGTATATGTGTGTGTGTGTGCGTTTACATTTGTTTGGCCGCTCAAAATCAACGTGACGATGCCTTTGGAAATTTTGAATGCTGCCACACATTGATTGCGCTTGTGATTGCAATTCCGGTTTAGATAGAAATGCCGACGTCACTAGGGGTATTCACGATCCGATGCATACAGTCTAGCATGGTGCATAGATAGCATAAACGGCATGATTGTTGTTGTTTCAAGTGTTCAAACAACAACAAAATTAGCCAGTCATGCTATCTATGCACCATGCTAGAGAGTATGCACCGAATCGTGAATACCCCTATTGATTGCAAGCGACCGCTGTGCAGCGATAATAACAATTGACCAGCAGGAAATCGGCTTTAAAGTTAATTTGGAATTCACAGATTGCAAATGGAAATAAAGACAAGAGAGAATTACTGCAACCATTGTGGAACTTGTTAAGTAAATCCTTTGAGAACACGAAATAAAAAATAAATTACTACTCCGTTTCATAGGGCCTGGGTGGCTTTACGTCACCTCCGAACGGCAAATGGATAAGCGGGCGAGAGGGCTACGCTTATCCAACTCAGGCCAGATCATACTATCCTGCACGTGGGCTCCGTCGGGATCTTTTACTTGCCTGTTCGGTAAAGTTATTCTCCAGTCAGAGTATTCAGGAATACTCGCTTTTCGAGCGGTACTGATTGCAGGCGGTTAGGTTCCTTTCCTTCAACACAGTACCAATACAGCATGAGTGACATACTCCTTATCAGTTAATTTAGAGCATGTCTACATTCCATCACAATTATCGATGTAGATTGGTACTGGAGGTGGGGTAACATCGATTGCTACCATCGATACAATGGTACTATACTATATAATATAGTACGGTTGGCAACCCTAGTGCGAATAGCTTGAAATGATGGCCGAGGGGATAAACTCCTGAAAATTTTACCAGAGTGAAGTCCTGTATGAACAACCACGGAGTCCTAGTGACCGATGATCAGAACATATGTACTTGAGTGAAACTTATCCACCCAATTGAATAGTAACAACACTAAAACCAGTGAAGAATATGACCCCGAGCCTCCAGTCGATGACGACGAATGCGAGGTCCCACCACCTGACTAAGACGAGGTACGAATAACAATTACGCGGCAGAAAAACAACCAAGCTGCTGGAGCTGATGGTCTGCCAGATGAGATGTTCAAGTACGGTGGCGAAGAGTTGATAGTGTGCACACATACACATAAACTCAGAACAGAAAATAGTCAGATGAACGCATGCCCGACAACTGGTATTTACATACATACTCGTAAGTATGCTCTGCCGAATCCACATGAAAGGCGACCCCTACGTACGCGACAACTACTGCGGCATCAGCCTTTCAAGCATCAGGTACAAGCTCTTTTCGAGGATATTGTGTGAGAGTGTAAGACCCACCGTCAATGAACTGATTTAGCCTTATTATTGTGGCTCTAGGCCTAGTAGACCAGGTCAACGCCAAATGCCAGATATTAGGAAACAAACAATCTATTTGACGATTTGAAAGCAGCTTTTGAGTTTGGTATCTGTACTTGGAATCACAGTTTGGAGGAAGATTTCATTTTTTAATTATCAGAAGCTTTAAAGAAATGCAAAAATATCTAGTGAACTATTGCTGAAATATCCTTGACCACACCACTTAGTATGTTATTGTACTTCAGGTATAATCTGTTTAGTTTAAGTATCAGCATGAAAGAAAATATAAATATTTATTTTCCTCCCATTCATTCAATATCTTTCGCACAGAAAATGTTCTTACATTTTTCAACTGTCGTTTGTGCAAATATGCTAATCAGTGTGTTATTATTCTAGTTTAACACAGCATGCGATTTTGCTGTAAACAAATTAGGAAAAGAAAGAGGAAAATTGAGAAAACTAAGATGCAGCAAAATCAACTAAAATGAAGTGTAGCAAATAAGTGAATCAAATTGAACCGGTGGTGATTGGAATGGAAGCTAAGGCCTGCCGGCTAAATGCAAAACGAAATCCAAAACATAAATCGCCAACCTACGCAAAAAATAAACTTTTCCATATGAAGCACTCAAATATATTGGAGACGTTGACTAATATTTAGATATTGCAAAAGCATAACATTTACATACGCATACATAGTACTTAAATGTGTGCAGGTTTGTAGCCGTACATGTTGTGCATGTTGCATGTGACGTAGACACAGCAGTCGCATTTGTTGTGACGTTTCAGTTGTCGCTACTCTTTTACTAGTTTTTTTTTTTTTTTTTTTGTTAGGCTTGGCCGATTTGAATACGAAATTTATGCGGTCAGTGGCTTCTTGACTTTTTCAATGGAAATTTTCAATTCACCTCAGACGCTGTCTGATTTTTATTATTGGGTGGAGTGTGCGGCATTGCGCCTTTGGGTGGTTTAGTTATTTATTTTTGACTTTATCAGTATGTGTTAGTGAATGAGTATTATACGATATACCTACTATGTGATCATTATTTTAGGTTGGAGTTAGGAAAGTTGAAATAGATTTGACTTCATATCCCACACTTGTAACCATACATACATATGTATGTATCTAGTATGTAGTATATGAGTGCCTCTAAATATAAATGCATGGTGATCAAGACGAAAGGAGGAGCTTTGTCTGCATCTTTCCCCGGTTGCTGCTGTCTGCAGCGGTGGGTGAGTGCAGTGTGTCTTCGTCGCTGAGCTACATAGGCTGCGGTGTTTTGCCGCATGACTTCAGTGACGGTCGCTTTGCCGGCTGTCACTGTCGTTTATGCTCAGGCAAATAGCCCAGGTTGTTTTACACGTTGACGTCTACATTTATTACTTTCGGTCTATTCGCTGCCCTGTCGTGGCTGTTCATTAAGATTTATTAGTGGAGAAATTCGAGTTATTTATTTCATACGGGGCCGAAGAAATGAAAAACGAATAAACAAGTTTTGACGCTGAACCAATATTCACTTAGCAGTCTGTTGCAAAGATTGAACAAACATAAATGCATGATAAGTAATATTTTTGGGTTAGTCTACTTTGTAAATTTTAAAGTCTATGCTGCAAGAGAAATTTAGGCTTCCAAGAGCTATTAGCTTACAATAAACCCCGACCACAGTAGAAGGCATAAAACAGAGGCTGAAGATCTGGTTAAGCTCGTAAAATAGGCCGGCTGTGAAGAGTATTGGAGGAAGTACAAATTTATATTATTCTCCTACAAGAAAGCAATTAGCGAAGCCAAAATAAAGGTTACTTTCAATACTATTCTGAAAGTATCTTAAACTTCTTAGGCGTCAAGGCTGAGGAACATTCTTGCCAAGGCTGCTACGGTACATTAGCCAGAAAATGCTGGAAGATCTCATAAAAGCCCACTGTCCTTGCTGCGTTAGCAATGAATTTGGTGAAAGTCTGATAATGTCTTATAGGTATATGGGTAACCATATTACAGCAACTAGACTGGAATGAGGTTTGAGATCGTTCAACCAGAGATCGTACTTATGTATATTGTGTTGACCCTCAAAGTATCCCAAACCTATCTGCCTATGGATCTTACCTATTTCTAACTGAAAACATGTGAGAGATCTTTAGACTCTTAAATATCTTAAAGAAAGAGTTCTAACGAAAGAAATGTCAGCAAGTTAACGTGCCTATACAAAGGATTAATCAACAGAGGTATTGTAGATTTTCGTAGTGTATTAGTGCCAAGCGAAACGGTTATATAAAATAGGAAATTCGCCATTGGAGTTTTCTCGACATTTTTGGAGCTTTCAAATAACACCTCCATCGAGATAATATTCGATGGTCTGTATTCAGTCGCATTTATTCCTGTCATATATTACTATGGAGTGCCAGTATTTTGAATTGGTGGGCAGTGATGATTAAGTGGCAAGACAAAAATTTATATTCCTCAGGGAGGTACTCTATACCCGTTGATATGTACGCTTGCAATCATTAGTATCTTACTCAAGGTGAGAGGTAGCGCTCCTTGGTTAACAGCTTATACTGATGATTTGGCTATTACTTTCTGGGGTATGTTGATGCCTATACTTGATGAGTGAAATTCTCGAGAGGACATTTAAAGACATACAAAACTGGCATATCCCAACAAAACATTTAAGTTAGATAACGATTACGAGTAGAATACGATTCGAATTCTAGTGCGTTTCTCAGAGGTAGAAGATGAAAAGACGATTAGAAGACCCGTCGAGAATTTTAGCATTCTCTATAAAAAGGGCCCTTAGTTCCTAATATCGAAGAGAAGGTTAGATATCTAACCTTTGAATTTTAATTAGTTTCTAATATCTATGTATATCTATCAGTCTATAATCTAGTTCTCTAAACAAAATTTTCGATTCGAGAACTGCATTAGAATTCCAATGTAAAATCAAAATATTTCTCTTGTGCTTACTGGGATAAACTCAAATGTTAAATCCATCCGCGCGGTCTGTGCCGCAATTGCTCACCCTTGACCAATTCACAACCGTATGACCTCTTAAAAGGACACTTTAGCGATCCGCTATCCGGAGAAGTTTTTCACTCTTTGGAAACAGTGCCTCTATCACAAATACAGCAGAGATCAGCAAATATTTATAGCAGTGGGCATCTTTGAGTACATCAAAGAAGGCCAAGATGGGCCTGTGTTCCTTCATATTAATTTTTGTTTCTATTGCCATTCGCCATTTAAACCGATTATGTTGCGGAAGCTTGTTTTTATTTTTTACTTTTACATTTATTTACTTACATACATATTTACTCTGAAGAAGCTTTAAGTAGCCAACAAAGTAGTACTTCAAGAACAATTAAACTGTTGGGTTCAATTTTTATTTTTGTTACTTGGTTTGCGCAAGCTTAAATTACGAATGAAAGCTAGCTTAACTGCTCCCAAGTGATCAATTGTGGCAGCTGTGGCTGAGTAGCAGCGTTTCGCAAGTTGTATGTATTAAATTTTATTGGATGATAAAAGGCCATTTCGGTCAGTGAGTGGGTTACGTCATACATAAATACATAGAGTTGCCTTAATATAGAAAGGCCCTATCTCACATCGGCGCTAAAGTGCACAAAGCCGTAACTAACTAAAATCTTTTATTGCATAAAACGATGTGAGGCCACATAATTCGATCAAATGCATCATAATCAATTAAAACGAAAATTTTCGATTTTTAGTTAGTTACGACTTTTTGTAAATCAGCGACGATGTCAGATAGGGCCTTTCTATATTAAGGCAACGATATGTTGTACTTACTTTCAGTGTATATAAACATATATATATGAAGGAGCAACAAAAAATTTAATACATATTCTTAAAAACACTGGATGTAAACACATACACTTTATTTTATAGTAGAAAAGTAAAGAATTTTGAAAGACAAATTGACGCTGCTATTGCATTACAGCTGCTACCAGTTTTTAACCCTACAAAATTTTACTCCAACCATACATATATGTATGTACGTATGTATTTATGTTCGGCTTTACAAACAAACATACTACATATTTACACACATAAACCATTTCCAATTATCTTGTCATAGTATATCGAGTAGTTTCATATTGTAGATGTTCAAATTTTACCGCTACTGTGGATGCCTTTTAGTTTTGTGTTTCTTGGCTTTTATCGCTCCGTGCCACTCTGCGTACACATCCTTCGATTGTGTTCTTCGCTTTACGTTGAAAAATATCGGTTACTATTTTCCAAAAACTTATCAAAGTGGCTGTCGATATCTAAAAGTGATAAACGAAAACAAAAAAGGTTTCTTTGAAATGTAAAGCAAGAGGATGACTTATACAAACGGTTTACAAGAATAAGTGCCGTTTTCTCAAGCAGGTCTTAAAATTTATCTGCCCTTCAAAATAAGATTTGTGTTTAAAAGACTGATAAATTTTAAAACCTTCATGAGAAACGACTCTCAATGATATGAAATCAAATTTATTTTTTAATGACCTACAGCTGGGACTAAGCAATTTTCTATCGACTAACGAAGCAGTAGTGTTGAGAAAATAGTAACTCCGCATAAATTGTAGCAATTTTTTAACACGTATCCTGGACCCTGTATTGACTCTTAATACAAGTTAATGTACCCGGGTTGAAATAATCCAATAAATACCTGAGACGGGACAAGGCAGAAAAAAAAACATAAGGTCTTGCGACGTTTAATAAAGCTGCCGTGTGAAGAAGCTCTAATTTGGTTGGCATATGCACTGTTCGCATTTCACAGATTTTCGGATTTTTTGCTAGCTGGGTAAGTGAACATATGTATGTATATCTGCAAATAGATAAATCCATAAACCAAAAAAAAATCCATAAACAAGCAACTGAGATGATTCGTGTTTATTTTCCCAGTGCACGCACGTTAACACAATCAGGCACTCAGGACTCAAGCCGAATTGGGTCTGGGCACAAATACAAATATGCGAACGTATGCACTTTTATTTATAAGCAAATGGCAGGCAGCTAAACACAAAAGCACACTCTGGCTCTGCTACATTTGTGGCTCTTTCAGCCAACCATCTTGTTTACTTTTCATGTGTGGGAATCTACAAAGCAAAAGAGATTTGGTCAGTTGGAAATTTATTGGCTTATTGGCAGCAATAATAATAATTGGTAAAATTGATACGTACAAAGACAGATGAATATTTTCAAATTCATACGGCATGAAGCATTTGATTAAACAAAATTTTATTGCAAAATCGTATTTTTGTATATAAGATGTTTTTTTAGAGTAAAACTTATTGAGGGAAATTTAAATTTAATGTTTCTTAAATGCAGTTCAATGGTTACATCCGACTGAATTTTCACTAAAATGATGCTTGTCATAAAGTTCTTTATAGTTACCATAAGATTGTGCAATAATATTGTTTTAAATAAATAGGAGTTCCTGATTCATGTATTTATCTGCGATTGTAAAATTTACCCAAAAAACAAAAAATCAATACACTCGATGGCCAAATATAGTGAAACTGCGTTTTTGGTTTTTCTCGAACCTCAGAATTTATTTAATTAAACGGTTATTTAAAAAATTCAGTGAAATATAGAATAACAATATGGGTAACAAATAAAAGCGAAAATTCTATAAAATAAGAAAAGATGAATTTATTTTGTGCACAAGGACGAATTGCTAGTAAAAATTTACTTTTAAAATTGTACCTATCCTTGAATATCCTTGAAAAATTTCAATATTCATTTTCGAAAAAATTATACGTTAAGGAATTTCGACCTTCTAAACTTGTAAGTTGAGGAGAAAAAAACTTATTTTGATAAAAAGCCAAAATGAACCAAAATTATTATATTTGTTTTTTTAATTCCACAAAATTCTTTTTTCATTTTGTACTCATATTGTTATTTTGCACTTCACTGCATTTTAAAAATAATTTTTTGAAATAAGCATATCTCTAAAATTTCCAAGTCCGTTTAAAAAAATCCTGCCGTCAGAGACTAAAAACTAAAAATGCAGCTTTTCTATATTTGACCTCTAGTTTCATGCGTTTTGTTGATCGCTTCGTTTATTTTGAAATTTAATTTTAAGGAAAAAGATACACTTCTTCAAGGCCAAAGACCGCGAGACGAATTGTTTTCCCTACTAAACCTACCGCATGACTTTTAACGTTTTCTACCGGGTCTCTTACAAGGTCCTTTGCTGTGCGAAAACAGTATGTAGCTGCACATGCTTTCTTATCCTATTTGTGTAAAAATCTTTTCGTGTCCTTTTCGATTACTGCTAACGTTTCGTATGAAAGGCGTTGGCTTACTTCCACTCTACGTTTTGCAATCCTTTTGTTGAGTCGTGAAGGAGTTTGCTTCTTTTTTCTTGTAGCGTTCGTGTCTATTTTATATTGCGTTGAAAGTCTGTTATTCTAAAATTAATTTATGTACATACATATGTACTCTCTTTTTACCATCGCTTGCTTTGTTTATATTTCTCATTTGCTGTATTTTTCTACAACTGTTTGTATGTAGTATTAGTGCTGCTTCTTTTGTACTTTTGTATAACATTTATGTTTGAAATTGCCTGCAGCAGCGCCCGTAATGACTCTGGTGATAACCATAAAAAGTGCATTATGGAAGTGCAAATTGTCACACGATGGTCAACGTCATAGTACAGGGTGCACGTATGCACATACATATGTACATACATACATGCGCTTACGTGGGTGAATGTCGGTTTGTCTCCTTTGTTAGGTTGTGCAGTGTTCCGTAGAGATCGCGTTGATGCTGATAACAAGCGAGTGCTGCCATAAAAAAATTTTATTGGTTATTATCGACAAATTCGTGTCAAAATTTATGTACTTAAGTTGATAAGTATGTCCGCGTGCAAGTCATTTTAAATTTTATGAAGTTGAATCAACGACTGGTTGGAGTAAAAACACCAACGCGAAAAGTGCGAATCAGTTGTTGTCGGATAAAACGGGATTCTGTCAACTTTTTTTTACCGATTTTATTCACATTTGACTACAGGAAATTTTGGTAGTAATTCTATGATATAAAAAATACGGGTTTAAATAGTATTAAATATTGAAGATATGTTTAAAAAAAGATTATATATTTGATCGAAATAAAAAAAAATGTGGAAAAGACAACTAAGATCGAAAAAGGTCGAAATTGGCGTATCTTAAGTAAAACAATGATTCCAGCAGTTAGTTTCGTGGTATAACTAAATTTATTGATTATTTATCTCAAATCAATTAATAAATAGAAGGCGGGATTATTACTTTCAGCTCGGATTTGCAATATAAAATAAATTCCCTTGATATCTATTGACTTATTTTGAACAAACATTGATTCAAGCTAATGGGTTGAATTTGATTGAATTATTTTGTTTTTTATCAACTATGTAATATTTCATTTAATTTCAATATTTTCAGTCTACTTTTAGATAGGTGATAAACCTATCTACAATATTTCCAATTAAAGATGTCTCAAATACTTTTCGTTTGATATCGATATTGCAATATTTCGTTTATTTTATCAGCTTAATTGAGTAACAAATTTTCAAAAAGGTGGCAACCTTCCTCGAAATTATTTTCGGCTGTAACCCTTCTTAAACTGTCTTGGCTTGATACACATATTGTAATATTTCATTTATTTTATCAGTTTAGGTAATCGAAAACTCTCAAACAGATGGCCACCCTCCAACCTTTTTTGTTAGAAATGATCCTGATATTATACCGAACCATAAAAAAAAATCATTAAAATCGATGTAGTTGTTCTCGAGCTTTAAAGCCTCGTACAAAAGAAAGATAAGAAAATTAAAAAAAAAAACAGCAGGCTAACCCATATAAATCAATCGTTCTGCTTAAAATGTCAGCTACAATTCTCAATTTGTACGAAATTATTTTTTGATTTACTACATGACAATATTCATTTTGACCTTAAACCTCCTCACTGTTATGTGTGTACCTACGTGTTCAATTGCTGTCTTTGATCGTCTCTTCAGACTACGCTCCTGAGCCTGCTGGCGGCTCGAATTACAGCAACAGTGTTCGGACTACCGAAACTGTACTCAGTAGTAAAGCATCGTAGATTAACTGTTTAAATGTGGGGTGAACGGAGCTGGTTTTAAGACAAGGGGAAGAGAAGAGTAGTATAATAATAATATAATATTTTGGCGCTTACACTTTTGCTAAGTGTTTGGCCGAGCTCCTCCTCCAGTTTAGGTTCTATACCCATGGCCTACGGAGTGGTAATATGCACCAGAGTCACAGTGCGAAAAGTGGAGTAGCTTTTACAATTTTCCAAAAACCGTAGTAAATCTATACCGATCGGAGTAAAGTCCGAAGGCTGTACAGCAATAACCATCTTGAGAGTACGGCTGCGGATGGTGAAGATTTTCTTTACATCCACTTACTTACGTTTCATATATCGTCACCTGAAATGCAAAAAGATGTAAAAACATCGCAACTGAAATTGAAAAAGGCGTGATTAATATTTTTTTGGTGTTTCCATAAAAATATGTGGGAGTTGTAATTCGATGAAATCTATCATATAAATGAAGAAGTGAATTTTGAATTTTTTTATTAGTTATGCCGTTTTGCATTTCAGCGATGATGTCTGTTACGTCTTTTTGAACTTCACGTGATAATATGTATGTATGTACATTAATCTTATTGGCAGTTGCTGCTTGGAAGAGTGGGGCGGTGCAAAAGGACTCAGTGTAAAGCAATTACTCCTCGTCGCTACTTAATTTGGTTTTTACTTGAATGAATACAAATTGTATATATGTACATATGTATGTATTTCTGTATCATTTCATGTCATACCTATACACATTTCACAACTGCCTGTGTTCAGCTGGTAATTGCATGTCCTTTTGCTTTAAAAAAAAAAATCGCTACTTGTCTGCTAAAGCATTCCGTTTTCCAGTCTGGAGTCTTGCTCCTTTTCACGTTCCTTTGCTGTTGTGCTTCCTTTTTCGCCCTACCTGTGTCTCGTTGCCGATTATTTTATAAATTCGCTGAGGGCAGGTGAAAAATAAAAAAAAAAGTGGAAAGTGGAAAGATAATATGTTAATGCTTCTGTCGCATTTTCCTTTTTATTATTTTATTTTTCATTTATGTATATGAAAGTGTATTTGTCGATTGTTGTTTAGCACCTGTCATTGCCAGTCTATATTATATGTATGTATGTACATATTTATATGAATAAAATATTTTTTTTTGTGCGCACTGGATTTGTGCTCTGTAAATGTATGGGTGCGTGCGTGTAGCTGAGCGAAGGTTCGTCTTTGTGGCTATTGACAAAGGTAAAGGCGCATTTGCTTATAGTGTGTTTTTTTTTTGTTTACATCGACAGCAGGAGCCTCTTTGCTTTCTCAACGCACTTTACGTTAGTTTTTCGTTAACTAATTCCCTTTTCTTTTTTCTTGCTTTCGTGTGCGTGCTAAGCGTGCAGTTAAGCACTCAAGTCAAGTTCAAGTACTTTTGCATTTTGAATAGCCAAATGTATTATAATAGAGTACTCAGGCAGGTGCATATTTTCTTTGAAGTGCCTAAATGTTGGCTGTGACTTATGGCCACAAAATTATGCTTCTTCCAAGGACATTCCACACACATTTACCAGCAATGCTATTTGCGCCAGTATTTGTCACTGCTACTGCTTGACACACTCTACGCTTCGTCGTCTTAACTCACTGCTATGTATGTACGTATGTACATAGTTGTGCCACTGTTAAAGGTGCACTGATGGCAGTTGAAACCCAGCGCAGGAGTGTCCTTTTAACTCTTGAAATCTTGCCTACGGCCTTCTACGTGCTACCGGCAATGTTTCAAGTGAGGAAAATAAAATTACAAATGACGGCAGCTGATACATAGCTGCTTGAAGCGGTCGTTGCGCTAGGCAGACTTATTTATCTAAGAGATGGTGGCTTGGATTGGCACAGCCGTTTTTCTTCTACATTAAAAACCATAGCTCAATCTATCTAATTGTGTCTAGTTAAGTGCCAAGGTAGCGGTTTCTTGATTAACAGTTAGAATGTGGCTTGAGCTGTCAACGTTCGCTTTCTTGCTATAAGGAGCCAACATATTTTTTGCTGTAAGGAGCCAACAGAGTCTGCGGTATTCGACATCGCCAACGAGCAGAGCAACGTAAATCTTTCGCAGAATCTTTTTCTCTAAAACTCGTAAGAACCGCCTCATCAGATGTTTTCATTGTCCTTGGATCTGCGCCAGAAACCAGCACAGGAGTGATGAGTGACTTATAGAGTGTGATTTTTGGAGCCGATATACAAGGAGGGGTTATATAGGGCTCTTAACTATCCATAGTCCGAGACATCGAAAGTTTCCGATACTATTGCTATCGATAGCTCGGACTATCGATAGTTTCCGATACTATTGCAAAAAACCATCGATAATTGTTTGATAGTATCGGCTTAATATAAAAGTTGAGCTCCACAATAGACCTTCAGCACTTTATTCAGCGTAAGAGGCCTGAAGCTTTGCTCTAATATCTAGGGCTACTTGAAGTAGGCTCTGAAAATTAGTTTATCAATGAATTTGAATGAATTTAATAAATTCATTTAAAAACTTCTTTGGCAACACATTTGGGAATAAATATTCAAACGTACTTTTTTCATTACCACATACACCAAACAAGTCTGGTTTTCTTCCATTTTTCTCTCCTATCTCCTCACTCGGTAAAAATTTTGATATAAATGAAGCCATTTTGCCATACAACTCGAGAAGTTTGATCAAACTTCAACATAGGGCTCAGAAAATCAAAAAATTTTAATTATAGTTCAAATTTCCCTCGAACGGCTTGACAGTCAAACTTTCAAGCATCCTCATACACCACACATCAGATTTGAGCTAAAGGGAACTTTCGTCATGTTCGGTAACCCGTGTGTGCGTTGTAATTCATCCTTAAGCAGACAAAAAGTTGATTTGATACATCGTTGTTAAGGATCCTAATCGAGTAACTGTTTTCGATTCATAGGAAAAGCGCTTTGATATGTATAAAATCAATTATTTGCTAGACAACCCTGCGACCCTCGATAGAACTATCGTCAGGTGGCAACCATCGATAGTCGTGTCGATAGTATCGATAGTTTACCAGCCCTAGTCGAATAGCAACCACGGTATCGCTCTCAAATGGTAGCAGCTAGAGGCGTGCATGTGGACATAGAGGCAGTTAATTTGATTTCGTGGTGATCGCAGCAATCGCAAAATTAAACAAATTATTTTTTTATTGCTCCACGCCTATTTATATACTGCCTTCGGGGTAATTGAAATTCAAGCTCAATGCAGAAGAAAAGTTCGGTATGCGGCTTTTAATTAATTCAAATTGATAAACCTACACACTTGAAGACACCCACGCGCACTACACTAACACAGTCCGGCAGCAGAAAGTATTCATAACAAACAAATGCATACCTACATACCAGGGTTGTTGCGAATATTCGCATTCGCATTTGCAACCGCGAAGCTTCCGCATTAATTTTAACATCCTCATTCGCAATAGTCAATGCGGAGCTTTTGTGAATGCGAATGTTGTGCAAGTGCACTGATAAAACGTATATATGGCAAACAAAATGACAAATTGTAGCCAATATTTTTGTCTGTGGCGGTGGGAGTATTTGTTTAACAAAACTGTTCAAATGTCATATATATCAACTTTGATAAACATTTCTTTCAACATATTATTTCTCAACCTATATAACCGAACTCTCAATGGGCAGTCGTACAAGTTCCCACTTCTACTTGACCTTTGACGTACGTCAAAGAGGAAATAGTCCTTTAATAATGTTTTTTTTCTGTGCTTTAAATACCTGCATTGGTTTCTTTCCTTATTATGATTTTTTTTGGACAAAAGAAGAAAGTGTGCTCTGTAATTCTTAGCCAATAATTTCAAGTAGGGCTCTTTGGGGAATTTATTTCTAGCAAAAATTTTACAAATTGTAATTTGGTTAACTTGTCGGGCAATATTTTTTTCATAGGTATATACATTGGATCCTTGGCTAAAAACTTCTGTAGTAAAACTGCTCTTTTTTTTGCTATTTAATGTCAAAGAGTAAGCTCCTTCAATAGGGATTTCCAGCGGAAATAATCAACGTCTGACTATACAGAGAAAAGATACTCAACTAATTAAAAAGCTATAGGTCTGACCCTTAATAAGATAAGAATAACGTAACTATCTAAGATTAAAATGCTTATAAAAAAAAACGACTTTGAAAAAAAAACTTTTTTCAAAATTTTTATTTCTGGAAAATAACAATTTATTTTCCTTATTCAGCTATTTAGCTCGCTATAAGCACACATTTTTCAACCCAGTCGCTGATATTCGCATACGCATTCCCATCCGCGGATGTCTAAAATTCCACATTCGCAACATCCCTACTATATACTCGTACTTGCATACATATGTAAGAAAATTTCTGTTGGACATAGCATCAGCATAGCATCGTATGGCAAGCAGGAAGCGTTCGCAACCGTAGTGGCCGGTAGCCCAATAAAATGCGATATGGGCATTACTTAATTATTTAAAAAGCAATTTTAAAGCATCAAAGTTTTTAAATTAAATAGGGAGAAACGCCGAAAGCCCGGCTGGCTGGCAGTTAAAACTTTGCAAAAAATGAAAAAATAAAATATGAAGGTATATATAAGTACATATATATGCACACTAAAGCGGGTTGAAATTTTTATTTTACTTTAATACTCTTGTAATAGTGAAAATATGTTGTTATCAGCTCAACTACAGACACTGTTAAATACTTTCCATTTATTTTAAATACAAAAGTCCGCGTATCGTAACCCGAGTGTCACAAAAAACACTGGTAGAGTAAGACAAGTTTTTGGTACAAATTCCGGGTAATATGAAAACGGGTTGGTGATACAGTTGAAACCGGCTAGTTGTAATTCGCTTAACTGAAATCTCTGATTAATATGCACGGAAACTCTGGCCCCAAGATTGTGAGAAAATACGATATAAATTATACATCACAAGTCTAAATCGGTATAGGTTTGGCCCAGTTATTCAAGTTTTTCTGAATTAATCCTTGAAAAAAGTTAAAAAACAGCATCAAAAATTATACTTCTATGATTCCGTTGAATATTTTTTGACGATTTTTTTAAGCTTAAATGTTTTGTCATCCAAGAGAATTTTGTCAAAATATCCTTTAAGAAATTGTTTTTATTCTTAAAAAACTCCATTTTTGGAGGTATTTTCAAATCGGCCCAGGTCACAAAATCTTAAATACCAAATATTTCGGTGGAAGTTTTTAAGTATAATAGATCTTGTATTCCCGGCGGAAAAACCGCAACTTTTTTTTGGTGATGCAGTCTAATGTACATATCTACTTGGAATTCCAAAATAACTTTTAAACTTCCCGTTCAAGTTTGAGTACATTTAAAGTGGATGAATGGAATCATCAGTACGATGCACGAAGATAAGTATAATCAGTATGTACTGCTGGAGTTGATCGCTACTTTTGGACCGCTACTGCACCGACTCCTAGGGAAGTAGCAACTCTATTAACCCGTGGTGGTGAGTGTTGAAGTGCAATGTCGAACCAGTCGGAAGAAGAATTTCGAAAAACTACGAAAGGGGGTGTCCATAAATCACTTTAATAACTCCTGGCAGTGTAGAGAGATACGATGGTGACTACCGCCTAGGACATTGCCCTGTGAAAATAATCGCTGAAACACACGGCAAGTAGTCGATCGGTAATTGACGGAGTTTGCTTGGCAGATACCGATTCATCAGTCCTGTAGTCGCTCCCCCGTACTGCAGGCTATGTACATAAATAAATACTTACTCCTATGTCTATGTATTACACATAAAAACAACCATCTGCAGTCAAGCTCATTGAAAACATAAATTTAACACTTTACCTTAAGCAATAAATACTGATATTAAATTTTGCACAAACTCTGGACGAAGATGGCTTTCAAAATAGTAAAAGCGAATATTTGCAGCAGCAGCTGAAAACACGATATTTTAAAAACCGTACTACCTATTTGTTTTTGCCTCTCTTTACGTTTGCCAAACACTTGCGGACATCTTGGAAGCTTAAACTTACTCAGTTGTTGAAAAGTGAAGTGCACTCATGACATTTTCGTCAAGTTTTGGATTTGCAATTTAAATACATTATTAGTTATATGTATGTACATTAGGGTGGTCCAAAAATGCGCGTGAAAAAGCTAAGTCGGAATTTTTATGCTCTTACCCCGTAGGATTGTTCTTTAGTGAAAAAACTTTTTATTTACTCATAAAATATTTAAGGGTCGCTCAATGCGTTTAAAGTTTTCCATATATTTTATATGAGAAAAACACTTATCTTAGAAATTAGAATTCCAGAAAATAAATTTTTTTTTCAATCGGAAAACTCTGTTATTCTTCAGGCGACTTCCCGTAATAATATTCAATTGTTTATTTAATCATTTTCCATAGTAATAATATTTTATAGGTCAATAAAAACCACAGAAAATGCAATGGGGGACCAAACAGAAATGTCGGTATTAAAAATCATTAAATAATAATTATTAAATATATGGTATTATTACTGGAAGTCTCCCGAAGAGAACCAGAGTTTTCCTATCAAAAAATATTGATTTTAAAGAATTCTATGCTTTTTCCATGAAAAGTGGTTTTTTCCCCATACAAAATACATAGAAAACTTTAACCACTTTGAGCGAACTCTAAATATTTTTTTGTTTCAAAATAAAAAATAGGGATATATTGTTTTCGGTTCAGAAAAATCCTTGGGGATGGCATTGAAATTCCAACATTACCTTTTTTGACCACTCAATCTACATACATTCGAAATAATTGTACAAGTTATGCCTCACCTATAAAAATAAATATTCAAAAATCTAGATATTTAGTTATGTCTGCCTTTTGGTTGGGGTGTTGGAAATACCGCAAAATAATTTGAAGATATTTTTATTTCGTTAAGTACTATCAAATGGTTAAGTGGATACTGCTGCCAAAAAAAAAGTAACACATTTTTGGCCTGAAGCTTTTGAATAATTAATTTTACATAATAACAAGTAAAAAAGTCTAAGTTCGGGCGGAGCCGAACATTAAATACCCGGCGCAAGTATTAAATATATGTTTTCCACCTTTCCGAAAGCTACCGCTGCATGATAAGCCGGGGTGTATACATTTTAAGTAAATTAGCGTCCTTAAATTTCGAAATATTGAAATTTCAAGTATTTCTGAAATTTACCGTTATATGAAAAGCGGCCGAAATTTTAGTCCGATTTCAACAATTTTCAACGGTTTGCTTTTATGTGGCAAGCACAATAACCACACCGAGTTTGGTACAAATTGCTAGAACGGTTAGCGAGATACATATATGTGATCACAAGTGGGCGGTGCTACGCCCATTTTCCAAAATTTTGTCATAAACGTATTTCTTGGTAAAGAATTGTTGCAATCATCAATTTTGAATAAATTAGCTTCAATATTTACTGATTTATCGAAGATTTTGTATTTCTCGAAATTACCGTTATATGGGATGTGGGCGTCGTTATTGTCCGATTTTAGAAATTTTCAGCCAGTTGGTATGCTGTACCAGGACCAACAACTGTGCCAAGTTTGGAAGAAATTGGTGCAGCGGTTACCAAGATATACACATGTAACCATAAGTGGGCGTGGCTACGCCCATTTTCCAAAAATTTATAATGTTTATGTTTTCCGTCTGAAACTCATTGTAAGTATCAATTTTGAGTGAATTATCTTCAGTAGTTACTAAAATATCGCAGTTTTCGTTTTTCTGAAAATTAACGTTATATGGGAGGTAGGCGTGGTTATTATCGGATTTCGCCCATTTTCAATACCATCCGTCCCACGCCCAAAAGAAGTTCACGTACCAAGTTTCGTTAAGATATCTCAATTTATACTCGAGTTATCGTGTGCACAGACGGACGGACGTACGGACGGACGGACAGGCAGTCACCGCTTAATCGATTTCTCTTTTCATTCTGATCATTTATGTATACATTTGTCTATATCTATCTCGATTCGTTTTGCCTGTTACAAACAACCGTTATGTGAACAAAGTTATAATACCCTTGTGCACAAGTGCGCTCGGGTATAAAAATATAATGCGAAATAACTGAGAAGTGAACTATGAACCGAAAGGCATACATACTATCGAAGAGGAGTGAAAGAGAGACTGGCGCCAACGAGGATAAAATATCTGTTTCAACTACATAGCTGGTAGAATTACAAAGTTTCGTGTTGTAGGAGAAATTAAATGCTAGGTTAGGCAACACCACAATTAGAAGACAGGTCACCAGACGCATCCTTCATAAAGGGTTCTCTGCCTTCTTCTCTGGATTTTGGCCACGCACTCCTGGCTGCTGACCCTAGAGAAGGGGGTGGCAACATCACTACTTTCGCTGACGACTTGGAACTTACCGTTAAAGGCAAATATCCAAATACCCTTATGGATATTGTGCGCTCCAATATGGCCATGATTAGAGGATTCGGCATAAACCCCGATAAAACTGAAGTAGTGAATGAATGAAGGAAACATGGGCTCCCTGTAGGTGTGGAGATACCTTTGAAAGAGAATCTTAAAAATCAGGGATATAACGGGTGATTTTTTAAGAGCTTGATAACTTTTTTTAAAAAAAAAA
>NW_023458558.1:57638285-57657228 GCF_013731165.1 Rhagoletis pomonella
GGCTTTCGGCGTTTCTCCCTATTTAATTTAAAAACTTTGATGCTTTAAAATTGCTTTTTAAATAATTAAGTAATGCCCATATCGCATTTTATTGGGCTACCGGCCACTACGGTTGCGAACGCTTCCTGCTTGCCATACGATGCTATGCTGATGCTATGTCCAACAGAAATTTTCTTACATATGTATGCAAGTACGAGTATATAGTAGGGATGTTGCGAATGTGGAATTTTAGACATCCGCGGATGCGAATGCGTATGCGAATATCTGCGACTGGGTTGAAAAATGTGTGCTTATAGCGAGCTAAATAGGTGGATATGGAAAATAAATTATTATTTTCCAGAAATGAAAATTTTGAACAAAGTTCTTTTTTCAAAGTCGTTTTTTTTTTATAAGCATTTTAATCTTAGATAGTTACGTTATTCTTATCTTATTAAGGGTCAGACCTATAGCTTTTTAATTAGTTGAGTATCTTTTCTCTGTATAGTCAGACGTTGATTATTTCTGCTGGAAATCCCTATTGAAGGAGCTTACTCTTTGACATTAAATAGCAAAAAAGGAGCAGTTTTACTACAGAAGATTTTAGCCAAGGATCCAATGTATATACCTATGAAAAAATATTGCCCGACAAGTTAACCAAATTACAATTTGTTAAATTTTTGCTAGAAATAAATTCCCCAAAGAGCCCTACTTGAAAATATTGGCTAAGAATTACAGAGCACACTTTTCATCAAATCATAATAAGGAAAGAAACCAATGCAGGTATTTAAATCACAGAAAAAATAAAATTATTAAAGGACTATTTCCTCTTTTAAAGAAATTTTTATCAAAGTTGATATATATGACACTTGGCCAGTTTTGTTAAACAAATACTCCCACCGCCACAGGCAAAAATATTGGCTACAATTTGTCATTTTGTTTGCCATATATACGTTTTATCAGTGCACTTGCACAACATTCGCATTCACAAAAGCTCCGCATTGATTATTGCGAATGCGGATGTTAAAATTAATGCGGAAGCTTCGCGGTTGCAAATGCGAATGCGAATATTCGCAACAACCCTGGTATGTAGGTATGCATTTGTTTGTTATGAATACTTTCTGCTGCCGGACTGTGTTAGTGTAGTGCGCGTGGGTGTCTTCAAGTGTGAAGGTTTATCAATTTGAATTAATTAAAAGCCGCATACCGAACTTTCCTTCTGCATTGAGTTTGAATTTCAATTACCCCGAAGGCAGTATATAAATAGGCGTGGCGCAATAAAAAAATAATTTGTTTAATTTTGCGATTGCTGCGATCACCACGAAATCAAATTAACTGCCTCTACGTCCGCATGCACGCCTCTAGCTGCTACCATTTGAGAGCGATACCGTGGTTGCTATTCGGCTAGGGCTGGTAAACTATCGATACTATCGACACGACTATCGATGGTTGTCACCTGACGATAGTTCTATCGAAGGTCGAACAACTATCGAATAACCACGGGAATCATCATTTCATCTTTGTTCTCCCTTGTCTAGCAAATAATTGATTTTATACATATCAAAGCGCTTTTCCTATGAATCGAAAACAGTTACTCGATTAGGATCCTTAACAACGATGTATCAAATCAACTTTTTGTCTGCTTAAGGATGAATTACAACGCACAAACGGGTTACCGAACATGACGAAAGTTCCCTTTAGCTCAAATCTGATGTATGGTGTATGAGGGTGCTTGAAAGTTTGACTGAAATTTGAACTATAATTAAAATTTTTTGATTTTCTGAGCCCTATGTTGAAGTTTGATCAAACTTCTCGAGTTGTATGGCAAAATGGCTTCATTTATATCAAAATTTTTACCGAGTGAGGACATAGGAGAGAAAAATCGAAGAAAACCAGACTTGTTTGGTGTATGTGGTAATGAAAAAAGTAAGTTTGAAAATTTATTCCCAAATGTGTTGCCAAAGAAGTTTTTAAATGAATTTATTAAATTCATTCAAATTCATTGATAAACTAATTTGCTATCGATAGCAATAGTATCGGAAACTTTCGATGTCTCGGACTATCGATAGTAAAGAGCCCTATATAACCCCTCCTTGTCTATCGCCTCCAAAAATCACACTCTATAAGTCACTCATCACTCCTGTGCTGGTCTCTGGCGCAGATCCAAGGACAATGAAAACATCTGATGAGGCTGTTCTTACGAGTTTTAGAGAAAAAGATTCTGCGAAAGATTTACGTTGCTCTGCGCGTTGGCGATGTCGAACACCGCAGACTCTGTTGGCTCCTTACAGCAAAAAATATGTTAGCTCCTTATAGCAACAAAGTGAACGTTGACAGCTCAAGCCACATTCTAACTGTTAATCAAGAAACCGCTATCTTGGTACTTAACTAGACACAATTAGATAGATTGAGCTATGGTTTTTAATGTAGAAGAAAAACGGCTGTGCCAATCCAAGCCACCATCTCTTAGATAAATAAGTCTGCCTAGCGCAACGACCGCTTCAAGCAGCTATGTATCAGCTGCCGTCATTTGTAATTTTATTTTCCTCACTTGAAACAGTGCCGGTAGCACGTAGAAGGCCGTAGGCAAGATTTCAAGAGTTAAAAGTACACTCCTGCGCTGGGTTTCAACTGCCATCAGCGCACCTTTAACAGTGGCACAACTATGTACATACGTACATACATAGCAGTGAGTTAAGACGACGAAGCGTAGAGTGTGTCAAGCAGCAGCAGTGACAAATACTGGCGCAAATAGCATTGCTGGTAAATGTGTGTGGAATGTCCTTGGAAGAAGCATAATTTTGTGGCCATAAGTCACAGCCAACATTTAAGCACTTCAAAGAAAATATGCACCTGCCTGAGTACTCTATTATCATACATTTGGCTATTCAAAATGCAAAAGTACTTGAACTTGACTTGAGTGCTTAACTGCACGCTTAGCACGCACACGAAAGCAAGAAAAAAGAAAAGGGAATTAGTTAACGAAAAACTAACGTAAAGTGCGTTGAGAAAGCAAAGAGGCTCCTGCTGTCGATGTAAACAAAAAAAAAAAAACACACTATAAGCAAATGCGCCTTTACCTTTGTCAATAGCCACAAAGACGAACCTTCGCTCAGCTACACGTACGCACCCATACATTTACAGAGCACAAATCCAGTGCGCACAAAAAAAAATATTTTATTCATATAAATATGTACATACATACATATAATATAGACTGGCAATGACAGGTGCTAAACAACAATCGACAAATACACTTCCATGTAAATGAAAAATAAAATAATAAAAAGGAAAATGCGACAGAAGCATTAACATATTATTTTTCCACTTTCCTTTTTTTTTTTTTTTTTTTTTAACTTGCTCTCAGCGAATTTATAAAATAATCGGCAACGAGACACAGGTAGGGCGAAAAAGGAAGCACAACAGCAAAGGAACGTGAAAAGGAGCAAGACTCCAGACTGGAAAACGGAATGCTTTAGCAGAAAAGTAGCGATTTTTTTTTTCTAAAGCAAAAGGACATGCAATTACCAGCTGAACACAGGCAGTTGTGAAATGTGTATAGGTATGACATGAAATGATACAGAAATACATACATATGTACATATATACAATTTGTATTCATTCAAGTAAAAACCAAATTAAGTACGCGACGAGGAGTAATTGCTTTACACTGAGTCCTTTTGCACCGCCCCACTCTTCCAAGCAGCAACTGCCAATAAGATTAATGTACATACATACATATTATCATGTGAAGTTCAAAAAGACGTAACAGACATCATCGCTGAAATGCAAAACGGCATAACTAATAAAAAATTCAAAATTCACTTCTTCATTTATATGATGGATTTCATCGAATTACAACTCCCACATATTTTTATGGAAACACCAAAAAAATATTAATCACGACTTTTCCAATTTCAGTTGCGATGTTGTTACATCTTTGTGCATTTCAGGTGACGATATATGAAACGTAAGTAAGTGGATGTAAAGAAAATCTTCACCATCCGCAGCCGTACTCTCAAGATGGTTATTGCTGTACAGCCTTCGGACTTTACTCCGATCGGTATAGATTTACTACGGTTTTTGGAAAATTGTAAAAGCTACTCCACTTTTCGCACTGTGACTCTGGTGCATATTACCACTCCGTAGGCCATGGGTATAGAACCTAAACTGGAGGAGGAGCTCGGCCAAACACTTAGCAAAAGTGTAAGCGCCAAAATATTAAATTATTATTATACTACTCTTCTCTTCCCCTTGTCTTAAAACCAGCTCCGTTCACCCCACAGGGTTTGGCCCTCTGTGGGCCATTTTATACAGTTAATCTACGATGCTTTGCTACTGAGTACAGTTTCGGTAGTCCGAACACTGTTGCTGTAATTCGAGCCGCCAGCAGGCTCAGGAGCGTAGTCTGAAGAGACGATCAAAGACAGCAATTGAACACGTAGGTACACACATAACAGTGAGGAGGTTTAAGGTCAAAATGAATATTGTCATGTAGTAAATCAAAAAATAATTTCGTACAAATTGACAATTGTAGCTGACATTTTAAGCAGAACGATTGATTTATATGGGTTAGCCTGTTGTTTTTTTTTTAGAATTTTCTTATTAAAACAGATGCATTCGTCACAATCATAAATTTAAATTGCACTCATCTTATCTTATCTTCTTTGGTACGAGGCTTTAAAGCTCGAGAACAACTACACCGATTTTAATGATTTTTTTTTATGGTTTGGTATAATAGCAGGATCATTTCTAACAAAAAAGGTTGGAAGGAGGCCATCTGTTTGAGAGTATTCGATTACCTAAACTGATAAAATAAAGGAAATATTACAATATGTGTATCAAGCCAAGACAGTTTAAGAAGGGTTACAGCCGAAAATAATTTCGAGGAAGGGTGCCACCTTTTTGAAAATTTGTTACTCAATTAAGCTGATAAAATAAATGAAATATTGCAATATCGATATCAAACGAAAAGTATTTGAGACATCTTTAATTGGAAATATTGTAAATAGGTTTATCACCTATTTAAAAGTAGACTGAAAATATTGAAATTAAATGAAATATTACATAGTTGATAAAAAACAAAATAATTCAATCAAATTCAACCCATTGGCTTGAATCAATGTTTGGTCAAAATAAATCAATAGATATCAAGAGAATTTATTTTGTATTGCAAATCCGAGCTGAAAGTAATAATCCCGACTTTTATTTATCTATTCATTTGATATAAAGAATCGATAAATTTATTTATACCACGAAAATAACTGCTGGAATGCATTTGATTTTCGTTTGCATTTATTAGGAGGTAAATTGTCAGAAGCACACAACAGATTTAACACATGTGGCTCCCAGAAATTTCGGACTTCAATACACTCGAAAGAATTTTGTAAGGTAAAAATTTTAAACCGTTGAAAAAATATTAATTTAAAATATCGCGAAATTTACGGGTAAAATGTCAAAAAGGATGCTTAATTTTCAAATCAATTTTAAAAATATTTGTTGATTTTAATATGTTGCCAACTCTTTAATTAGCTTTACTTTGTATGTATTTCAACGCACCTAATCCACCCCCCTACCCCCGTGGGTGCGATAATGTGCTCTGTTTAATCATAAGAAGGATGAACCTGCCATTTGCTCTCTAAATCTATGTCGTTGTAAAGCACACCACATAAGTTCAAGTCTCATTGTTTTACTTAAGATACGCCAATTTCGACCTTTTTCGATCTTAGTTGTCTTTTCCACATTTTTTTATTTCGATCAAATATATAATCTTTTTTTAAACATATCTTCAATATTTAATACTATTTAAACCCGTATTTTTTATATCATAGAATTACTACCAAAATTTCCTGTAGTCAACTGTGAATAAAATCGGTAAAAAAAAGTTCACAGAATCCCGTTTTATCCGACAACAATTGATTCGCACTTTTCGCGTTGGCGATTTTACTCCAACCAGTCGTTCATTCAACTTCATAAAATTTAAAATGACTTGCACGCAGACATACTTATCAACTTAAGTACATAAATTTTGACACGAATTTGTCGATAATAACCAATAAAATTTTATATGGCAGCACTCGCTTGTTATCAGCATCAACGCGATCTCTGCGGAACACTGCACAACCTAACAAAGGAGACAAACCGACATTCACCCACGTAAGCGCATGTATGTATGTATGTATGTGCATACGTGCACCCTGTACTATGACGTTGACCATCGTGTGACAATTTGCACTTCCATAATGCACTTTTTATGGTTATCACCAGAGTCATTACGGGCGCTGCTGCAGGCAATTTCCAAACATAAATGTTATACAAAAGTACAAAAGAAGCAGCACTAATACTACATACAAACAGTTGTAGAAAAATACAGCAAATGAGAAATATAAACAAAGCAAGCGATGGTAAAAAGAGAGTACATATGTACATATATTTATGTTAGAATAACAGACTTTCAACGCAATATAAAATAGACACGAACGCTACAAGAAAAAAGAAGCAAACTCCTTCACGACTCAACAAAAGGATTGCAAAACGTAGAGGGGAAGTAAGCCAACGCCTTTCATACGAAACGTTAGCAGTAATCGAAAAGGACACGAAAAGATTTTTACACAAATAGGATAAGAAAGCATGTGCAGCTAGATACTGTTTTCGCACAGCAAAGGACCTTGTAAGAGACCCGGTAGAAAACGTTAAAAGTCATGCGGTGGGTTTAGTAGGGAAAACAATTCGTCTCGAGGTCTTTGGCCTTGAAGAAGTGTATCTATTTCCTTAAAATTAAATTTCAAAATAAACGAAGCAATCAATAAGCGCAAGAAACTAGGGGTCTAATATAGTAAAGGTGCATTTTTAGTTTTTACTCTCTGACGGCAGGATTTTTTTAAAAGGACTTGGAAATTTTAGAGATATGCTTATTTCAAAAAATTATTTTTAAAATGCAGTGAAGTGCAAAATAACAATATGAGTACAAAATGAAAAAAGAATTTTGTGGAATTTAAAAAAAAATAATATAAAATTTTGGTTCATTTTGGCTTTATATCAAAATACGTTTTTTTCTCCTCAACTTACAAGTTTAGAAGGTCGAAATTCCTTAACGTATAATTTTTTCGAAAATGAATATTGGAATTTTTCAAGGATACTCAAGGATAGGTACAATTTTAAAAGTAAATTTTTACTAGCAATTCGTCCTTGTGCACAAAATAAATTCATCTCTTCTTATTTTATAGAATTTTCGCTTTTATTTGTTACCCATATTGTTATTCTATATTTCACTGAATTTTTTAAATAACCTTTTAATTAAATAAATTCTGAGGTTCGAGAAAAACCAAAAACGCAGTTTCAGTATATTTGGCCATCGAGAGTATTGATTTTTTTCTTTTTTGTGTAAATTTTACAATCGCAGAAAATACATGCATCGAGAACTCCTATTTATTTCAATTTCAATTTCGATTTATTCAGTCTATGACATGGTATATCTTACAGACTAGAGGTACGTATACAATTTTCTTAAATCTAATGTATACGCAGATGAAAACCCTTTAACAATACAGATCATCTATGGCTGACTTAAAAACAGACCTTTGTGATGAAAAATAAATATTTAATTGTTTTGAGATTGTATTATACTCTAAAAGGGCACTGAATATTGGTGCATGAGAAAAATAATTAACTATGTGGCTACAGAAAGATAAAATGGTTTGTGAAATCGAAGAGCTTTGCTGGGTATATTAAAACTAATCAACCCTAGAAGTTCGGAACAATCAATGACTCCATTAATTAGATCGTAAAGAAACATTAGAGACTGGATTGTTCTTCTATTCTCAAGTGATTTTAGGCTTATTAACATACAGTGAGCACTATATGAGGGCAGCGGCTCTTCAAATTTTATCGATTGAAGTGCAAAGCGAATGAACTTCCGTTGCACCCTTTCAATTCTAGTAGCATGGCAATTATAAATCGGATTCCATATAATAGCGGCATACTCAAGTTTTGAACGAACCAAAGTATTGTAGAGAAGTTTCCGGGTATACGGATCCTTGAAATCCTTTGAGTAGCTGCGCAGAAAAGCAAGGTTACTGTAAACCTGAGGAAGAACATAACATATGTGATTTCTGAACAAAAACCGATTATCGAATACAACTGGTGGTTAAAAATAGTATAGCGCGATTGCCGAAACTCCGGAGCTTTAGAGATAGACATATGAAAACATTTGTCAATATTAAGTGAAAGTTTATTCCTGCGACTCCATTCGACAAGGTTATTTAAGTCCTGTTGTAGGAGATGAGAATCAGTCTCACCGGTAATACTACGAAAAAACTTCAAATCATCAGCATAAAGTAAAAAATTCGAGTTTTTAAAACAGGAACCAATGTCATTTATGAACAGAATAAATTAAAACAATATTATTGCACAATCTTATGGTGACTATAAAGAACTTTATGACAAGCTTCATTTTAGTGAAAATTCAGTCGGATGTAACCATTGAACTGCATTTAAGAAACATGAAATTTAAATTTCCCTCATTAAGTTTTATTCTGAAAACATCTTATATACAAAAATACGATTTTGCAATAAAATTTTGTTTAATCAAATGCTTCATGCCGTATGAATTTGAAAATATTCATCTGTCTTTGTACGTATAAATTTTTCCAATTATTATTATTGCTGCCAATAAATTTCCAACTGACCAAAGCTGTTTTGCTTTGTAGATTCCCACACATGGAAAGTAAACAAGATGGTTGGCTGAAAGAGCCACAAATGTAGCAGAACCAGAGTGTGCTTTTGTGTTTAGCTGCCTGCCATTTGCTTATAAATAAAAGTGCATACATTCGCATATTTGTATTTGTACCCAGACCCAATTCGGCTTGAGTCCTGAGCGCCTGATTGTGTTAACGTGCGTGCACTGGGAATATAAACACAAATCATCTCAGCTGCTTGTCTATGGATTTTTTGTTTGTTTTTCTTAGATTTATCTATTTGCAGATATACATACATATGTGAACCTACCCAGCTAGCAAAAAATCCGAAAATCTGTGAAATGCGAACAGTGGATAAAATGCGGATTTTTTTCACGTTTACCGAATCCATTTTGGGATGATTTGACGATCCGTTTTCCCACTAAAGTGTGCGGAGAAACATATGTACGGACAAACAGCGACTGAGTATCTTTCCTACTACATATGCCAACCAAATTAGAGCTTCTTCACACGGCAGCTTTATTAAACGTCGCAAGACCTTATGTTTTTTTCTTCTGCCTTGTCCCGTCTCAGGTATTTATTGGATTATTTCAACCTGGGTACATTAACTTGTATTAAGAGTCAATACAGGGTCCAGGATACGTGTTAAAAAATTGCTACAATTTATTCGCAGTTTCTATTTTCTCAAGATTACTGCTTCGTTAGTAGATAGAAAATTTTATAGTCCCATCTGTAGGTTATTAAAAAATAAATTTGATTTCATATCATTAAGAGCCGTTTCTCAAGCAGGTTTTACAATTTATCTGTCTTTTAAACACAAATTTTGTTCTGAAAAAAAAAACATTTTTGAAGGGCAGATACATTTTAAAACCTGCTGAGAAAACGGCTCTTATTCTTGTAAACCGTCATCCTCTTGCTTTACATTTCAAAGAAGCCTTTTTTGTTTTCTAGTTTATCACTTTTAGATATCGACAGCAACTTTGATAAGTTTTTGGAAAATAGTAACCGATATTTTTTAACGTAAAGCGAAGAACACAATCGAAGGATGTGTAAGCAGAGTGGCACGAAGCGATAAAAGCCAAGAAACACAAAATTAAAAGGCATCCACAGGAGCGGTAGAATTTGAACATCTACAATATGAAACTACTCGATATACTATGACAAGATAATTGGAACTGGTTTATGTGTGTAAATATGTAGTATGTTTGTTTGTAAAAGCGAACATAAATACATACGTACCATTAGCGCACACAAGGGGTGGGTTTTGGGGTTCAACCCATTCCCATTTCTCGTCCGTCGGTTTATATGAATTTTTCGTTTTTCTTGAGAGTTCAGCTAATTTTTTCGGTATTTGAAATATTAAAAAAATTTAGCAATCGTGAAAAATCACCATCTCTATCGAAAACCAGAAATCGAAAAAATGAACATAGAAGTGCAAAAATTCATGGAATCAATAAATTTATTTTTACTGACTCTTTTTAAAATTTTTTATTATGTACTTTTGAAAGCTGAGCGCATCTTGAGTTTATAGAACTTTTTATTAAACAAGTAGTTTTTAATTAAAGAACACAACCGACTTCAATTCTCATATTCAAATTTAGGGGTACCGTTAATTTCTTCATGATCCAATCATCGGATCTCTAAAACAAATTACGGGACGAACCTTGAGGTACTATCTTTCTAATAAAAAAAGGATTATTGAAAACGGTTCACGTGGTCCAAAGTTATGTATTCCGGCGAGATGATAACCTCCCTTTTTTTGAAGTCGGTTAAAAGTGTTTGAGTTCTGTTAATCTGTAAATAAAGTGCAGTTTAAGAATTTTAAAACGTTTATTTATTTATTACATACTGTACATAAAACTTGCATAAATGTATTTTAAAGAGGGTATTATCTGAAGCAAATTTTCAGTATTTTCCGGTGATATATCTTCAGAAATATAAAACCCCCCCTAAAATATATTCCTGGGTGCGCCCCTGATACGTACATATATGTATGGTTGCAGTAAAATTTTGTAGGGTTAAAAACTGGTAGCAGCTGTAATGCAATAGCAGCATCAATTTGTGCTTCCAAATTCTTTACTTTTCTACTGTAAAATAAAGTGTATGTGTTTACATCCAGTGTTTTTAAGAATATGTATTAAATTTTTTGTTGCTCCTTCATATATATATATATGTTTATATACACTGAAAGTAAGTACAACATATTTATGTATGACGTAACCTACTCACTGACCGAAATGGCCTTTATCATCCAATAAAATTTAATACATACAACTTGCGAAACGCTGCTACTCAGCCACAGCTGCCACAATTGATCACTTGGGAGCAGTTAAGCTAGCTTTCATTCGTAATTTAAGCTTGCGCAAACCAAGTAACAAAAATAAAAATTAAATCGAATAGTTTAATTGTTCTTGAAGTACTACTTTGTTGGCTACTTAAAGCTTCTTCAGAGTACATATGTATGTAAGTAAATAAATGTAAAAGTAAAAAAAAAATAAAAACAAGCTTCTGCAACTTAATCAGTTTAAATGGCCAATGGCAATAGAAACAAAAATAAATATGAAAGAACAAAGGATAAAAAAAGTAAAAATTAATAAAAAAAAGAACGTAGCTGTCTCCTACTGCGATTGACATATATAAATGGAGTGGCATTAGTTAGGTGAAAGTGAAACGTGGTACACTCATATCATACTTTCCTATTCGAAATTTCATCAAAATCGGTATTAGCACCAAACAATTTACAATAACTACCGTCTAACTGCTCAAAATTATATTCAAATCAGAACGTTTCAAGCTAATTGCTGTGAGTGTCCTTGACCTTGTTGCCGAACAGGCCTTCTTTGATGTGGGTACTCGAAGATGTCCACTGCTATAAATATTTGCTGATCTCTGCTGTATTTGTGATAGATGCACTGTTTCGAAAGGGTGAAAAACTCCTCCGGATTGCGGTTTAACATCGCTAAAGTGTCCTTTTAAGAGGTCACACGGTTGTGAATTGGTCAAGTGTGAGCTATTGCGGCACATACCGCGCGGATGGATTTAACATTTGGGTTTATCCCAGCAAACGCAGGCGAAATATTTTGATTTTACATTGGAATTTTAATGCAGTTCTCGAATCGAAAATTTGGTTAGAGAACTAGATTATAGAATGTTTCGAAAAACACTAGATATTAGAAACCAATTAAAATTCAAGGGTTAGATATCTAACCTTTTCTTCGATATTGGGAACTAAGGGCCCTTTTTGTAGAGAATGCTAAAATTCTCGACAGGTCTTCTAATCATCTTTTAATCTTCTACTTCTGAGAAACGCACTAGAATTCGAATCGTTTTCTACTCGTAATCGTTATCTAACCTAAATGTCACTGCCCACCAATTCAAAAGATTGGCACTCCATAATAATCCAATCCATCCAATATTATCTCGATGGAGGTGTTATTTGAAAGCTATTTGAAAGTTATTTGAAAGCATTTTATATAACCGTTTCTCTTGGCAACAATACACTACGAAGATCTACAATATCTCTGTTGATTAATCCTTTGTATAGGCACGTGAACTTGCTGATATTTCTTTCGTTAGAACTCTTTCTTTAAGATATGTAAGAGTCTAAAGATCTCTCCCATGTTTTCAGTTAAAAGTAAGTAAGATCCACAGGCCGATAGGTTTGGGATACAAGTCTCTAAATTTTACCTGGTTTCGGTAGAAATACCAAGTCTTGCCATTCTGCAAATCTTCGAAACAGAAACAGAATTACAATGCAAATAGTACTTTGAGGGTCAACACAATAGAAGTACGATCTCTGGTTGAACGATATCAAACCTCATTCCAGTCTAGTTGCTGTAATATGGTTACCCATATACCATTTCAACAAATTCAGTGCTAACGCAGCAAGGACAGTGGGCTTTTATGAGATGTTCCTGCATTTTCTGGCTAATGTACCGTAGCAGCCTTGGCAAGAATTTTCCTCAGCCTTGACGCCTAAGAAGTTTAAAATACTTTCAGAATAGTATTGAAAGTAACCTTTATTTTGGCTTTCCTAATTGCTTTCTTATAGGAGAAGAATATAAATTTGTACTTCCTCCAATACTCTTCACAGCCGGCCTATTTTACGAGCTTAACCAGATCCTCAGCCTCTGTTTTATGCCTTCTACTGTGGTCGGGGTTTATTGTAAGCTAATAGCTCTTGGGAGCCTAAATTTCTCTCACTTTAGACTTTAAAATTTACAAAGTAGACTAACCCAAAAATATTACTTATCATGCATTTATGTTTGTTCAATCTTTGCAACAGACTGCTAAGTGAATATTGGTTCAGCGTCAAAACTTGTTTATTCGTTTTTCATTTCTTCGGCCCCGTATGAAATAAATAACTCGAATTTCTCCGCTAATAAATCTTAATGAACAGCCACGACAGGGCAGCGAATAGACCGAAAGTAATAAATGTAGACGTCAACGTGTAAAACAACCTGGGCTATTTGCCTGAGCATAAACGACAGTAACAGCCGGCAAAGCGACCGTCACTGAAGTCATGCGGCAAAACACCGCTGCCTATGTAGCTCAGCGACGAAGACATATTTAATGCACTCACCCACCGCTGCAGACAGCAGCAACCAGGGAAAGATGCAGACAAAGCTCCTCCTTTCCTCTTGATCACCATGCATTTATATTTAGAGGCACTCATATACATACTATATACATACATACGTACATATGTATGTATGGTTACAAGTGTGGGATATGAAGTCAAATCTATTTCAACTTTCCTAACTCCAACCTAAAATAATGATCACATAGTAGGTATATCGTGTAATACTCATTCACTAACACATACTGATAAAGTCAAAAATAAATAACTAAACCACCCAAAGGCGCAATGCCGCACACTCCACCCAATAATAAAAATCAGACAGCGTCTGAGGTGAATTGAAAATTTCCATTGAAAGAGTCAAGAAGCCACTGACCGCATAAATTTCGTATTCAAATCGGCCAAGCCTAACAAAAAACAAGTAAGAGCAGCGCTGTCTTCGGCTATGCCGAAGGCTTCATACCTTTCATGAACATCTGCAAATTTTACTTTGACAGATTACTGCTTTTGAATACATCTGCATACATCGATAGAGGAGTTACATACTTATATAAAAAAATCGCATCTAAACAATCAGAGGTATGGAAGATATACTTTATATGGCACCAATCTAAGTGATTTTCACTGCTATGTGATCGGTATGTAAACCGGTAACACAATTTGTTGGGTTTAGTTTCCTACATAAAGGAGATATATCGCAAAAACTGGTATCTGAACAATCAGTGCTATAGGAGATAAAGCTTATACAGCATCGATTTTTAACATTTTCTCAGTAGACTTTGTATTATTATTTATAAAATATCTTACGAAATTTATCGGTTTTAGCTGTTCAAATAAAGGAGTTTTACAGTAAAATCCCATATCTGAACAATCAGATGTATGGAAGATATATGTTGTAGTCACCCGATCCTTGTTATTTTCACTGTAAGTATTCTGTTAATAGTGAGTGAAAATGGTGCGAAATTTCATGTTCCTAGCTGCATAAATGGAGGAGATATGATAAAAGACCTCATATCTGAACAATCAGTTGATGGGGGCTGCAGGTTATAGTGACCCGATCTTCGTTATTTTCACTGTAAGTCTTCTGCTGATAATGAGTGAAAACAGCGCGAAGTTTCATGGTCCTAGCTACATAAATGGATGAATTATAACGAAAAATCTCATATCTGAACAATCAGTTGTATGGGAGCTATAGGTTATAGTTATCCGATCTTTTTAATTTTCACTGTAAGTTTTCTGTTGATAATTATTGAAAACAGTGCGGAATTTTCTGTTCCCAGCTATATAAATGGAGGAGTTATAACGAAAAATTTTATATCTGAACAATCAGTTGTATGGGAGCTATAGGTTATAGTGACCCGATCTTTGTAATTTTCACTGTAAGCATTCTGTTGATAATGGGTGCAAGTACTGCAAAATTTCATGTTCGTAGCTGCATAAATGGAGAAGTTATAACGAAAAATCTCATATCTGAACAATCAGTTGTATGGGAGCTATATGTTATAGTGGTCCGATTCTTCTGGTTCCGACAAATGATTAATACATTATAAAAATACACCCACCTACCAAATTTGGTCCGGATATCTCGAAAACTGAGAGACTAGATTGCATACAAACAGACAGACAGACGGACAGACGGACAGACGGACATGGCTAAATCAACTCAGCTCGACGTTCTGATCATATAAGTATACATTCTCATGGGTCTATCTCTTTTTGTTCTGGTACTTACAAACATCGGACCAAAGTTATAATACCATTTCATGCTCATGAAAGGTATAAAAATAGTAAAAGAGTAGCGACAACTGAAACGTCACAACAAATGCGACTGCTGCACTATGTGTCTACGTCACATGCAACATGCACAACATGTACGGCTACAAACCTGCACACATTTAAGTACTATGTATGCGTATGTAAATGTTATGCTTTTGCAATATCCTAAATATTAGTCAACGTCTCCAATATATTTGAGTGCTTCATATGGAAAAGTATATTTTTTGCGTAGGTTGGCGATTTATGTTTTGGATTTCGTTTTGCATTTAGCCGGCAGGCCTTAGCCTCCATTCCAATCACCACCGGTTCAATTTGATTCACTTCGCATACATATATACAAATATCTATATGTACATATTTAGCTACACTTCATTTTAGTTGATTTTGCTGCATCTTAGTTTTCTCAATTTTCCTCTTTCTTTTCCTAATTTGTTTACAGAAAAATCGCATGCTGTGTAAAACTAGCATAATAACACACTGATTAGCATATTTGCACAAACGACAGTTGAAAAATATAAGAATATTTTCCGTGCGAAAAATGTTGAAAGAATGGAAGGAAAATAAATATTTATATTTTCTTTCATGCTGATACTTAAACTAAACAGATTATACCTGAAGTACAATAACATACTAAGTGGTGTGGTCAAGGATATTTCAGCAATAGTTCACTAGATATTTTTAAATTTCTTTAAAGCTTCTGATAATTAAAAAATTAAATCTTCCTCCATACTGTGATTCCAAGTACGGATACCAAATTCAAAAGCTGCTTTCAAATCGTCAAATAGATAGTTTGTTTCCTAATATCTGGTTTGTGTTCTGAGTTTATGTGTATGTATGCACATTATCAACTCTTCGCCACCGTACTTGAACATCTCATCTGGCAGACCATCAGCTTTGTTGTTTTTCTGCCGCGTAATTGTTATTCGTACCTCGTCTTAGTCAGGTGGTGGGACCTCGCATTCGTCGTCATCGACTGGAAGCTCGGGATCATATTCTTCACTGGTTTTAGTGCTGTTACCATTCAATTGGGTGGATAAGTTTCACTCAAGTACATATGTTCTGATCATCGGTCACTAGGACTCCGTGATTGTTCATACAGGACTTCACTCTGGTAAAATTTTCAGGAGTTTATCCCCTCGGCCATCATTTCAAGCTATTCGCACTAGGGTTGCCAATCGTACTATATTATATAGTTTAGTACCATTGTATCGATGGTAGCAATCGATGTTACCCCACCTCTAGTACCAATCTACATCGATAATTGTGATGGAATGTAGACATGCTATAAATTAACTGGTAAGGAGTATGTCACTCATGCTGTATTGATACTGTGTTGCAGGAAAGGAACCTAACCGCCTGGAATCAGTACCGCTCGAAAAGCGAGTATTCCTGAATACTCCGACTGGAGAATAACTTTACCGAACAGGCAAGTAAAAGATCCCGACGGAGCCCACGTGCAGGATAGTATGATCTGGCCTGAGTTGGGTAAGCGTAGTCCTCTCGTCCGCTTGTCCATTTTCCGTTCGGTGGTGACGTAAAGCCACCCAGGCCCTATGAAACGGAGTAGTAATTTATTTTTTATTTCGTGTTCTCAAAGGATTTACTTAACAAGTTCCACAATGGTTGCAGTAATTCTCTCTTGTCTTTATTTCCATTTGCAATCTGTGAATTCAAAATTAACTTTAATCTGTGAATTCAAAATTAACTTTAAAGCCGATTTCCTGCTGGCCAATTGTTATTATCGCTGCACAGCGGTCGTTTGCAATCAATAGGGGTATTCACGATCCGGTGCATACTCTCTAGCATGGTGCATATATAGCATGACTGGCTAATTTTGTTGTTGTTTGAACACATGAAACAACAACAATCATGCTATTTATGCTATCTATGCACCATGATCGACTGTATGCATCGGATCGTGAATACCCCTAGTGACGTCGGCATTTCTATCAAAACCGGAATTGCAATCACAAGCGCAATCAATGTGTGGCAGCATTCAAAATTGCCAAAGGCATCGTCACGTTGATTTTGAGCGGCCAAACAAATGTAAACACACACACACACACATATACACCTACTAAATGTGAGAATAAATGCGGTTTTGTGGTTTATTGATTAGTTGAACGCCAAAGCGAAGAAAACGAAAACGAAAACGAACAAACAAGAAATTACCAAAGTGAAAGGTAATTCATTGGTAAATATTGTATATGGAAATCATTGTGCTAATGAAGAAACGAGCCAAACGAATATGTATGCAAAAGGGAAATCCATTTCCTAGTGCAGAGTTTAAAGGAATCGGAAGAGTGTGAGTTAGGATAGCCAAAGACTCATATTTATACTTTGAAATATCCCTCTAGGAAAGGGAAACATTACTCCATGGGCGTACACAATATGCCGACTCCGAACGGCGATTTTATTTTTATGAGAAGCTGTATTTCATGGCAGAATGACCCTCGGAGGTTTTCCATTCAGTATACAGTGAAACAAAATTAAAAAGAAAAACTTTGAAAAAATAATGTTAATTAACAAAAATATTTTTGCCAAGTCAGTACCTAAGAATTCTACAAAAATAATGTTTTTAAAACAAATGTAAAAAAAAAAAATACTTTTTGCATGTAATAATTTAAACAAATATTAGATATCAAAAATTAGATGGCAACCCTATTAAGAAATAGTAAATGTTTTGCGTGCAAATTTACTCCGTATACATACATATATACTTACAAAACACGATGCTCGTTAAAATAAGTAAGATAAAAATTGGTATTAAAATACGTGGCAACACTTAACGAAGGTATCTATTTAATCAAGTTCTCAAAAAGACATTTTATTTGATGTCCATATTAAGCTACTTTAGTGAAATTTTGAAGAATCGAGAACAAGTGGCAACCTTAAAATAATATCTTAAGGGAAAACACTTTCTACATAGGCAAAACATTGTTTAGGAGCTTTCTTTTAGCACCCGTATAAAGTAGTATTGTATCTTAATTTTCTAAGCAAAAATTATATAAATACACGATAGAAAATAGGTGGCAACCCTATTCAAAATTATTTATAAACAGCGCACTTGTGCACAAGGGTATTATAACTTGGTTCACATAACGTAACAGTTGTTTGTAACAGGCAAACTATTAGAGATAGATATAGTTAAATGTATACGTAAAAGATGAGAATGAAAAAAGAAATCGATTGAGGAAAATAAGGATATTATAAATTTTTGGAAAATGGGCGTAGCCACGCCCACTTATGGTTACATGTGTATATCTGGGTAACCGTTACACCAATTTCTTCCAAACTTGGCACGGTTGTTGGTCTTGGTACAAGATACACAATGCCTAAAAATTTTTTTAATCGGACAATAACCACGCCCACATCCCATATAACGGTAATTTACAGAAATACGAAATCTTCGATAAATCAGTAAATACCGAAGCTAATTTATTCAAAATTGATGTTTGCAATAATTATTTAGCACAAAATACATTTATGATACAATTTTGGAAAATGGGCACGGCATCGCCCACTTATGACCACATATGTTTATCTCGGTAACGGTTCAATCAATTTATACCATTTCTTAAACTTTCCTTTAGAAGTGGAGTAAAAATAACGTCGATTCTAAATTTCTGGTTTGTTTGCATAAGCACCGAAGAGGAATGTTTTTACATTACCTCCAAACGAAACTTTCCATATTTTCCTTGAGGGATGTAAGACAGATTTACATATGTAGGTATGGATGTGTGTAGTTGTTTTTTTTTTTTATATTTAGTTCTGTATACATATATGTGTGTATGTATTTATGTGGATAAATATGCATTTTTTTACTATACGTAAGTACATAATTCAACTTTAAGCCTACGCTCTCAACACTTCGAGTGACTACACCGTGCGACAGTAAACTGTACACACAAAAAAA
>NW_023458558.1:57657328-57665146 GCF_013731165.1 Rhagoletis pomonella
AAAAATACCTAGCGGGACACATTTGATTTGCCCACACACCATTTGGATATCACATCAACTTGTCCAAGTGCGCCTAGTCGTAGTACTTTTACCATTCGTGATATTTATTTTTCAAATGAAATGTGGCGGAAAATTGCAAAAGAACCAACTTCGCAATACCAATATCATCGATAAATTAGTATTCACAAAGTGCATTACGCCAAAGGATATACATATGTACATATGCATATGTATTTATGTATGTATGTAAGCATAGATTTGCATGGGTATGCACGCGTTGCTTGTATGGCACGCACCAAATGCATTTGCTCTCTCTTCATCCCACTTTCTATCGTCCTCATGTTTGCACACGTAGCAGCACGTAATCGCTGAAGAATTTGTGCGTCCAATTCGTGAGCTATGTACGCGCGCATAAAATTATATTACAAATAGAATTTCAAGTGGCTCAGCAGTCTGTCAGTCTGTTAGTATGACATTATGGGTCATTGTGACACTCATGCGGCTATTTATGGATGATTTGGTTTTCGTGTTTACTATGTAGTTATGTGTGTACGTAGATACACATCAGTGTTGATTTTGTAGCGACATTTGTACCTTTTTTGCGCTTTTTAAGTTAAAAGGAACTTCAGGTACAATTGCTTTGAATAAGGTACGATTTCATAAAGATTGATTGTACACGTATAAACATAAATATGTAACTACACATTTATGTATAAGTAATTTGTTTTTACCCGACTTCAAAAAAAGGAGGAAGTTAATAATTCGTCGGAATACTTTTTTTTTTAAGTATGTTACCGCATAACTACGAACCACGTTAACCGATTTCCATACAATTATTTTTTTAAAGGAAAGGTGGTACCTCAAAGGTGGTCCCACACTATACCGAGCATTGGATCATGAAGAAATTAACGGTACTCTTAAATTTTTATATTAGAATTGAAGTCGGTTTTGTTTTTTGCTTGATGATTACCTATTTAAATTAATTTTCAGGCAGAGAGTTAGACTACAGAGCCGAGTATTACACGTATTCTGTGTGGCAGAACTCCATAAGCAAGTGCCCCGCGCTGGCCGAATTCAATAGGCAAGTGGCCAGCGCTGAGCACGGCTGGTACAGAGCAATAGGTTGCAGTTTCCTGCATTTGGTACAAGCAATAATTTGATGTAGGTAAGTAAGGTAAGGTTAGATTATCAGGCTGTCTCCGTAAATGAAGGCTTACTTAGACACGACTAAGCTGTCCATTGTGATGCCCTTGAGATGGAAGGGGCAAAAGCACGGAGGAGTCCGGAAGATGAGGGGAGGGTAGGGAAAGAGGGTGAAGGTAAGAAAGAACGAAGCTCTTCAAGGGATTTATGTCCATTTCCGAAAGCTTATCGCGAGTGTGAAGAAAATGCTACCTAAGGTGCTTAAACCTTAGGCTTGTTTAGGCAGGACATCAGAGCAGCAGGTGTAGAGAGGATTCCTCCTCATTATCAGCTGGTGCAGTAAGGGCCATCGATGATATTCAGCCTTACAGCATGCTTGCTTATCGCATAATGACCAGTTAGTACTCCCCTAATAACGACAGATGTTACTTGCTTAGTCTCAAGAGCTCCTGAATTAATTCTTTAAGGGTTCACTATTTTGCCTGCTCATCGGCTATGCAGTTTCCATTAATTTCTCTGAGACCTGCAACCCAAATAAGCTTATCAGCGAAGTAATCCGATGTGATCGATAAGGTTGTCAAACATCCTTTCACCGTCTCGAATGCACCGTTAAGAAGCAAAGAGCCTTGATAGCTGCTTGGCTATAGGAATAAATAGTCTCCTCTTTTAAGGGCCAGCGGGCAACCAATGCGAAGCTTCTTTAATTACGGACACCTCTTCTTCGTAAAATACACCTCCACCTACCTTCCCATTCAGCTTCGATCCATTTGAAAATAAATTTCGGGACCACGATTCCAGATACTGAATATCTCCCAGTCCGCTCTCGCTGGAATTCGGGTGGTGAAAGATCCATTCAGACTCAGAACCTATACCTTTTAGAATACTGAACTGCTCATAGCTTGTGGCGAACTAAAAGCACACACCGCTTAGCCTTTTTGCGGCACATGCAGCGACAGCTCTAACAGTTATATCTATAGGCACAACATTTAGCATGGCGTTGAGCGCCAGAGTAGGTGTGGTTCGAAGTGTCCCACTGATTCCCATAAAGGCGGCTCTGTGTACCCTTTACAGCTGCTTGACGATGAAGACCTTGTCCAGTGCGTTCCACCAGATGAGAGTACCCCATATAATAAAATTAGCCTAGTGATAGTTTCATAAAGCCAATGAACTACCTTCGGCGAAAGACCCCAGCGATTACCAATGGCCCGTCTACAACAATACAAGGCTACTGTAGCCTTACTGTCAGAGACTCTTAGAGGAATATCGTCCATTGAGAGAAGACTGCAATTCTGAATATCGTACCTCCTATTAAAAAGCACAAGCTCCGTTTTACTAGACGACACTAGAAGCCCGATCTCAACCCTACATCAGTTCAAGCAGTGTTTCTGGAAGCTTTCCTTTTGTTATCAATACTACATCGCCAGCATAGGAAACCACCTGACAGCCACTTCTTTCCAGATCCACCAACAGGTCGTTGACGACAACGACCCAAATCAGCTGTTAAATAACCATCCCTTGCGGGGTGTCTCTACTCACACATCTCCGAATTGAAGCGCTGCCTCACTCTGCTTGGAAAGTTATGTTGCAAAGCAAGCGGTAAATAAACCTGACTAGATCGGCTCCGACCTCTAGTTTACTTAGGGAGCTAACTATAGCCTCAGGCAAAACATTATTAAAGCACTAATGCGAATTTCTTCGGTTAAAGGTGAGCTCGATACTCTTAACGACCGTCTGTAGGGCAGTTTTATCAGACCATCCCTTTCAGTAGGCATGCTGATCCAAGGAAAGGCGCTCCCTGAGGACCTCGCTTATTAAGTATAGATCGATCTGCCTCTCCAGTGTCTTCAAAAGAAACGAGGACAGATTTATCGGCCTCAAGTCCCTGGTTGATACATGGAGGCTTTAACCGTCTTAGAAAGAACATACCTCTGACCACCCTCCCACCTTGCTGTAGGTAGATAGGTACAAAAATGTATCATGGAGACGAGCTCCAACTTCGAACGCCTAATATATGCAACTTAGGCTACCCTAATCAAAAGTAAACTCCGCTCTGTTTGGAAAATGAGAATACAAAATGCTTTCGAAATCACAAATGCTCGAAAGGTTTCCTGCTTGTAGATCTCCATGTTCCCTAACATGTTCAAACGCTATCTTTTATGTCTTAAATTGAATATTTTGGTTCCCTTTCTACTTTTCGTCGGTATACATTTATTTTCAAACATGGCGCTAGCCAAATTTGATTTCGGTGTATAGCTTGTTTTCCACACCCCGTTGTTGTAGTCCCATATACTTATTTTAATCTGTTGATAATAAGATTTATTTTAATAGTCCGATCGAAATAGTTTAGTTTTTCTCCCTTTCCTTATCCATAAAGAATTACGGTATGCATGTATATCTTCGTGTTATTTATTGAGATAGCACAATATATACTCCTCTTTGTCTCCTCTTATTAGACATACAATACATATATGTAATACTCCTATATTGGCAGTAAGAGCTAGTACCGTCCGAAAACACTACAGTACAGATATATCAATAAACACGTACGAAAGAAAAGGAACACATACGTTTATAAATAAACATGTACACGACACATTTACAAAACCGGCACTCAAGTGCACAATACATTCACAAAAACAGTACTTGACTGTCTCGCTTTGATTTCGGAATGCTTATACATTGCGATGTTAGCTTCCCTGCAGGGAAACCGCGGACTAGTGAATCAAATTTCTAGTTCCGTACTAGGTCTTTATCGCCGAAAAGGAACTAGTCCCATAGGAACTAGATCCCCACCAGTCCAAAATCGGCGAAAAGTGGTACTTTTAAGAAACTAATTTTTTCAGTTTTTTTCACTACAAATCTATATCTAAAGTGACGAATTTAGAAATGGTTCAGAACTATAGAAAAAGTGATGCAGAACGAACTAGATCCTATTTGTCGAATTTAGAACTATTTCGGAACTATCGAATA
Organism: Rhagoletis pomonella; assembly: GCF_013731165.1. Lineage (NCBI taxonomy): Eukaryota > Metazoa > Arthropoda > Insecta > Diptera > Tephritidae > Rhagoletis > Rhagoletis pomonella. The sequence goes on from NW_023458558.1 coordinate 57,661,442, forward strand.
AGGGATGCAGCGGGGGGGGCTTGTTTACTTTACATAGATATGTGTTCGGCGGCTTTTTCGTTCAAATACGCTTCTATTCTGTGCTTCGCAGATGCTATTTCATAGTTTGGTAATACAAAACAAAGCTTTGTGTTAACATATTAACATCTTGGGGCCGTATGGAATCTAACCAACAACAGCGAGCACCTCTGCAAAGTCAGCTACAGCAAGGTATGTAAACGTACATTTCAACAAATTTAATTTCAAATTGAAAAAACCTTTCTTTGAAAATAATGTAAAATCTCACACGGAAGAACCGAAAAGATTGAAAAATCATGATACTTTTTTCTTTCGTCTGTCGATTTTAGAACTGGTTCGGAATTATAGAATTTAGGACTAGTTCGGAACTATCGAAAAAGGGATGCAGCGGGGGGCAATTGACACTTCCTAGGACATCGCCATGTTAAATTCGCGAGATGCTTGCATGCAAAAGAGATTTATCGCGAACCAGTACTGGGTCTAAATGTACTAGAAGCGCCCCTGTTCAGAACCAGTGTTGCCGCGCCGTCTCAAGAAAATGTATCACTGACCAAGCCAAAAATGTATCCAAATGTATCCAATTTTCTTTTTTTACATATACATCCCATAATTTGTAAGAAAACCAAACATTTTCATGAAAAAGACCTAATTTAATCCATCCTAAGGACTTGGAATACATATACATAAAATCAAACATTTGTATTTTCAATTTATAGGGTACATTTTTTGTGCATAAGTATTTTGCAAAGCAAGTATAATAAATAGCATGTACCCTCTAAAAAGAGCATGTAAAACTACTACTGAAAAGTATCTATTTTTCAACAAGACTGTATAAATATGCGTTTAAGATGTTCCGTACTTGATTTTGAACTTGAGATCTTTAAAATATACACATAAATACACATATATAGAATGTTTAAAATTGCAAAAATTTTCAAACTATAAATACATTTCCAGCTAATAATAAACATTACTTTATTTTAAACATTTTATGTGTAATTTTGCTCTTTGCGAAAAATTTGGTATGTAAAAGTAAACAGGCAATGATTAAATTTATTACACGGCGTGCAAATTTGCACACATTATAAGAGGAAACTGGTTACCTCTCTTAATATGCGCAAATAAACAAAATTTTTTTAGAGTGTATTTAAAGTCTTTTCAGTAAAATTCATACAAGTTTCCTTAAATAAATCAAATTTAGTTTTTTAAACTACATTGAAATCTTTTTTCTTTTTAAATTAACAAATGAAAATATGTGATATGAAAGAGATTACTACAGAAAGAGTATAATTTACTTTATATATATCGTCGTTTAAAGTACAAAACCGTGTATCGTCATTCTGCAAAACCGCATAACTGACATTTGCTACCAAAAATTGGATTTGCTCACACAAGCTCTTGGCTCAATCCTTATCCATTCGTCCTGAAATATACTAGCCAGAAATGCGATTGCTCTATAAAAAAGGGAACCATTTTAAAACATAAGTGTTTTTACTCTCTAGAAAATAATTTATGCAACGTCACATACGCGGTTTTGCATTATCTTGATACGCGGTTTTGCATTTTGTTGATACGCGGTTTTGTACTTTAAACGACGATATGTACCTATATTAAGATCTTGCTTAAAGCATCCTTTTAAGCTAATTAACACAATTGCGTTTATACCTAATTTGGTGAGATCTCTTCATATGTTCATTGCTTCGTTCACAAAAAATAAAATGCTTTAATTTCACGCTTAAGTAGCGATTGTTAATACGTTTAGAAAACGTTATGCTTTCTACCATCTTTACTGAAAATCGATTTTTGAACGAAAAAAACTTTATAGGAAATATAAAATTTTTGGCTTATTTAAAAAAGTATCCACATTTATACTGATCGGAAAAAATAAGTATCCCGCAAAAATTCGTCTAAAAATGTATCCAATTGGATGTATTTAGATCCAAACGGCATCCCTGTTCAGAACTAGAGATTTTCCCCACAGGGTTACTATCAATATAGAAGTATTACATATATGATACAATATCATCAACACATCTATGGGCGAACATTACTCCTAAATTGGTTGTGAGATGCTCCATAATTTGTAAATATTCCCTTTAATTATCTCCCAAGAATCGTTCTGGCATCGAGCTACATTGCTGAGCCTTCTGTATGAAATAAAGGGTACACTGCCCTTTGAAAATTTACTTAGTTCTATTTTCAAGGCAAAGCATCCATTTGCCTAGACTTCTTATTCTGGGATCACAAGTTGACTGTCAAAGCCAATTCCTTTTAGCGTTATGTCTGGTCCATCTAATTATTCGGTTATTATTTTCGAATAGCTAACTTGTTTTGAAGAGAGAAGTCACTCGGAGCAGCGGTTGACTGGGAGCAAAGTCAATTGTAGTACGTGTTAGTTGATACATGGTAAGACTGTTTTTGTATTATTGTCGCCGACAGAACACATGCAAACATTGCTATCCTGTTTTATTTATTTTTTCAATCTGGATATATTAATATCTGCTTTTGGCTGAGGGTGTGAACTCTCTCTTTTTCAATATGCAAAAGCTTATACATAAGTGGCACTGTCATCAATTGCCTGTGGCATGCCACACAATCAAAGAAACATCGGCTGATGCCATTCATTAGCGCAATTTGTAGTGGGCGTCCCTTTATATGCCTAGTAATGCTTTTATATGATCCATATAAAACACAGTCCACCTTCATACATACATACTGCGGTGCTAAAAAAAATATGAAGTAGTAAAGTGGCCGCAGAAATTGACGGCATAAATGAGCGCATTGCTGCGATAAATACAGGAAATCACATTATAAGGCTAGAAACCAAAAATAGTTGCCGCATGAACACGCGATATGTGCAGTCGAGTGACATAATTTTTCTTCCTTTGCAGAGAAACGTGAAAGAAAAAATAATGAAAAAGAAACCTCACGCACATAGGAAATTGGTATGCATTATTTTCTAATAAATAACACCGTGCGACAAAAACAAAAAAAATCAAAACACACGATTGAACCGATACACTCACGAAACTATGGGCCAAATATAGTAAAGCTGCGTTTTTTGTTTTTCACTCTGACGTCAGGATTTTTTTCAAAGGACTTTGAAATCCTAAAAATACGATTAATTAAAAAATTCAGTGCAATGCAGAATAACAATATGGGTAGCAAATAAAAGAGAAAATTCTGTATAATTTAAAAACAATAAATTTTTTTGGCTTACAAGGACGCATAGATATTGAAAATATGCTTTTAATTAATTTTATATTTTTAAGTTAGTCAAGTTTGCAGGACAAAATTCATTGATGAGGTCGTGCGTATATTAGTCCTCAAACAATAATAAAAAAAAAAAATATTGAAAATTTTCAAGGATATTTAGGCACAAAATTTATAAAGGACATATTCAATACCCATTCGTCCTTATGCACAAAAAAATGTATTCTGTTATAATTCTACAGAATTTTTTCTTTTATATGAACCCTTATTGTTATCCTACATTGCACTGAATTTTTTAAATAATTTTTTGAAATAATCGTATTTTTTTAATTTCAAAGTCCTTTTGAAAAAATCCCCAAGTCAGAGAGAAAAACGCACGTTTACGCAGTTTTAATATAATTTACCCATTGTTTCGCGAATATATTCATTTTTTTGTGTGTACAGTTTACTGTCGCACGGTGTAGTCACTCGAAG
>NW_023458558.1:57665246-57674684 GCF_013731165.1 Rhagoletis pomonella
TAAAGCATCAAAGTTTTTAAATTAAATAGGGAGAAACGCCGAAAGCCAGGCTGGCTGGCAGTTAAAACTTTGCAAAAAATGAAAAAATAAAATATGAAGGTATATATAAGTATGTATGTATATATAGTACATATGTATGCACACTAGAGCGGGTTGAAATTTTTATTTTACTTTAATACTCTTGTAATAGTGAAAATATGTTGTTATCAGCTCAACTACAAGCCTGTTAAATACTTTCCATTTATTTTAAATACAAAAGTCCGCGTATCGCAACCCGAGTGTCACAAAGAACACTGGTAGGGTAAGACAAGTTTTTGGTACAAATTCAGGGTAATATGAAAACGGGTTGGTGATACAGTTGAAACCTGTTAGTTGTAATTCGCTTAACTGAAATCTCTGATTAATAGGCACAGAAACTCTGGCCCCTAGATTGTGAGAAAATACGATATGAATGATACATCACAAGTCTAAATCGGTATAGGTTTGGCCCAGTTATTCAAGTTTTTCTTAATTAATCTTTGAAAAAAGTTAAAAAGCAGCATCAAAAGTTACACTTCTATGATTCCGTTGGATATTTTTTGGCGGTTTTTTTAAGCTTAAATGTTTTGTCATCCGAGAGAATTTTGTCAAAATATCCTTTAAGAAACTGTTTTTATTCTTAAAAAAACTCCATTTTTGGAGGTATTTTCAAATCGGTCCAGGTCACGTAAATCTTAATATGTTTCCCATATATTTCGGTGGAAGTTTTTAAATATAATAGATCTTGGGTTCCCGGCGGAAAACCGCAACTGTTTTTTGGAGATGCAGTCTAATGTACATATCTACTTGGAATTCCAAAATAACTTTTAAACTTCCCGTTCAAGTTTGAGTACATTTAAAGTGGATGAATGGAATCATAAAGTACGATGCACGAAGATAAGTATAATCAGTATGTACTGCTGGATTTGATCGCTACTTTTGGACCGCTACTGCACCGATACCTAGGGAAGTAGCTACTCTATTAACCCGTGGTGGTGAGTGTTGTAGTGCAATGTCGGACCAGTCAGAAGAAGAATTTCGAAATACTACGAAAGGGGGCGTTCATAAATCACTTTAATAACTCCTGGTAGTGTAGAGAGATACGATGGTGACTACCGCCTAGGACATTGCCCTGTGAAAATAATCGCTGAAATACACGGCAAGTAGTCGATCGGTAATTGACGGAGTTTGCTTGGCAGATACCGATTCATCAGTCCTGTAGTCGCTCCCCCGTACTGCAGGCTATGTACGTAAATAAATACTTACTCCTATGTATTATGGTTTGATTATACATACTTCGCATAACTTCGCACAACTCGCATATCCTTCAAACTGTAATTTCGTATGATCTTTCTGTGTATTTTGTATGTGTTCCATTACCCAGAAAATAGCAGAACTTTTAATAATTTAGCGATCCGTTTTGTTTAGATTTTACTTGACACTTTCTTAAGTTACATTTTAATTGCACTGGTACAAATAATTGTGCGAAGTTAAGCGAAGTATGCATAATCAGACCTTAACACATAAAAACAACCATCTGCAGTCAAGCTCATTGAAAACATAAATTTAACACTTTACTTTAAGCAATAAATACTGATATTAAATTTTGCACAAACTCTGGACGAAGATGGCTTTCAAAATAGTAAAAGCGAATATTTGCAGCAGCAGCTGAAAATACGATATTCTAAAAACCGTACTACCTATTTGTTTTTCCCTCTCTTTACGTTTGCCAAACACTTGCGGACATCTTAGAAGCTTAAACTTACTCAGTTGTTGAAAAGTGAAGTGCACTCATGACATTTTCGACAAGTTTTGGATTTGCAATTTAAATACATTATTAATTATATGTATGTACATTAGGGTGGTCCAAAAATGCGCGTGAAAAAGCTAAGTCGGAATTTTTATGGATTGTTCTTTAGTGAAAAAAACTTTTTATTTACTCATAAAATATTTAAGGGTCGCTCAATGCGTTTAAAATTTTCCATATATTTTATATGGGAAAATCAGAAAATCAATTTTTTTTCAATCGGAAAACTCTGTTATTCTTCAGGCGACTTCCCGTAATAATATTCAATTGTTTATTTAATCATTTTCCATAGTAATAATATTTTATAGGTCAATAAAAGCCACAGAAAATGCAATGGGGGACCAAACAGAAATGGTGGTATTAAAAATCATTAAATAATAATTATTAAATATATGGTATTATTACTGGAAGTCTCCCGAAGAGAACCAGAGTTTTCCTATCAAAAAACATTGATTTTAAAGAATTCTATGCCTTTTCCATGAAAAGTGGTTTTTTCCCCATACAAAATACATAGAAAATTTTAACCACTTTGAGCGAACTCTAAATATTTTTTTGTTTCAAAATAAAAAATAGGGATATATTGTTTTCGGTTCAGAAAAATCCTAGGGGATGGCATTGAAATTCCAACATTGCCTTTTTTTACCACTCTAATCTACATACATTCGAAATAATTGTACAAGTTATGCCTCACCTATAAGAAAAAATATTCAAAAATCTATATATTTAGTTATGTCTGCCTTTTGGTTGGGGTGTAGGAAATACCGCAAAATAATTTGCAGATATTTTTATTTCGTTAAGTACTATCAAATGGTTAAGTGGATACTGCTGCAAAAAAAAAGTAACACATTTTTGGCCTGAAGCTTTTGGATAATTAATTTTACATAATAAAAATATAATGCAAAATAACTGAGAAGAGAACTACGAACCGAAAGGCATACATACTATCGAAGAGGAGTGAAAGAGAGACTGGCGCCAACGAGGATAAAATATCTGTTTCAACTACGTAGCTGGTAGAATTACAAAGTTTCGTGTTGTAGGTGAAATTAAACGTTAGGTTAGGCAACACCACAATTAGAAGACAGGTCACCAGACGCATCCCTCATAAAGGGTTCTCTGCCTTCTTCCCTGGATTTTGGCCACGCACTCCTGGCTGCTGACCCTAGAGAAGGGGGTGGCAACATCACTACTTTCGCTGACGACTTGGAACTTACCATTAAAGGCAAATATCCAAATACCCTTATGGATATTGTGCGCTCCAATATGGCCATGATTAGAGGATTCGGCATAAACCCCGATAAAACTGAAGTAATGAATGAATGAAGGAAACATGGGCTCCCTGTAGGTGTGGAGATACCTTTGAAAGAGAATCTTAAAAATCAGGGATAAACGAACAAGCTGCCGGAATCAAATAGGGGTTAACACCTCGTCTTCCACAATGGTTATATAGAATATTTGCATGGTGGCCACCAACTCAAAAGTCTATTTTTCTAAAACTCATGAGAAACGTCCAAAGAACTCCACTCTTATGCATCTCTGGTGGTTTAACGACCACCCCAAGCGAAGCGCAAAAAGTGATGACCACTTTTCCTGCAAATCTGGTAAGAAAAAATGTAGCCGTCGCTTCGGCGCTCAGACTAAAAAGCATTGCGCTATGAAAAGATCGGCGGTTCGGCTACGCGCCTATATTTCACATTCTGGATAGTCAACCTACCTTCGACAGGCCCTTTAAGAAAAGAAGAAAGTAGAAAACCATTGAAAAGGGAGGAACTAAATTTCTACACGGATGCATCCAAGTAAGACAATAGGGTTGGCTATGGAGTTTTCTCTAAGGAATTATGATTGGAATTATCCGACCAAATTTTGGACCACCGTATCTTTTATCAGACAGAAGTTCAAGCCATAAAGGATGTAGCTGTTTACCTTAATACACACGCCGTAAAGAAAGCTTCGAAAACAACTTCTCGGATAGTCAGCCGGTCATCAGGTTAATGAATACGGTAATGCTATGTTTAAAGGCTGCATAGGTTGCCTGGCAGCTCTAAATGATATTAGCAATGTCTTCAAGATATGCGTCATATGCTTTTCGGGACTTAGAGATATTTAAGAAAATTGCAGGGCTGATGACCTGGCCAGGAAAGGTACCGATCTTTCACTGCGTGAAATCAGATGTATGGTTGGGCATCTGCTAATTAAGGATTATAAATAACATTATCATAGAACGCAGTGGGTAATGATTAGATGAGGGAACTTGTATAACAGCTAGACTACTATCGCCGCAAATTGATAAGAAGACACAAGAACTGCTCAGACTCTAAAGGGAAGACATTTCGAAGGCCTGTGTTACCGGTCATTGACTATTTGGTAGTTACTACTCAAGATTAGGAATAATAGGAAATGGGGAAGAAACAGTTGAACACTTCTTCTGCAGTTGCACAGGTTTAGCTAAGATTAAAGCAGGTTTTTTAGGTAAACACTTCTATAGATCTCTAACGGAACTATCCGTTGTAAGAACAAAACCAATCCTACGCTTCATAACTGCTACAAAAGAGTTCCATCAATAGAACGTCAGGGTATAAGTGAGTTGGTCATTTGGACTGACTGCCACATTAACCTAACCTGAATAGCTCTTAATCTCGGACCCGACAGTGAAAAAATAATGGTTAATGAAAGTAGTCTTCTTTGAAGTTAATATTTTGCTTAAATAAGATTCACATTTACAGCGCATTTCTCGTATGCCTATCTAGTTCGTCCGTTGTACATAAATCTTGATTAATTTTCACTCCCATTTTGGGGAACAACACACGATTTATTAACCAAATCGTTTTTATATGAGATAAAACTGGAGGGATTAAAATTTTAGCGACGTAGGAAAGGTTTCAAGACCAGGGTAAACTCCTGTCAGAACATCCACAGCGAGCGAGGGGGACTATACCCTATAAAATGGCAACAACGTAGAGACCAATGGAGAGGATGCACTCGAACCCCCTGTCGAGGACGATAAAATCGGTGTCCCACGGGTCGTCTATTACGAATTTCGCGACTGAGAGCCGACAAAGCTGCTGGAGTGGATGATCTGCCATCTGAAATATTCAACTTTAATGCGAAACCAGTGGCAGATACAAAGGGGGCGAGAAACTTTTCCATCTAAGCTAGCGATATTTCACCATTGTATAAGTAAGTTCCATCGACATAATTATAAGTCACAATGGAGTGGCCCTAAAGTATCTTTTGTGTGTGTAACTTTAGCTGTCCATTTCGAGTGTCCACAACTGTCTGCTATATTTTTTTTTACATATTTTTTGTTTTTGGAAATAATAATAATATGTTGAAAAAGATACCCCAAACGAATTAAAAGCAGATGAATTCGCAACATCGCCAGACATTACAACTCCATATCCACAACATACAAAAAATAAAAACTAAAGCAAAAATGCGCCAGCACCAACGAAAACGACTCAACAACTAAATATAATAGAGCCAGCCACTATTACAAAAAAAAAAAACGAAACGAAGGGCAAAAGCTTTAGCAAACGGCTCGTACAATGTTATGTATTTGAAGTACCAAATGTAGCTGAATCACGGTAAATTCTAGGAAATCCATCTCCATTCGACAACACTCAGGCTTTTCAATCCCCTCGCTACGCCTCCAATCTTCACCCCGGGTGCCTGTTTCGCTGTGCTTGATAGCTTGGTGAGCTGGCGTTTCGGTTCGCTGACTGGAGCCGGTTGGGCTGGTGTTGAACCGTGCTCCTCCCCGCTTTGTCGCTGTTGTTAGTCATGTTAGTATGTATAATAGGGTGGTCCTTAAAAAATCAAATGCAATTTTTTTTTTCAGTTTGACCCCCTCAAATTGGTTATACCATGGTCACAGATATCACATATAAACTTTGGTCCCGATTGGAGACGGTTAAGGCGTGTCGCAAAGGGGTCAAAGTTCAGATTCCTCTTTAGAAACTAAAAAATTTAATTAAATTTTCTCTTTTATCTAATACCCAAAATGGATACTACCATAGTCGAAGTTATCATATATAAATTTTGGTCCCGATTGGCGTCGGTTAAGACGTCTTCATAGGGTAATCTGAACCTCGACCCCTGTGCTACACGCCTTAACCAACTCCAATCGGGGCCAAAATTTACATGTGATATCTTCGACTACAGTAATATCTAATTTGGGTTATTCGATTAAAAAAAAGTATCTGGAATCTGAACTTTGCCTCCTATACGATACGCGTTAATCGTCTCCAATCGGGACCAAAAGTTATGTGTGATATCTTCGATTATAGTAGCATCGACGTAGGTGCAGAGGCTTAGGAAATCTGATGAAAAAATTTGCTTCCTACATTTAAGGACCGCCCTAATATATTTACATACATTAGTCTGCTCCAAAGTGATTGTACCCCTTGTGCTTCTTCACTGTTGCTATGAATTTATTTGTTTTTTTTTTTGTATTTTTGCATATAGTGCAGCAGCTCGTTGCCATTTTTCGTAGTTGCAATTTAGCGTGTTTCATGTTGTTGGTGTTGCTGTTGGAGTTTAAATTCATTCATAGTCACTGATCTTTGTTGTTATCAGCGACTATGAGGCAAACAAATAAACATTTCATTGCCAACTTAGACGGCGTATTATTTGAATTCCAGTCTCCGGGTGGAAATGAAAATATGTATTGGAAAGTCCAAAATAGTGGTAAGAACCCGGTAGCTTAAAATTTACGGAAAATTCGTAAAGCTGAAGAGAAATATGCACTGCTGCTTAAATTTTATGGCATGATTAATGTTTAATAAAAATAAGAGAAAAAAAGAGAAAAATCTGGAAATTATGAGCGAGAGTAGCGTAACGGTCTTTAAACAAAATTGGGGTACCGTATAAAATGATTTACTTGAACAGAAGCTGTAATATCTCGAGGCACGCCCTTTTATTTTTATTTTACTAAAGCAGGTAGCTATTTGACATAAAACACAAAACCTTTTCTATGTATTTATGTAGGTGCAATAACTTTTTTCAGTAAAATACCGCATTTCTTATGTATTAATAAATCCTTCTTTCTCATATTAATCTAAAAACTTCTTTGTAGATAAGCTCCTCTGGCTCTCATGTCCTAGTATATTAATAGGCTAACAGACATATGTTTTGCTTCGTATGGTTTTTTTTTTTTTTAAATACGACAGCAAAAACGATGACGATGAAAGCCTGGACAAATATAGAAGATGAAGATGAATAGGAATACAGCGGCTGAAAAATACGAGGAAAAATATAGAAGGGGTGGTGCAAATTAAAAAAATAATGTAAAAGTCGAATTATGCTCTTCAGTGACCAGTATTAAGACTTAGTGAGAAAATTTTTTCTGAAAAAAGTTTAACCCTTTAACACGACTTTTGCCTATTTTTGGATAGGTTCGTCAAAAATAGTCCGTTAGAGTGTTAAAATGTTCTGCAAAAATATTAACTAAGGGGTTACCGAAAAAAGAAATCCGAAGATGTTATGCAGTTTATTCGAAATTTTAGGATATCTCCATTATAAATTCATATTGAACAACATTTTTTTCGATGACAATTAGCAAAATCCTCTGCTTAAACATTTTATAATATTTTTTCCGCTAATAACCGTACCTATTTAACCCTAAAAGTTCATGGTTCGTCGTTTCGACGACGCGAGTTTTTATTTTACCGTTATCGCTGTTTTCCTTTGTTTGTATATAGTAAGTTTTCGTACAGCGCTAGTCGGTGTTGTGCTGTTGATGTGTGCGGTTACTTGGATTCATGCGCTTCGTGTAAGTACTTATTTTTTAAATGTGCGTAGTCAAAACGACGAAGGATGAACTTTGTGTATGTTTTACGTTTTTGTTTTCAAAGTAATTTTTTTGAGTTTTTATTTGTTTATATATTTTACTTGTGCAGTTAAAATACACGATGAATGCAACCAAAAGTTATACCGACGAAGGAAAAAAAAATTGCGCAATTTGTCCCCCTTCTAAGCGACGCATAACAAATCATCGTGTGCAAAATGCCAAGAAAGTCTCTGTAGAGAGCCCAAAATAGAGCTTTGCGCCTCTTGCACAAAATGAGAACTGTCGTATCTGAAATTTTTTTCCTTTTTTAGTTCATAGTATTATTTTTAAGAAAAAAACACTTTAACTGAATTATATGTAATTTAAGTTATTATTTTTTTATATTTTCTAATTAATGTTTTGTACAAAAAGCCAAATGAATCAGAGCTGTGAAATCTTGAATTACAATCAAAAGACCAAAGAAAAACTACTTGATATTGTTTTATTTAAAAAAATATATATAAACAAAATAATGTGAAAATAATAATTTTTGTGCATTTTGACACACAGGTTAATTAAATAACGCCTTTTAAAAATGCCGTCGTAGAATCGACGAAGGATGACCTTTGCGTTATAAAAATAACGATGACCTTCCAGGGTTAATAGAACTCTTCAAATAATCAGAGTCGAGATGAAACCTTATGATAAGTACTAGAAAAAATATATATCTTACCGTCCAATACCGATGTTAGGATAAACTAGTTTTTGCTACGCTGAACTATGTCTACCTAGATTCGATATGTACATCCGTCCAACGCGTAAACAACTTGGGCGAAACATTATTGTGGACTGCGTAGCTGGACTTGGACTGATGTTTTAAGCGCGGTCAAAAGCCGACTACTAGGAAGAAGGTGTTATGCGTAAAAATACTGTGGCCCCTGATCTAGTTTAGCCTAGGAAAAACTAGTTTTTCTTAAGATCGCGTTTGCCCGGTAACATATATAAGAGTATTTAAAAACTTATAGTGCACTCCATTTCAATCGGAAGGACCAAAGTTAAAACTTCCTGATTAAAAATCGTTTACAACGCATTAAGCCTCCAATGGTTCTTCTAATAAACTTTTAAAAATAGGGGTTAAAAAGGCCCATAATAGTTAAAGGGTTAAAATTGCTCGCTAATTTTACTATAGGTCTCTGAAGATAGGGTTCTTGTTTATTAATGAAGTGCAATAAATACAAATTTATATTTGAAGTAAATTTGCATAATTACATAAATATATGCATATGTAACATAATTTAAGTTAAAAAATTAGGATACAGTGTCATTCTATTCCAATAGATAAGATGGATTCTGCCTTAATTCCGGAAAAAATTTAAACTCATTTTCAAAAGAAACGCTATGCTCAAATGTTTAAAACTAATAATGTTTGATTGTTTTAAAAATAAATGAACTATACCAATGAATTGAAGAAGATAAAATCTTTTGATCCGGTAAAGTAAAAAAATATTGAATATTTTCGGTAGACTGCAGAATAAATCGATGCGGCCGTTCGACTTTCTACTCTTTGAAGCTATGTTTTTTTTTTATAAACAGATTAAAATAGTAGTCGCATGAAATGCGCCTTAAGGTTGATACTGCAAAAATAACCCCAAAATTTCCAAAATATTTAGCTTTTTTCCGTAAATCTCAGCTGACAGGCGTTACGAAAGGTACCATCATACAGCATGCTATTTAAAATAAATATTTAATAGCAGCAAACGTATGCCCAACTCATCAAATATGTACCTGCGCACAAAAAATTACTTGATTAAATGGTAAATATGTATTCTCAACCTAATAATGTTTACCT
>NW_023458558.1:57674784-57677340 GCF_013731165.1 Rhagoletis pomonella
GACCAATCTAACGTTTCAAATAAAGAACCGATGAGATTTTGCAAATTCTATGCGTTTTTTTTAAAAAAAAAGTTATCAAGCTCTTAAAAAATCACCCGTTACATATCGAATCTAGGTAGAAATAGTTTAGCCCAGGAAAAACTAGTTTGTCCTAAAATCGGGTGTGGCCGATAACATATATATTTGTTCTAGTACTTATCATAAGGTGTCATGTGGGCTCTGATTATTTGAAGAGTTTTATTAAACAGTACGCTTATTAACAAAAATATATATATATTCTAAAATTTTAGGCAGAGGAATTCTCTAATTTTCATCGAAAAAAATGTTGTTCAGTGTGAGTTTATAATGGAGATATCCTAAAATTTCGAATAAACCGCATAACATCTTCGGATTTCTTTCTTTGGTAACCCCTAAGTTAATATTTTTGCAGAACATTTTAACACTCCAATGGACTATTTTTGATGAACCTATCCAAAAATATGCAAAAGTCGTGTTAAAGGGTTAAACTTTTTTCAGAAAAAATTTTCTCACTAAGTCTTAATATTGGTCACTGAAGAGCATAATTCGACTTTTACATTTTTTTTTCTAATTTGCACCACCCCTTCCATATTTTTCCTCGTATTTTTCAGCCGCTGTATTCCTATTCATTTTCATCTTCTATATTTGTCTAGGTTTTCATCTCTGTATTCGGATTCGCTCTTTGCATTCGTCTTCGAAATTGTATTCATATTCATCTTCGCAAACGTATCGTACTTATTTGTCTTCATCTTCGTAATAGCCGACGCAATTTTCTTCGAATTCGCCTCCATATTTATCTTCGGTTGGTCTTCGTACTCCTATTTGAATTCGTAGTCTACTCGTTATTCGTCTTCGTTTTCGATTTCTTCTTCGCCTTCGTCTTCATCTTCAAATTTGTTTACATATTCGTCTTTGTATTCGTCACCAATTTTCTTCGTATTAATATTCATAGTCGTCATCGTCTTTGCCGTCGTATTAAAAAAAAAACTATACGAAGCAAAACATACATATGTCTCTTAGCCTATTAATATACGAGGCGATGAGAGCCAGAGGAGCTTATCTCTAAAGAAGTTTTTAGATTAATATGAGAAAGAAGGATTTATTAATATATAAGAAATGCGGTATTTTACTGAAAAGGTTATTGCACCTACATAAAAACATTGAACAAGTTTTGTGTTTTATGTCAAATAGCTACCTGCTATAGTAAAATAAAAATAAAAGGGCGTGCCTCGATATATTACAGCTTCTGTTCTAGTAATGCATTTTGGGCTGTACCTCAATTTTTTTTTAAGACAGTTACGCTACTCTGGCTCACAATTTCCAGGTTTTTCTCCTATTTTTATTAAACATTAACCATCCCATACAATTTAAGCAGCAGTGCATATTTTTCTTCAGCTTTACGCATTTTCCGTCAGTTTTAAGCTACCGGGTTCTTACCACTATTTTGGACTTTCCAATACATATTTTCATTTCCGCCCGGAGACTGGAATTTAAATAATACGCCGGCTAAGTTGGCAATGAAATGTTTATTTGTTTGCCTCATAGTCGCTGATAACAACAAAGATCAGTGACTATGAATGAATTTAAACTCCAACAGCAACACCAACAACATGAAACACGCTAAATTGCAACTACGAAAAATGGCAACGAGCTGCTGCATTATATGCAAAAATACAAAAAAAAACAAATAAATTCATAGCAACAGTGAAGAAGCACAAGGGGTACAATCACTTTGGAGCAGACTAATGTATGTAAATATATTAGGGCGGTCCTTAAATGTAGGAAGCAAATTTTTTCATCAGATTTCCTAAGCCTCAGCACCTACGTCGATGCTACTATAATCGAAGATATCACACATAACTTTTGGTCCCGATTGGAGACGATTAACGCGTATCGTATAGGAGGGAAAGTTCAGATTCCAGATACTTTTTTTTATCGAATAACCCAAATTGGATATTACTGTAGTCGAAGATATCACATGTAAATTTTGGCCCCGATTGGAGTTGGTTAAGGCGTGTAGCACAGGGGTCGAGGTTCAGATTACCCTATGAAGACGTCTTAACCGACGCAAATCGGGACCAAAATTTATATGTGATATCTGTGACCATGGTATAACCAATTTGAGGGGGTCAAACTGAAAAAAAAAATCATTTGATTTTTTAAAGACCACCCCTAATATACATACATATGTAATAACAAGCGAAAAAATAGTGACTAACAACAACGACATAGCGGGGAGGAACACTGTTCAACACCAGCCCAACCGGCTCCAGTCAGCGAACCGAAACGCCAGCTCACCAAGCTATCAAGCACAGCGAAACAGCCACCGGGGTGAAGATTGGAGGCGAGGCGAGGGGATTGAAAAGCCTGAGTGTTGTCGAATGGAGATGGAGATGGATTTCCTAGAATTTACCGTGATTCAGCTACATTTGGTAATTCAAATACATAACATTGTACGAGCCGTTTGCTAAAGCTTTTGCCCTTCGTTTCGTTTTTATACCCGAGCGCACTTGTGCACAAGGGTATTATAACTTTGTT
>NW_023458558.1:57677440-57680714 GCF_013731165.1 Rhagoletis pomonella
GATCTGTCAAATACTAATGCATGAAAATCCTAACCTCAAAAAAATCATATAATATGTGCGAACAAGCGGCCGGAATCAAATAGGAGTTAACACCTCGTCTTCCACAATGGTTATATGGAATATTTGCATGGTGGCCCCTAACTCAAAAGTCTATTTTTCTAAAACTCATGAGAAACGTGCAAAGAACTCCACTCTTATGTATCTCTGGTGCTTTAAGGACCACCCCAAGCGAAGCGCAAAAAGTGATGACCACTTTTCCTGCAAATTTGGTAAGAAAAAATTTAGCCGTCGCTTCGGCGCTCGGACTAAAAAGCAGTGCGCTATGAAAAGATCGGCGGTTCGGCTACGCGGCTATATTTCACATTCTGGATAGTCAACCTACCTTCGACAGGCTCTTTAAGAAAAGAAGAGAGTAGAAAACACAAAGACCATTGAAACGGGAGGAACTAAATTTCTACACGGATGCATCCAAGTAAGACAATAGGGTTGGCTATGGAGTTTTCTCTAAGGAATTAGGATTGGAATTATCCGACCAAATTTTGGACCACCGTAGCTTTTATCATACAGAAGTTCTAGCCATAAAGGATGTAGCTGTGCACCTTAATACACACGCCGTAAAGAAAGCTTAAAAACAACTTCTCGGATAGTCAGCCGGTCATCAGGTTAATGAATACGGTAATGCTATGTTTAAAGGCTGCATAGGTTGCCTGGCAGCTCTAAATGGTATTAGCAATGTCTTCAAGATCTGCGTCATATGCTTTTCGGGACTTTGAGATATTTAAGAAAATTGCAGGGCTGATGACCTGGCCAGGTAAGGTACCGATCTTTCACTGCGTGAAATCAGATGTATGGTTGGGCATCTGCTAATTAAGGATTATAAATAACATTATCATAGAACGCAGTGGGTAATGATTAGATGAGGGAACTTGTATAACAGCTAGACTACTATCGCCGCAAATTGATAAGAAGACACAAGAACTGCTCAGACTCTAAAGGGAAGACATTTCGAAGGCCTGTGTTACCGGTCATTGACTATTTGGTAGTTACTACTCAAGATTAGGAATAATAGGAAATGGGGAAGAAACAGTTGAACACTTCTTCTGCAGTTGCACAGGTTTAGCTAAGATTAAAGCAGGTTTTTTAGGTAAACACTTCTATAGATCTCTAACGGAACTATCCGTTGTAAGAACAAAACCAATCCTACGCTTCATAACTGCTACAAAAGAGTTCCATCAATAGAACGTCAGGGTATAAGTGAGTTGGTCATTTGGACTGACTGCCACATTAACCTAACCTGAATAGCTCTTAATCTTGGACCCGACAGTGAAAAAATAATGGTTAATGAAAGTAGTTTTCTTGGAAGTTAATATTTTGCTTAAAAAAGATTCACATTTACAGCGCATTTCTCGTATGCCTATCTAGTTCGTCCCGTTGTACATAAATCTTGATTAATTATCACTCCCATTTTGGGGAACAACACACGATTTATTAACCAAATCGTTTTTATATGAGATAAAACTGGAGGGATTAAAATTTTAGCGACGTAGGGAAGGTTTCAAGACCAGGGTAAACTCCTGTCAGAACATCCACAGCGAGCGAGGGGGACTATACCCTATAAAATGGCAACAGCGTAGAGACCAATGGAGAGGATGCACTCGAACCCCCTGTCGAGGACGATAAAATCGGTGTCCCACGGGTCGTCTATTACGAATTTCGCGACTGAGAGCCCACAAAGCTGCTGGAGTGGATGATCTGCCATCTGAAATATTCAACTTTAATGCGAAACCAGTGGCAGATACGGAGGGCACGATAAACTTTTCCATCTAAGCTAGCGATATTTCACCATTGTATAAGTAAGTTCCATCGACATAATTATAAGTCACAATGGAGTGGCTCTAAAGTATCTTTTTCCTCAGCAAGTAATGCCTTACCTTCAATAGACAGACAATTTTCAACGTACAGCGTGGCGCCTAACGTTTTATATATCATATTTTCTATGGACTCCTTTTGCTATATACCTGTTACTCAAATTTTTTTTTGCCTGCGTACAATAAAGCAATTACAGTTTGTTGGTGTTTGGCGTATTTACTTCTTGAAAAGATTATTTATTACATATTTCCTCTTTACAGTACATACAGAGACGACTCTGACATACTGCGATTGTGTGTGTAACTTTAGCTGTCCATTTCGAGTGTCTACAACTGTCTGCTATATTTTTTTTTTTACATATTTTTTGTTTTTGGAAATCATAATAATATGTTGAAAAAGATACCCCAAACGAATTAAAAGCAGATGAATTCGCAACATCGCCAGACATTACAACTCCATACCCACAACATACAAAAAATAAAAACTAAAGCAAAAATGCGCCAGCACCAACGAAAACGACTCAACAACTAAATATAATAGAGCCAGCCACTATTACAAAAAAAACAAGTAAGAAAGTCTAAGTTCGGGCGGAGCCGAACATTAAATACCCGGCGCAAATATTAAATATATGATTTTCACCTTTCCGAAAGCTACCGCTACATGGTAAGCCCAGGTGTATCAATTTTGAGTAAATTAGCGTCCTTAAATTTCAAAATATTGACGTTTAAAGCATTTCTAAAATTTACCGTTACATGAAAAGCCATAATTTTAGTCCGATTTCAATAATTTTCATCGTTTTGCTTTTATGTAGCAAGCACAATAAAAATACCGAGTTTATTACAAATTGGTAGAACGTTTACCGAGATACATATATGTGATCATAAGTGGGCGGTGCCACGCCCATTTTTCAAAATTTTATTATAGACGTATTTCCTGGTAAGGAATTGTTGAAAGCATCAATTCTGAATAAATTGGCTTTAATATTTACTGATTTGTCGAAGATTTCGTATTTCTCCAAATTACCGTTATATGAGATGTGGGCGTGGTTATTGTCCGATTTTAAAACTTTTCGGAGATTTGGTATCCTGTACTAGGGCCAATAACTGTGCCAAGTTTGGAAGAAATCGGTGCAGCGGTTGCCAAGATATACACATGTAACCATAAGTGGGCGTGGCTACGCCCATTTTCCAAAAATTTATAACATTCTTATTTTTCGTCTAAAAATTATTGTAAATGTCAATTTTGAGTTAATAATCTTCAGTAGTTACTAAAATATCGCAGTTTTCGTATTTCTGAAAATTACCGTTATATGGGAGGTAGGCGTGGTTATTGTCCGATTTTGCCCATTTTCAATACCGTCCGTCCTACGCCCGAAAGAAGTACACGTACCAAGTTTCGTTAAGAT
>NW_023458558.1:57680814-57682274 GCF_013731165.1 Rhagoletis pomonella
CTTGATTAAATGGTAAATATGTATTCTCAACCTAATAATGTTTACCTAAACCGGCAGCAGTTATGAGACGTCGATGATGCCTAAGTACTTAAAGGTAACTAACTTAAGCAGGCTGGCTTGTTTACTTTTCAAAACCTATGCACTGGATTTTTTATTCAGTTTCAACTACTTTAATATTTAGTATTGATTTCTTTTTTCATTACAGCGCGAAGATGAAAAGTTGGAGCCACTGGAGTACCGCGTAAAAATTTTTATAGGGTGATTCAATAAGACCGCAACAGGCCCATTGTTTCATGCGCTGTGTAGTAAGTGGTACTGTCTTGTTGAAACCCCAGAATGTTCAAGTCCATATCATCTCATTCAGGCCATAAAAAGTTTGTTATCATATCACATACTACGTTTATACGCATGCATAAGTCGCTTTAATGCATTTCGCCGCGATTCAAAACATATGTATAAACTGAATTTCAATTCGCTTTGAAAGAGCGAAGTGTTTTGGCGCACACTCCATTTCAAATCGGTAGTTTATTTCTCCAGACAGTTAGAAAGAGTGTATAAACACCGCTCTCACTCAAAGCGAATTGGAGATCAGCTGTTCCGCTCAAATTCCAAATAATCGCATCAGTATTTAAAAGCTGATTAATAATAATCGTTTCTTTGCCACGATTTTATAATGCCGAATAAAACTAGATTTGTATCACTTTCCATTATGTTAACTTATAAAATGTCAAATGAAAACAGCTTATTTTGTTTGCTTTTGAAGACGGTTACTTTGATGCCGATATAAAGCCGTAAGTATAAACACTAGAGCGAAATGTGTACGGTGTCAATGCGCTTCCAATTAAGTCGATTATTCTGTGCGTATAAACGTAGTAACAATAACATCCGTTCAACGTAACAGCATAATTACCGAAGGAGTACGGTTTCATGACTAGTTGTGGGTGCATTGTTCTTTTCTTGGAGTTGATGCAGTTTTAAAGTATCCGTTTAGGTGCCTCATTCCCTTTTTTTGAAAATTGGCTTCAACGTTTGGATAACTAATACGCGTTGTTCAACTGAGTATCACTCCATGACTAAGTTTTTCAAAGCTTCTAGTACCAATTGTCTGAAAAAATTTATTAAAAATATTTACATATCACAAATAATTGCTGTCAAAGCTCTGCAACACCCTATATGTACCCGAATGCTTTCGGTTATACACATACACATGTACAATGATACATATGTATGTATGAAAATATGCTGACTATAAAATATGACTTAAGTGCAATTGCTGTTGTTGGAAAGTACAACGTTTGCTATAGAGAGGCGCCGTGGTGCTGTTATGTACATACATATACACATACATACTATGTACTTATACAACTTTAACACAAAGTCGACGCACCAGTTTTGTTTGTATGTAAGTTGTTGGCTTTTGCTGTAGGCTGCTTAGTGGGTTGGTTAGCTGGCTTTTGGCT
>NW_023458558.1:57682374-57701634 GCF_013731165.1 Rhagoletis pomonella
TGGGTGCTGCTTTAGAGTTATACAGTACAAGCTCACAAATTAGAAATCTAAAATTAGAAATTGAGATTATAATTTTCGAACGAGTTTTGTATTATTTTATATATAAAAGATTGTTAAAGTCGGCGTACTGCCATGCCCACCAGCCTTACAAAAACCAATTTCTATTATTATCCGGTTGATAATATCTAGCATATTTGCTTTCTTATGCAGCGGGGATGAAAGTCATCAATCTCCATACATTTGTATACTTCTTGAGACAAAAGTACTGCATATCAAAGTCTAGTAAAATAGCATCACATTACCTGCTATATTTTGAGGCAGCATATGGGAATCTAAGTTAGTGAAGGTGCAGTCTGTAGAATGTTTGTTTTATTAATATTGAGCCTATCGAGTAATTTTAAAGTACCTATACTCCCGAAAACGCACTGAAAAGTGCCTAAAATCATACCAATGCTCACAACTCTGAAAGGACTAGGAAACATGTTATACCCCCCGCGACAAAAGATCACATAATACAAAAATTGTAAAAATCCCACAAACTTTTTTAATTTTAATTTCTAGAATAATTTTTGGTATGCAGTTTTATAGCTTATCAAATTCTAGTATATGTAATAAAGTGGAAGCTTGAAGTTGCTAAAAAATCGCCTTGACTTTTGATATTTTTTTTCTCTCGGTGTTATGTACTCTTTTCAAAAAAAAAAAAATACTTTGTATGGAAGAAAATGCGTGTTACCGTATTAGTATTGGTATTTGTTAGATAAAGAGCTTTAGGTGTATGTATGGCAACCATTGCGTACTATTGAACGTGGAATAACAATTAGAGGAAAATCAAACAACATCCGATCATTAAACTCTCGTTGTTAAATCCGTGAAATGTGCATTCGAATTTTCGCTTAAAAATACGATTCAAACAACATCGACTTCCTGCTTCCTTTTAATCCTACCCGTATAATTTTTCGCAGAAAAAATCATTAAAACGTGTTAGTAGACATTTTTAGAATCTTATCAACCATTTAAAATAAGCTTATGCTTTACATTTTTACATTTTGGTATTTAGGGCAGCATTAAGGGGAAGAGCCTTGTGAAAAATGTCGTCTAAATGTAAGCAAATACGCTTACTTTGCGGAATTGAGTAGTCCACTTGCAAAGTGCGATATGTAAAATTTTTTCGATTCTTAGTTTTTGGAGAATTGCGTACCAGTATTTATAGTAGTTTAGTGTATAGACTGTTAATGTTATCTTATGTCGTGTTATATTATGTTACAATTTTATAAGGCTCTTATTTATCCAAATTTTCAGGTAATAATGTAAAAGATCCAATTTAAATGATACTTTCTATTATAAAATCACATAACGCTGTTTACAAGTGGACTACTAAATTCAAAAAATACGAACCATCTTAATTAAAAAGTGGTTCTAATTTGTGAGCTGCTACTGTATTGTAGAGAACGAGCAGCAGCAATGATGCGTTTTCTCTGCACTTTGAGAGTAAACAAAAGCTGTTGGATGAGGTATGTAAGTGAAAGAGGTAGGCTACGCAAGTAAAATGGCAAAGTGGTAAACAGGAAAATATGTAGGAGTAGCTGTTACTGGCTTTGAATTGGGTGTAACTAAGTGAAAAATAAAAGCTTGTAAAAATTGTGTGATTCAATAGTTTCAATAAATTTCATGCCTAAGAGTTGAAATTATCAAATAATTTAAAATTAAAATAAGTGTTAAATATTAAGATTCAAAATAATCCGATTGAAAGTTTTTTATAACGAGCTAAGTTGGACTGAATTGCAGAACAATGGCATTTATATGTATTACGATCTGCTTTCTATAATCTTTCTACTTACTATATCTGAATACATATAATGAGGTATATACCTATGTATTAAGTTCCTATTGCACCGACGTACATAGTACAATTACAACAAAAACGTAGCATACAATCTCACCATTTGCTCAATCAGTTACTCTACCTACACTAAGCATCGACGTGTTAAAGTTGAGGTCGAGGTTAACTTTTCATTCAAATTACTTTTTTCGTTTTTATTCGCTTGCATCGATGGAGCGCCGCAGGCTTTCGTTAATTAAGTGTCAAAATCAAAGGTGAAGCAGTGGAAAAAATATTACGCTAACGTAAAAGCGGGTACAGAAAAGGGAATATGTATTCAAATCAAAGGCGCATACAAAAATATGAAAAGTTCGAATAGCACAAAGGCAACAAACATGAATAGGTCGTTTTGCAAACTCGTAACCAGGTTACCTGTCACTTTAGTGGAAAATTAATTGGATTATTTCTGTAATACGTATAGACATTTGAATTTTTTTAATGCGCTGGAATAAATCCCTGCACAAATTGCGACTAATCCGGCATTACTTCGGAAACAACATCGATGTATCGAAAATATCTACTCGGTGTATAAATAGTCGATGTTTTTTGAAAAGTGACATCTGCCCTACCTTGAACCGACATTCATGTTTTTCGATTGTGCAAAAAAGATAAGTTTGACCACCAATTCTTTTTAGAAAAAATTTTGATTGCAGGTTTGTTATCCATCCCAAGCAAACAGATTATGTTTCACAAATGATGTTATTCCTTCACTAATTTAGATTTTTTAAACCTCTCATAAGGGTTTAAGTGTTTCATACAGTATCGTCGTTAGGACGCAAACCTAAAAAGGCTTATCCCGCGGTAATTGGCGTAAACACCGGGGTCACCTTCTTGTAGATTGGGTAGATTACACTGAGATTCCAATTTTGGGGCATGTATTCATCTTATTTTTATTTATGTTTTTTGTGGATGAAGGATAGCTTAGGAGGTTAGGTTAGGTTAGGCATGAACAAGTGACTCGTATTTCCACTCGGAGGGAGATTTGCCCATTGTGAATGCCCTCTGTGAGTGGCAGCAGGAGGCACATCCTTTTAACTGAGGTTAATCCATAATGCCAGTATAAAATCTGTCAAACCATTTACTATCCCGGTTGAAGCCATGGATGTTCGATATTTTCACCTCCGTTATACCTTCAAAGCTATTGAAAAAGCGGTATCTTAAATGCTTGGCACGCCTTGTCTGGAGAGCTGGGTATTGATATTAGAGATGGTGAATCGATTCCCCTTCATTCCCATCCCGACAACTTTTGCAGAGGGAGCTTGTTGGTATACGCCATCGAGCCGCTAAGAGCCCTAACTGCACATTTATTTAGTGTCAATAGTTCCTCAGTACGAGCCTTATTGAATTTCAGCCACAAGGATCGTAAAACCTCATAGTCGCCCCCATTGACCCAAAGGTCTCTGGTTACTTCTGTGGTGTATTCTTAAATCCCCTTTAGCAGAAAAGAAATTGGTGGGATTAGGGAGCTGTGCACTTCGCTAGTTTGCCTTTCCAAGCCGTATCTAGCCTTCTCATTGGCTATTTCGTTCCCTTCTACAGTGCTATGTCCAGGAACCCAGCAGAGAGAGCTTTTGACGTGACTCAGTGAAGTCAGCGCTGTACGACATTTCCGAACAGCTTTCGACTTTAACATACTGGAGCCTAATGTTTTTAATGCCGCCTGACTGTCAATAAATATAGTGGCGTTCCCTAATCATTATTTACTATCCCAAATGAGACAATCCGCTTTCTCTGTGGCAAATATCTTCGCCTGAAAGACACTGTACTTATCAGGAAGGCGATATTATTGCCTCCTTTGAAAGTCCTTGGGGTACAGACCCAAGCCGACTCCATTTTTCCATCGTAGAGCCAACGGTGTGGATGCAAATACCAGCATTTACCGACAGGAGACCATCTGCCGAATCTTCCCGGGTTGGAAATTGTATGAGAATCTTAAAACTAAAATCCCAGGATGACGTGACATAATGAGTTTCGACTTCTAAGTCGACCTTATTCCGTTATGCCGTCCAATACTAATTACCTACAAGACCGCAGTAGATCGGCTTCCACAATTTTGATTCCCTCCGTCTAAGGGCGCCTTTTGCCGCTGCACCTGTTACGAATACTTGTGGTGGCTTCAGCTAATCGATCATATTCAGCACTTTTTGTGGTGCGCTTCTCGCGGCGCCTGATATACCAAGGCTGGCGAGTCTCTGCACTCTTCCAATTATTCTCTGATTTGCAGCATTTATCCAGTGCTTTCCACCACAAAATCCGTCGGATGACTGTGGTGTATATACCGCGAATGATATGCGGTGACAGCCACCAGTTTTTCTGTTTCTGAGGATGAAAGTTAAACAAATACCAGGTTTCCAGGAAATCCAGTCTCTTTTATAATTTTTTCGACAGTTTTTGTGGAGACTCTAAACTGCCAGAACTCTCTAATTTCATACTCATAGTCATTTTTTTGCCTTAAACCAACCAGTTTTAACCTGCGTTTTCTTTTTATGAATAATGTTAGGGTTTCGAATTCCATTAAATACGATGTTTGCAAAATATTGCATATTTTAATAAAAAAAAACTTCAGATATAAAAACATAATTTTTTCGACTTACCAATTGTAAAACCTTTAATGTGCTCCACATTCGCTAATCTTACATCGAAATTTCAATTCCAGAGAGCGCTAAAATGTGACGTTGAAGAACCTTTTTATATTTTCGCTGTTTTCACAAACAAGTTATATTTTTTTGCTCTTGAAACGCGCTCGTAAAGCTTACTCGGTTTTAGAAATCGTTTACATTATTTCGTATTTTACTTTGCTGCCAGTAAAAGCAAGGTATCCTTGAATTTGAAAATTAATATTCGCGTTTATTTTATGCGAGACGTTGTTGCACACAAATACAAATGCGAATGCGCATATGTATGTGTAATAATGTAAACACACTCACAGTACACTTTCACACACCTACATATGTATACATTAAGAGCAGACGCGTTTTTGCGGTTTGCAAGTTTGCAGATTCAACGGAAGTGGGCGGACGGATGCGCGGATAGGGCGATAAATGTTTAAAGGACCACAGAGGGCGTTGGCGGGGGTCAATAAAGGCGTAGTACTTTCCTACGCTCGTATATTTGCTGTTTTGTAATTTTTATAATCGATTATTTTAGCGAAAACGCTTTAACAAATATTTGTTGACTTTTTTTTCCGATTTCACAGTTACCGCACCCAATTTTATTTTTATTTTTAGATTTATTCCATTTTTTCAAAATGTAAACACCATAAAATCACTGAACTTCATTTGATTATTTTCATTTTCACATTCGCCATTTCTATTTCTTTATGCGACTTTATTCTTTTGTGATGCTTCACAAGCGTTAATGTTCACTAACACACATGTAACTATGTATGTATGTTTTTCGGTTTTTACTGCTATCCTGCTCACACAAGGACAAATGACCCACCGATTTAATGACTTCCAAGCGGAATTTACACACACACGGAGTTACATTTGTTTACATATACATACATATGTACATAATATAATGCCTATGTATGCACGTACATATAGCAGCGTCGCTCTCACGGTTTCTGATTGTGCCGGGCACCATTGACAGGGCGTCAAACGCTAAACGACACAGCGAAGTACGGTAAATTAGGAGTCAACCGACGAAGTTGGCAGCAAAAAGGATGACGCAAACGTTGTAAAGGTGGTTGCAGGAAAATGAAAAAAGAAAATGCATTTACGTCTGCACTTGAATTTTTTCTTTGGTGTTTTTGTTGTTGTGGCAAGCGCTGATAATTTGTTTGATTATGTGTGTGTTACACTGTGGGACGCTCAAAGAAAAGCAGTGATCAAGTAAAAACATATACAGATATATTGTTTTATAAGAAGCTTTTCCTTCGATATTTTTTCCACACACAATTTCTCAATCACTTATACATACATACATATATAGTATTATCTTGTAATTTTATTTATTTTTACACTGTAAAAGTTACTGAATTACATATTACTTCACTTAATTACATCCATACATACATAAGTATATATTACTTCACTTAGCGCTCAACCACTTTCTATACGACTCTTTCGTGCCTCGTTCGTTCACTCACTCGCAGTCTTGGCAAACGCTGCAGTTAATCGAACTGTAGCAAACGCAAACAAGCCAGCCGACTCAGTCACAATCGGTGACATCGCTGCTATCTGCCATCGTTCAGCTGTTCGTTTACCACTTCTGCACTTAGGTAATGCAAGTGCGTGTGAAAAGGATGACTAATATGCGGCAATAAACCTAACTTCACTTTTTACATTTTACTTTTGACGTTTGTAGTTCGTCTATTGTGAATATCTACGGCAGTGGCGCGTCACAGCTGTTCGCAATGGTAGATGATTGAGTGTGAGTGCGAGTGCGAGTGGGTGTGTGTGTTGTGCGTATGACAGCCAGAGTAAGTAAACGACGCTCTTATAAAAGTATCTGTAAGATAAAAATATGCACTTTCCCACGAGTTGCAACCAACACCAAAATTCTTTACCCACAGACTGACGTTTCACTTAGTTCGGCCAGGCAATATTTGCTTTCTTTTCACACTTCGCTCTTCAAATATGCAGGAAATTGTTTTGCTGTGCATTCGATTTAATTACCAGAAGTCCAATTATATTCATTTTTTATTTACTCAATCCACACGTGCCTCGATCTACTCGCCGGGTACTTGCTACTCTCACGTCTATGACCGTTATGTTACTGTTTCGCTGCAATGGCCATCTGTTCCTAATTGCCCACTGTGCTGGCGAACTTATCCATATTTACAATACGTAAATACATATGTGCATTTCTGTGTATGCGCAGTGCATTCAGCTTTGTAGTACTATGGAGGAGCGAGACAGCTACAGTTGTACTCCGTACAATGTTTTTTACTCGTTCACAGTTAATACTCCGAAACCGTGTTGTAGGTCTGTGTCTTTGACTAGCAAAAACTTAAAGTTTGACAGACACTGGGAATGGTATTGATATGTACATATCGATGTGTATATACGTATGTACATATATCAGTTCATATATGGCAACCACGTTCTCAAGTTGTGGTTGTAAAATGGAATGAATGGAGTCTTTTAAATAAGTTTCTCACACAAAAGCAGAATCGTCGGTTTTCCGGTTGCGTATTACTATTTAAAAGCACTAAATTACTGCCCAAGGCTTTCAAGTTTAGCGGAACTTCAGTTTACTGTTTACTTTAGCATAGCATAGTTTACATTAGACTGACCCGACAAAAATTAAAGTGCTTATTTTTCTGAGATTATAGCTTCCATTATGGCTAAAAACCATTCCATGAAACTTTGGTGCAAAATTAATAATACTAGTATCGCCCAGTTGCCGAAATTTATATGAATTTAAAATCAAAAAAGCTTTTGACTGCCGTAGCCGAGTAGGTAGAGATGTCGACTGTAATTCCGTGTGTCGCAGGTTCAAATGCCGGCACATGGAGTATCTAATTGTTAGTGACAAACTTATTAATATACAAAACTTATACATTTCACATGAAATTTCAATTTTTCAATAGCATTTTCAATCTTGATAATTTATCAAGAAAAGAGCTTTTGAATTCTGTGCTAGAATACCAATTCTTGATAAATAATAAAAAAATTACAAATTATAGAGATTTTCAATTTATCAAGTGCACAGAATCGGGCTGTAAAAAAAGTAAAAATAACCACTCAACTCGTATACCCGTAGTTGCGTATGTAACGTATACGCCACGTAGAATCACACGCAATCGTCTTACACGTTTATTCGCACGCCTTAACTTAAAGGTAATATTTTTCAAAGTAGTGTGGGGGATTTTTAAACAGTATTATGCATACGTGCATATGCATGTATATGAGACATTCTTTTTCATATCGGACATCAAATTTGGTGTCACACTTTCGATTGGCTTCAAATTTTTTTATGGGTTCTATACACGAAATAAGCTAAAACGTGTTCGAGGATTTTTTTCGCTTTTTTCTTCGGAGGTATGATCTGTCAAAGTTTGCATTTTTTCGTGATTTTGACTAATCATGTAGTTCTTCAAATCGTTATATCTCGGGTTCTGCACATCGTAGAACTTAACAGAAGGGCTTAACATTTCTATTTATTAGGTGGTCAAGATTATCCTAAAGCTAACTTGGCTATTAACAGTTGAACTTTTTGAAGTTGATTTGCATAGTGAAGATCAGTGAATTAGGGATTTAAAATTATACCATCGTAATCCTTGTTTAATTCTCTATAAAAAACGTGGTTAAAAAAATTTGGGTTTTTCCAAAACAATTTTTAAAATATTTTTCTTTATGACGAGATGGTTTATTTTGTGAGAAGAAAAAATTTTTTGTAAAATGTTTTCCAAACCACATTGCGAGATGTATTTAGTAAGGTGTTAAATATCGAGTTTTTGCAAGGATTTAAATTTTATTGCAGATTCCAATAGAAAATCTATCCAGGTATAATATTTGTACGGCAAAATTTTTCTTTAAGGCGACAAACCTCCAAAAATGGGCATGGCAATTTTAGGACTAAACTTTGCAAAACACAGATTCGTTAACAGCATTTGTTCCGCAACTTTTTCCATCAAAGAATATTCTAGAAATGAGCGTGGTTATGTTATAACAAAAGTTCAAAAATTCAGACTTTAATGTGGATTTCGCCAGTACAACTATATGGATTGAAAAAGTTGTGGAACAAATATTATTACCGAAGCAATATTCTGGTGAAATCCGCAATAAAATCTGCCTTTTGCTAATTTTAGTCCTGCAATTGCCACGCCCATTTCTAGGGGTTTGCCGCCTTAAAGAAAAATCTTGCCATATATATATTATATCTGGAAAGGTATTCTATCGGAATTCGCAATAAAATTTTACTTTTTGCAAAAACCCGATGCTTAACACGTTACCAATTACCAAATTACAATAAATTTTGGATTCTCACAAAATAAACCATCGCGTCATAAAGAAAAATATTTAAAAAATAGTTCTTGAAACCCCCCATTTTTTCGAACCACGTGTTTTATAGAGAATTAAACAAGGATAACGATGGTATAATTTTCAATCCCTAATTTACTGGTCATCACTATGCAAATCATGCAAATATTTTCGAAAAATTTTTTATATCGAGAAAATGAGTAAATGAACATACAGTTAGCAACAGAAATATTTGCAAGGTTTTTAAAGTTTGTTATTTTTTCATAAATATCATTCATGCTTCAGCCAAAACCATATAAATCCAACTTTCAAACGTTATACAGAGCTTCGAAAAATCAAATAAATTTTCATTAAAGAATTGAGCTTTTTATCAAATTTTTTGGAATTTTTTTGCGTATGCAGTTTTGTAGCCCATTATGAATTTTGAGTAAATGAAAACGCAACGCAAATTTTTCTTGCAGTACGTAATCTTTATCAAATAACGGAATAAAAAAAGTAATGATAAAAGATTTCCAATAGTATCGCGATAGTGAACACCATTCATCGATAGTGGTCACAAATTGAAACTATCGGTTGTGCCATCGATAGTTTTGTAGCTCTGTGCGGAATTAACTTGGAAATTCCGTGTTTCGAACATGGACAATTCATATGTCGCGTGTTTACGCGTCGGAAAGCCAACATCTTTTGTATATTTACGCACCGGAATACAATACAAAAAATGTCGTTTATCACAAAGCTTTACATTGAATAATTGTATTTAACGTTCAAGAACATATGGCGTACAAAAATAAAAAAAGTATTTAATTAATTTGACTTACAAGCAAGTTTCATTTAATAATTCACAGAAGTCAAATTTTAGACAATGGCCATGTTCAGAAGGCGCAACAGCTCAGTAACTGTTGCGATTACACCTTCTGAATGCGTCGTGGTGTACTTTTCATCAACTGAACAGGGGAGTGTTAGATGATAGTAATATTTTTATTCGCGTGGTCATCTTCTAGTATTTAATAAAATTAAAAATATGAATTTTTTGGAGTATTTTAGTCGAAAATACATTTGTTTCCGGAAATTTACATTTTTTTTAAAGAAACCTGGCAACACTGGTGGAGGCATAACACATCCATCCGATACACTTATTGGTCTGTTCCCTTGAACTTCGGACTAAAACCTGCGGAACTGTCTCAAACTACAATTTTACTCTCTCAACTGAGAGTAAAAGAAGAATATATGCAGAAGTGTACGGGAACGCAAAACGCACACTGGTTTGACTAAATGATCACTTAATAATTGTGTATATATTCATATATTTCGTTGTTTACTTCCACTTTTTAACAAATGTAAGGCTCTTTGCTTTCACCGCGTTCTGTTTTTGTTCACAAATGCAACCCTGCCTTTCGCTTGGCACTTTTAATGACGATTTTTCTAAATCCTGTAGCTCCTGGCTGGAAATAGTTGTTCAGTTACTGTCTCATAGGTGTTACAGGTTTTTTGTCTGTAGGAAAGACTCTACTGTAAGCTCTGACTAAATCCTGTAAACCGCACTCGTATTGGAACAGATTATCTATGTGTGTTGATATTTTTGCACAAAGCTTATGGAAGGAAATGGTTTTTAGCCATAATGGAAACTAAAAAGTCATGTGCCCCATAAAAGCGTGAGTGAATCTGTATATATCTGGGGTCTATCAACGCGACACTTCTTTGTTCTTTACTGCCTACACTTTGTCCGTCTATTTTATTCCATAAAATATAAAACCACATACATAATATATTTGTACATATGTTTGTGTGTAGGTGTGGAGGACATAATTCAAATTGTGACATATCTAATTCCCATTACATACACAAGTACATTAGAGTGGTCCAAAAAAATTTTTTCCGAGATAGGGTTTGGTGCACCTTTTAAAATTTTTCCTTTTACCAAAAGAGGTGCTAGTACCAAACTTTACACATTTCCAAGTATAAATTTAGAGGTTGCTCATGATGCTCATATTTTACTTTAGAAGTATTGTGTACATGTAGTAATCAAGCAATTGGTTAGGTCACCTAAGAACATTTCAAATTTAAATTATCTATTAAAATATCACAAGTTTCAGTTGTCATGGCAACAGTAGCGTTTTATGAAAATCACCAATATTTGTGCCAGTTTCATGTCGATATCGTAGCGCATTTCTAAGTCATTAAGCACCCTGTATTGGTTACAGTCAGTAGAAAACTGAAAGTTGGTATAGATATTACAAAAATTGAAAGGAAAAAACTTAGGGAGCGCCCCGTTATCTAGGATGGCATTTTTTCCAATAAAAAAGTTGAACCACTTTAATGTACATACATACATATGTATTTATATTCATGTTTCGATTATACATGGTGTTTGGTCTATCGCACTTTCTTAAATAAAGTTGTTTATATTTAACAAAACTCATAAATAACCAACAGGGACGTCAACCGCTCAACGCCCAATCTTTTTAAAATTAATCTATTGCTATTTGCCACTTTACCATCCAGCGCGTCTACAATCGGCAGCATTATTTTGCTAACAAATACTCCTCAAAGTAAGGTAAGCTATGCCACCTTGTTATTAAATAATTTTTAACTCTTACCTATTGAAATTTCCAAAAAAATTCCCACTTCCTTTTGGACGTTTCGGCGGCACATGAGGATACTTTGTGCTTAC
This sequence comes from Rhagoletis pomonella, assembly GCF_013731165.1. Taxonomy (NCBI): domain Eukaryota; kingdom Metazoa; phylum Arthropoda; class Insecta; order Diptera; family Tephritidae; genus Rhagoletis; species Rhagoletis pomonella. The sequence goes on from NW_023458558.1 coordinate 57,693,857, forward strand.
ATATCGGACAATGTTCCTGACTTGTACTCGCATGGTCAGGCAGCTTGCTCGCTAAACCTATGTTAACCCCTTAGTATACAAATCCTTCATAGATTTGTTACTTTGTTTTCAATCAGCCAGAGTTGCATGTCTAACCGCCATTACGGCAATTTTGCACGACAAAACGAACGAGCCGTACATACACACATACACAAGTAAGGATCAAGCGAGGATGTAGATACACGTCGCTCCACATACTTCGAGCTAACCAGTTTTTTTTTAGCAAATGATTAAGTATGTAATATTTTCTCACTTCTTTACGAAATTTATTTTACTTTTATCGTTTTATTTCTCCACTTTCGAAATGTATGTACAACTGAAATGCTTTTTTGTTACACATATATCGTCGTTTAAAGTACAAAACCGCGTATTAACAAAATGCAAAACCGAGTATGTGAAGTTGTAGAAATTATTTTCTAGAGCGTAAAAACACTCATATTTCAAAATGGTTCTTTTTTTTTATAAAGCAATCGCATTTCTGGCTAGTATATTTCAGTACAAATGGATAAGGCTTGGTGTGAGAAAATTAAATTTTTGACAAAAAATGTCAGTTACGCGGTTTTACAGAACCACGATACGCGGTTTTGTACTTTAAACGACGATATGTACTATGCAGGTCGGTAGGTACAAGTTTTGGTTTGTGCATGTCTGGTTTGCAACGAAAAATGACGTAGGTATTCCATTAGATAAAAATCGTTGGTTAACGTGTTATTTGCGAATTAGCAGTGAATCCTATTCATCATTGTGTAACTTCGCTTACTCTTCCGCATAACCGGTATGTACATATGTATGTAAGAGTGTAAACAAAAATTTAATTTTCACTGGAAAATCTGTAGCATTGGAGTACGAAAGCGAGAGTTTATGGGTAATCCGATTAGCCTCAACTATTTACGTACTATATTCGTGCTGTGAATTGCATGCCAATTTGTATTTACATTGAAAAGTTATTAGCTACTTTATGATTACAGCTAAGAGCTATTTTCATAATTCGTGGGTCAGGTCACTTAATAAGGTCGCGTAATTTTAAAACATGTACAATATTTTATTTACGGTAAAACATATCAATAACGACACAACTCAAAGCTATAGTGGCACACATCTGGATCCCAGTGCTCGAAGTGCATCAAATCTGGCTTAATAGGCCGCATGAATAGAAGCAAAGTAACTGCTTTTTCTTAAAATTGTATACCTTTTACTTAAACTGTTTTTGAATAAATCGAGCAAAAAGTGTGAAACTTGAAAAAAAGCTATTGCTCATACGGCGCATATCTGCTTTTTTTTGTAGTCGGTTACAAGTATTAATTTGTATTGGGAAGTTTATGCAGTTACGATGCATTTACGCGTTTCCATAAATACCCATAATTTTCGTATATGTATGTACAAAGTTTGATAAAAAGCGAATTGAAATCCAAAGTAATAATAGTATTTTCTTAACTTTTACCACTTTTATTAACGTTTTTGCAAACTGGCTACAATTAAAGGTAGATATTCGCCTTACTCCACAAATAAGCTTTTTCAGAAAGAAGCTCTTTAACCCGCGACCGGTTGAAACCATGGCTGTCTAGCACCAGGCTAACACTGCAGCACTTTCACACATACTTTTAGATATTAGACATAGAAAGAATAATATGTAGACAGATTGGCAAAAAAGGAAAGCAAAAAAATTGAGTTTGCAATTTAAATTAGTATAATCGAGCTTCTGAATACTTTGTTAAAATAACTCTATATACAACAAATTTGTTTTAATATACAAACATCCATCGCTTCAATAAACACTATTAAAATTGTTTTTCTTTTTAGTTTTTACAAGATTATATAATTTTTATATTACATCTTAGATGCTTGTAAGTCATATAGCTTAAGCTTTGGTAGGTCACTCATCGGTAAAACTAGTAAAGTGTCGACCCTTCCCAAACTAGATTCTGTATCCGCCACTATAATTGGCCCATAAATAAGTTAGATTATTGACTTTTATTTTTTTCGCGATAGATCTTCTGCTGGATAAGCTCATTTTGTACTTAAATGCATTTTTGGACAAGTATTTTGTTTTTATATTTCAAATACTATTTTGAGCAGTATTTGCATTTTAAAAAACTTTTTCTATCCTTCATTATTTGTCATGTCATAAATTTTTTCCTTTGCAACACTGTCATTATGGCTAACAATTGTAAAAAATTGCAAAAACAAGCTCTTTTCGCGTGCCCCAAAAACTATGGAGACAAATGAGTCACGAAAACCGCCTCGTCGTTAGTCAGTTTCAATGTTGTGTTTGGTGAGTTCCCAGTGGGGAAAAGGTAATGTCTGGGGATGCAAAATGTAATGGAGAGCCCCTGCAACCTACGCACAAAAAGACGCAAGAATTTCTCCACAGCGATGTCATAAGAAAATAATATGTCGCATGTCGCTTTACGAAACTATAAAAAGAATATAAAATAAAAAGTAAAAAATAAAAACTAAAGTGCGTGCCACAGGTTTCGAACCCGTGACCAGCAACACGGTAGTCGAAAAAAAGTGAAGTGTGAAGTGAAAAAAAACTTACTTGAGTTAGTTTTTAAATTTTTTGTTTTGTTTGTGGCTTCAAATCTACACATCTTCCGCTCGCTTACATTGCGATGCATCTTTTCGTTCAACCGTAGTAGTTAATCTTTTGTTGGTAGAAAAAGGTAATGAATTCCTATTTTCCCACTGGGTTAATTCATACAATTTATATTTTCACTTTTTCGTAACATATTAAATGTTGTTGTTATATTTATTTCAGCTGACAAGATTTACATACTAGGAAACTCTGTGTGTACTATTAAGTTTTTGAATTTCGCCATTGTATTCGAGACTGCAAAAAAGTGCATTCCAAAAAGTGAAAGTGCTTCCCACGACATTTTACCTTCCTTTATGGGTAAAAACCATTCCCTGAAAATTTTGGACAAAAATATTAAAATTTTGACGCCTCGAGGAAATGTGTCCGGACTTTGACTTTTGATCCCACGAAAAAGACTCAGCATAACAAAGTACGACGGCGCACTTTGTTTGTCAAAGTTGTGGCTTAAACATCTCTAATAATAAAAAATGAAAACCATTTTCTTTAAGAAGTAATAAATTATTAAAGCGCGATTTGCGGATGTGTTCTCTTTGAAAACATATTTTAAGACTTTAGAAAAGTGAAATTTCCTGAGGGGTTTTTCGTGCGCACGGTTCGAAGGAAAAGTAAGTAATTGAGATGGGGGCACAAAACGTCCACGCGAGATCTCTAAATGTTGATAATTTTGCACCAAACTTTGAGGGCATGGTTTTAGCTATGATGAAAGCAAAAACTCATGTGCCCCAGAAAAAAGAAGCATTTTCATTTTCTTTTGGTAAGTCTAATAGTTAGTACTTACATGTGGACATGTTATTTCTAATATATTTTTATCTATTTTAAAAATGCATACGTACACATTTTGTGTTTAAATACTTTTCGTTAAAGTATTTTGTAGTGATATTTCAAATGCTATTTATGCATGAACAATCAAACTTGAGAGACAACGTAAAAACAAATGCAAGTCATAAAGTGAAATGATTGATATTGTTATATGCCTGAGGCAAGTATCATTTTCCCTCGTTCGAATAGCTTTTTAACATTAAATATTCCAAGGGTGTGTAAGCAAATTTTTCCAAACATTTTGTTGTAACTAGATATGTTCTGGGTAGCTTATTACCCTCATTTGCGATCTTTTGTAAGCAAGTAAATAAATATTTTTACAAGCATACTTTTAAGGATGCAATTACATTTAAAAGGGTTCTGCGTACAAATCGAATGACTTTTTCAAGACACTATGTGCAATTTATGTAAATGTGTTTAGAATGTTTACACTCACCTCCATTCGTTAGAGCGGTATATTGCCCTTAGCACCCACCTATGCAGGCAGTTTCATTAAGGACAAAACATGAGTACGCAGTTTCCTTAACAACACTCACAAACACACACATTCGTAAAACAGCAGTCTTCTAACTTCCTAATAACGGCTTTGGAGTCTTCCTATTAAAGCCACCTACATACATATACTTGTGCATGGGAGCTTGCGAGCAGATATGTACGTTGACTTCTTATCTTTGGCACGCTCAGCCATTGTGCAAAAGGGTTTTGTACTCGTATTAATGTGAGAATGCTGGAATGCTGCTCATAACTTGTATCTGAAATTAAATCTGGAATTCATTTTTTCCCTTGCGCTGTTTTTGGTCTTGTAAATATATATTTAGTAAGGAGAGTAGTGAGTTTTTATAAATTTGATCTTACCCTTGCTACTTAAAGCATAGATATGTAGGCGCTTTAATTTTCGAAAATTTCATTTGCCCGGCTAGATACTTGGTAGGCATACACTCATTATGGAAATTAAAATGCCGAAGTTATTATTTTGTTTTACAGTCTATGAAGGCAGGCTAAAAAAATACAAACGATTTAAGGAGAAAGTTTTCGGGGTAGATAAAGATATGAATTTTAGTATTCATGCTAATTTTGTAGCTTCCACAATTAACGCTTGAAGCTTTAAAAGTTCAGCTAGGCTATATGACTCTGCTTGTATGTATAAATAAATTTATTTAATGAATTTAGCGCCGCTGTAACTTAGGGTAGTAATGCAGCTGTGATAAATACAGAATATTTCGTAGATATCACTGAATGAAGTTTGTAAGTAAGGTAACCTAAACTAAAATTTTGCTTTACAACTTTTAATTTAGTGTGAGCGTGGAGGAAGGCTTTGTTTTAATTACGCTAATTTTAACTTGTCGTTAAAAATTTCTAATGACTTAAAAAGTGCTAAACCACAGTATGGCTGTTAAGAAAAACAGAACAACGAGCATCTGACGAAATCATAGCAAACAACAAAAACACGCTTACGCCAGACCGGCAAGTTTTAATTATAATGAAGAAATAAAGCTTATAGACTTATATTTGTACATACATATGTACAAATGCTATTTTTCGCCCTTTCTTTTATTTTTTCGCATGCAAAAGAAGAATGTATTTAATGATAAGATAAAACTAAAAACTTGTACAAAACAGCAATTTGAGCAGCTCAAATTTTATTCATAAATCGTCTTCACTTGCCATTTCAGTGTCTTCTTCCGAATGAATTCCCGTTTTGGTTTAAAACAGATTCATTTTGCAGTAAACGAATAAGTAACCACACTTATAATGAAGATTTGATAGCCAATAATGTCCGTATTCTCATTTTAATTATGTTTGGGCGAAAACATTTAGTAGGGTGCTAATAAAAACTCAGAGGAAATATAAAACGATTTAACTAAATAGTAATAAGTTAGTAGTAAAAAAATATATTTTTAAAACAAGCTTTCTAAGGCTGAGGCCACGCCATGAGCGGTTGAGCGGCACAGCCCAACCATTCAGAAATTCTGCTCACAGGCCGCTTATTGCCTGGCCACTTCAATAGTATATCATATCGATGGTTTATATTCAATACGACCTATCTGGAGTTTTTACAAAAACTTCTCTCTTAGGTTAGAACCCATCTCACACTTAACTGTCATCACTGATTGAAATTTTTTGAAATTAATTAGTTAATCTCACTTTTGTGTTTGAATAGGCGCCCTCTATATGTCTTAATTTTAAGCCGCTCACCGCTCAGCCGCTCGCCGGCATGAACCAAATCGGACCATAAATACGGGTTTCCGAAATATCTCGACTCCTGCGCCACCTAGCGGATTATTCATCTTTCACATTGCATTGTCATCGGGTTATGAGCTGAAGTTTCAAGTTTGTTTATTTAACCCTTAAGTACTGTTGCTGGTCACTCAGACCACGGCACAATTTTTAGATTTCGTTTTCGCGCCAATAAATTTCATACTACGAATAGCTTTTACCGAGTCAGAAGTGACTTAATTCCGGTAGCGAGCAAACGTGTGCGATGAGAAGTAACTACTTTTCGATTGTTTTTTAATATATCCTACATATCAAACCATATCTGTCAGGGAATTAGGCAGGAATGTCGAGCAGTATTAATATTTGTAATAATTTCTGTAACTTAAAAGAAAATTTATTGTACTTTTTATTTTTATTTTTTACACGATATGCATAGGAAAAGCCAAGAAAAATTCCTTACTAAAAACACTCCTTAGCATTAGCGCACACAGGGGGTGGATTTTGGGGTTCAAAACCGCCCTTATGCTAATAAGCTTAAATACAAACTGTACCTGTAAAGCTTAGAGTTCAGCGCTCTAGGAAAATCACAAGAAATATTTTTTACTATTTCTGTTGCTTGAAAAAGCTCTTCACTTTTGCTGTAAATTATCTTGATGAAATAAATATACAAGCATTTTTTTCTTGAGAGCTGCAAACTGATTTAAGATATTTGAAAGAAGAAAATTCCTTTCCATTTCTTGTGCGTCATTTCGTATGAATTTTTCGTTTTTCTTGAGAGTCCTTAAAGGTGTAACTGCATAGGAAAACATTGTCCTAAAAATATGCAGTGCATACTCACTTACTGTCACTTTACAGCCTAAAAGAGTTTACCACTAATATGCGCTTAACAAGCATTCTAAGATTTAATTTTCCAAATTCGGATTCGTTTCACCAAAATGAGCTACATAATAAAAATTCATGTCCAGTTAATTTTTTTGGTATTCGAAATACACAATTTTGTAGCTTCTTCAATTTTAATAAACAGCATGCCTCAAGTGACTGGAAAATAACGCTGATTTTTGAAATTTTTTTTGCTGATGGTGCTGTGCATTTTCTTCCAAATAACAATTTTATCGTACATACTTTTTGCGGTGTGTACTATCGGCAATTAGGTACGATTGAGAGAAATAGAGATTGCGCCCATCGCAGTAAGGCTAATTCACTCTTTGTGAATTTGACAGAATCAGCTGTGTGCGTGACGTCATCTTGGTCCAAATGTTGATTAAGGTAAACCATATAACGATTTAACTGGGTACGGTTTAGTTATTTGCCCAATGGGTGACCCGATCCAAAAAATTTTACATACGCTTTTCGTCAAGGGTCTACACTTTACTACAAAATCAAATTATGTAATTTGCGGACACTAATTTATTGATAGATTCGGTCTGAAAAATGCACTTTTTTGTGAATTTCGGAGTAAGTTCTACGCATATATTTTGATAATAGAATAGGTGTTTTTTTGCGCAAAAATACTGTTTATGGAGTTTACATTTCCGGTGTCAAAAGACACATTTTGGACCATTTTCAATATTTGTGGACTATGCGAAATTTATCGAGTTATCGTAATATGTTTTCGTATGTTATTATTGTATTATCGATATTTATTAATTTTGCTGAAAATTGTCGATTTATCGACTCGAAGTTTTGGAAATTATCAAAATATATAGAGTTATCGAAGTTTCAAGGTTAAATAAGTTTATAGAGTTATCAGTGCTTATCGAATTTGATCGTGCTATTAGAGAAATTGTTCGATAGCTTTCGAAAAAGATGCAGCTATCAAAATTAGCCAAGCTATCGAAATTTATAGAGGTATCCAAAGTTTATCGAGTTTTTGATTCATATCAAGCCCTAGAAATGTACGGTTATCGAAATTGAAATTAGTCGAGATATCGAATTTGGTTGAGTTAAGGGATTTTAGTATTTTTGAAATTCACTGAAACATATCGACAAACTGAAATGTATTGGGCATATTTCAAGCCCTGCCAAAGACCTTCAAAGATATAAAAAAATGTATGTCACGTTTTAGTTCCAAAGCAGGAGATTTTCCGGTAAGCAATTTTGTACATTA
>NW_023458558.1:57701734-57711876 GCF_013731165.1 Rhagoletis pomonella
GCAAAGCAACTTAAAAGTTCGCAACTCTTTTAATATGTATGCATTTAGGTAGTGTGGAAAAGAAAGAGTGCGCCTTTATTCATAAAAGAAATTCAATTGGAAAACTTTTCAGTCCAAAATGGGAATTTACTACTTTGCATGTCAGAGCATCAGTACATAAGCTTTCATATTTTCTACGCAAATCACTTAGAGGCCATATTGATTAGGTCAAAATGTGCACTAAAACTTTGCAAACTAGATTTTCTACAAAAACGGCATTTACTTGTAAACTTTTTCGCTGTCCAACAGATATCTATGGAGTAGTCTAAGCTACTTAAATATAACCAAAAAAAAGAAACGCAAATTTCAAATATTTGTGAAGAAAAACACACAATAGTATTGTTTGTGGACTTTGTAAGAGTATCTAGTGCTTGCTGTTGAAAGTACATAAATGTGTTTATAAATGATGTTTTAACTTTTTGTTTGAAGCTCTTAAACTTGGCAAAAGGCATTTCTTCAGTTTATCGCTTTTACTAGTTATTTTCTTATCCCGAGTGCATTCATTCTCTTACAACGGCGTAAACTTGTTGACAGTGAGACAGAGTTGCAAAGAGTCGCACTGATTTCTCCTCTTATACAATAGAAATAAATTTTATACTTACATACGTAAATACTCATGACGACATACTGTTGTAAACGTTTGTGTTTGTAAATATATTGGCGACTTTTATGTGTTTCTACTTGCATTCTTATTGTTGGTTATATGTAGCTACATTAGGGTGGTTCACCAAGAGTAAAGTCGAAATTTTAATGCTCTCACCCCCAAAGATTGTTTTACATCAAAAAAAAGTTTAGGCCAATTTTTTTATTTTGAAATCAAAAAATATTTAGAGGTCGCTCAAAGCGCTCAAAGCTTTCCATGTTTTTTATACGGAAATCAACATTTTTCGTTCGGAAACCCCAGATTCTCTTCGGGAGATTTTGAAAAGTAATACCCAATTCTTTATTTAACCATTTTTTAATACTAACAATATTTTATTGGTACTCCCATTTCATTTTTTAGAGTTTTTGGAGGTTTTTGGCGGACCTATAAATTACAGTGGGTATTAGTTTTGGGAATATCGTGCAGAGAAACGGAGCTTTCGTATCCTTAAGAATTCTATACCATTTCTACGAAAAGTTGTTTTTTCCCATATAAATTGCATGATAAATTTTGAGGCTTCGAGCGACCTCTAAATATTTTTTGATTTCAAAATAAAAAAATTGGCGTAAACTTTTTTTTGATGTAAAACAATCTTTGGGGGTGAGAGTATAAAAATTCCGACTTTACTTTTTCACATGCATTTTTGGACCACCCTAAGCTACATACATACATATGTATGTGTTTCTTAAGCACTACTGGCCTATAAGTATGGTTGTGCCGCATTGTGGTCAGCATCATTTATAAGAAATTATGTGACAAAATACGAAAAACATTACTTTAGAGACATGATTAAGGGACGTTGTAAAGTAACGAATGTGCAACGAATGTGCAAGTAACGAACTGCATCACTCCCATACAAAAAAAAAAATCGGTATCGGTTTTCCACTTTAATTATAAAATGTGTTATATTTTAAGACTTGCAGAAAAATATTTCGGAAAACTATTTAGATTTACCTGAACTGGCCCGATTTGAAAATACAGTAAAAAATTTAGCTTTTTACGAATAAAAACAGTTTTTTTTCAACGAAATCATAACAATTCGATTTTTGATGCTGTTTTTTATTTTTTTTCGCAGATTGCTTTAAGTAAAACTTGAATAACTTGGCCAAAACTTTGCCAACTTAAACATTCATCATCATTGAAAGGGTATTTTCTCACCCTTTTTATTTTCTTTCGAACTAGCTCATTCAAAGTATGAAAGAGGTATTTGGTATAGAAAAAATTGAGACGTGAATGAGCTTTTTTTTTCAAAGGAGTAAAAAGGGTGAGAAAATACCTTTCCACTTTTGTCTCGTAGGTCTAAATAAATATAGATTTGGCCCAATTATTCAAGTTCTTCTTAAAGCAATCTGTAACAAAAGTTAAAAAACAGCATCAAAAATCTCATTATTTTGATTCCGTTGAAAAAATCGTTTAACATTTTTATATAGATTCTTTAAACTGTTTTGCCATCTGAGGGGACTTTAAAAAAAACGTATATCTTAATATTCTTAAAGTCTTCAAATATAATAAATTTTGTAATCCCGGAGGAAAACCCGCAACTTTTTTGGTGATGCAGTCTAATGTGCATACATATTAAATATAGGTACATATATTGCGCTTTTAATCAGCCATGGAGCTTCATTGCACGAAATTCAGGCCGATATTTTTTACTAAAGTTTTTACTTCTTTTTATATACTTCCATATATGGTCATACATATATTTATATCAACTAGGAGTGCAATTTCTAGTTTTTTAAGCGCCTTCCAGATGTTTTGTAACTTGGCACCTCATTTAACTTATAAGGTTCATAATTACTTACCGGAAAATCTCCTGCTTTGGAACTAAAACGTGACTAAAATATTTATTTTATGCATATCGAGCCTTAACCGCCAAAATAACGTAAGCGAATTTTTTTTTAAAATTTTCTTTTCGATGCAGAAATATTCCTGGAACATCTAGAAGCACTTCTGCATCAAAATAAAATTTTGAAAAAAATGTCGCTTACGTTATTTTGGCGGTTAGGGCTCGATATCTTTCAAGGACTTTGGCAGGACTGGGAATCGAGCCGATACATTCTAGTTTGTCGATAACTTTCAATAATTTCGTACATATCGATATTTCGATGATTTTCAAAACATTAAACTCCGGTTGCTCAACAAAATTCGATAGCTCGACTAATTTCGATAAGTGTGCGTTTTGAGGCTCGATAAATTTCGATAGATAAAATTGTCTATATCTCGATATTAATCGATAACTCGATAAACTATGGATACTTCTAAAAATTTTGATAGCTCGGTTAATATTGATATCTCCATACTTTTCGAAAACTACTGACAAATTTTGATACCTCGTTACACTCTTGTAAAACGATAAAACTCGATAAGCAGTGATAACTCAATAAACTTACTGAACGAAAAATTACACTGATGATGGCAAAACGCCGAAACCAGTTTGCCTGCAAATCAAGCTTGTCCAGGAATGACGGAAATTCGTTCCAAAATAAATCAATCTTACAAGTTTCTTGTAACAGGTCTATTCTGCGCTGGTAATAAAAAGTTTGTAACCGGTAAATAAAGTTCCTGTCAATTTTTAAACCCTTTTCGCATTCTGTGTACTCTTGTAACCGGTAAATTTTGTTACCATCTCATAAGTGTCATCACAAAGTATTGCCCCGTGATACAAATTTCCGGTTACAAAATCTTCGGTAACGTGCAGAATAGACCTGTATGTCTTGAAGTTTCGGTAACTTGATATATTTTGAAAATTACGAAAACTTGGATTCGATAAATCGACAAACTTCAGTAGATCAATAAATATCGAAAACTCTATAAGTTGAAAGAACTCGATGCATTGCGATAACTCGATAAATTTCGTTAGATCTATGAATAATGATAGTTCGATAAATATCGATAACGTGATAAATTTCATCAACTTGACAAATTTCGACAATCCCATAAATTTTTATAGCTCGACAACTATCCGTAAATATCGACAACTAAGTTTCTGTGTCTGCAAATTTCGAAACCTCAATAAACAGTAAACAATTTGAATAATTCGATACGTTGCTATGAATCAATAAACAAGGATAACTTGATTACTTTCAACTTCGATGATTCGATAAATTTCCGATATAGAGAATGAGTTCAGCTCAATAAAAAAAACTCCTAATAACTCTACTCTGTAGCTGTCAAAATGTACAAATCTGTACAAATGTACAAATCGTATGATCCCAGCTTAAGACTCTTTACTGTGTAAACATCTATGTTCCTGGTATGGGCTAAATTTCCGTAAACCGTCACGTGTAAACCAAGACGATTTCAGAACGAATTCAGAAGTAGTAGAAATGAAAATAAATCTAATCCGCTGTTCTAGCAACACTGCTCTGTGATATACTGATGAACAAACATACATACATATGTTAAGGTGCCGACTTCTATTATTCGTGCCACGGCGAGGTCGATCAACCGCGCTTTCTTTCTCCGTTTTCGATGTTGTTATGAAGACTAAATTTACAACTTTTCCAAATCATTTTATTTCCTTTAATTGCATTCCCTTTAATTTTATTTTTATTTATTTTGATTTAAAGTGATTTTATTTTATTACTGTTATATGTTAAGTATAATTTAATTCATTCGATTTAGTTTTATTTATTTTTATTTAATTTCAAGGCAATCTCTTATTCCTTCCCAGCAAAAATATTTTCTTTACAAACCAATAAAAATGACAAAAGACCAAACGAGGCACAATGTAACACATTATAGAAGAACTATTGAAAATCTCTGTTTTAAAGCTTAATAATTTCTATGTACGTATGTATGTACGTTAACAAAGTTTTTGATAGGCTTTTGCAATTTAGTTGTGTAAGTTAATGCAATTTTACTATTTACTAAACTTTTCCTATGGAATTTTTAGTTGAGTTATTTCAATTCAAAGCAGTTTGTAACAATAGTAACATATGTATGTATGTATGCATATGCCTTGAACATAAAATAAAAGAAAGGAAACTTTCAAATAAAAATATTTTTTAAGGAATACATATTAATATACTATTTTGTATTACAAAAGGCAACAATTTATACTAAGCCTCATACTAGCATGAAGAGAATGTTAAGCAATTCTCACATCAGCAACAGCAATAAAAACAAGCCACAGTTTGGTCCCATAGCAATGCAATAAAGTTGTCATTCGTGCTGCCTGAGTATGATAGCAAGATAACGTCTAGCATACTAAATATACGTACGTACATATACATATACATGTTTTAATACATGTTACATACATATTTACAAATACCAGTTTAACCTTACACGTACTGAAATTTGTGAAAATCATTTCCGAAATGTTATTCAATTTGCAATGGATTTTCATATTTTGATTTGTTGCATTGTTATTCACATTGCTTCAAACGGCTCTACCCTATGCACATAAGGGGATATTAGGGTCGCTCTTATTTTTCAAGTTTGCTGTTTTTGTGATTCGCTAAAACTGGTTAAGTAGCAATAACATAGTTTTAGCTCAAAAATTTAACTGGTTGGGTTAATAATCAATAAATATTTTTTTTCAAATATCGACTGCTGAGTGGAAGATCGACCTATCTCGGTAGCCAGTTCGAAAACGCCCTACCTCAAAAGACTTTTCAAGAACGCCCTATTTCAGAATTTTATTGAAAAACGCCCTATCTCAGAATTTGGTTGAAGAAAGCCCTATCTCAGAATTCGATTCAATAACGCCCTATCTCACTTCGAAATGTATTGAAAATGTGCTGATATAGGGAGTTTGCGAATCGGCAGCTGAGATAGGGCGTTTTGAAACGAATTCTGAAATAGGGCGTTCTTAAACAAAATTCTGTTAACAGGGCGTTCGTGAAAAGTTTTTTGAGATGCGGCGTTTTCGAACTGGCTGCCGAGATAGGCCGACTCTAATTGATGTATTTTATTCGAATTTTCGCAGTTTATTCCTTACGCATGTGGTCTAAACATAGGGTACCAAATCGCTCGCGAGCATAAAGGAATTAAACAAATAAATGATTAATTTACCAGCCAGGTGGCGCTGGGTCGATATATTTAGAAAATTAATATATATGGAACGATTTATTTCGAACTTAGTAGGCGCACTCCCTTTACGATAAAAAATGTTGTGCAAAAAACTGACTCATCAGGGGGCGCTCGTTATCGAGTAAAAGTTTAAGGAGTCTATAGAGAGTTCAGATACAAATATGTCCACTGAAATTATAAAATTCGTGCAATTATTCGAAAATCGCGCATGCCTATAGAATAATAATTTACAGGAATATTCAAATAAAGACTTAACAGAAAGACCGTTCGGTTATTTTTACAATGATTTTGGGCTATTGTGTCCAAACGCGGGACCAGAATCAAAATGTTTTAACATACGCGTGTAGTCAAAAGATTAAGCTTTACTTTAAACCTAATTTTCAAATTTCCGGGCAATAGTTTATTAAAAAGTCCCATTCTTCATCGTCGCTCGACATCAACTTTGACGATAGATAGTCGCATTGTGTGCAGACCTGTTAGCCTATCGTCATCGTCGCTGCATCAAAAATTAGTGTCGCGCCGATGACAACGAGATGACGAGACGAGCCGTATGCGGAGTGTCTTATCTTTACATTTGGTGTCGAAAGAGTTCAAGTTTTAAGGTGCGGTAATAGAGATAGAAGAAGACATCTATGCTAGTTTTGCATCTTCTATGTATTCTACGTTCTATGCTATACTATCCTAACTTCATACTACAAATTGTGGCTTAACTCCATAGCATTAACTATAATATTTAGTAGTACTGAAATCAGAAGAAACAAGAAAGCGAGTTGATATAAACAGATAAATGCGGAATTAAACCTAATAAAAAACCTTTATATATTATGTCCATCGCTTCTAATGGTCAATTGTCTAATCCAAGTGCTCTGGTGAAGATCCAAGGTTAGGAATCAATATTTAAACAGTGGTGTGTTTACTTTAAATGACATAAAAGAAAATGGAAATATCTACGGAGAGCATACTTACTAAAATAAGTGAGAGTGCAGAACGTTGTTATAACATACATAGATGATTGGGGAAATCGATCCTGAGACATCCGATCTCAAATCAGAAATTTCAATTTCATTAGACAGGGTGAGCGCAATAAAAACAAGTAAGAAAGTCTAAGTTCGGGCGGAGCCGAACATTAAATACCCGGCGCAAGTATTAAATATATGTTTTCCACCCTTCCGAAAGCTACCGCTACATGATAAGCCGGGGTGTATACATTTTAAGTAAATTAGCGTCCTTATTGAAATTTCAAGCATTTCTGAAATTTACCGTTATATGAAAAGCGGCCTCAATTTTAGTCCGATTTCAACAATTTTCAACGGTTTGCTTTTATGTGGCAAGCACAATAACCATACCGAGCTTGGTACAAATTGCTAGAACGGTTAGCGAGATACATATATGTGATCACAAGTGGGCGGTGCTGTGCCCATTTTCCAAAATTTTGTCATAAACGTATTTCTTGGTAAAGAATTGTTGCAACCATCAATTTTGAATAAATTAGCTTCAATATTTACTGATTTGTCGGAGATTTTGTATTTCTCGAAATTACCGTTATATGGGCTGTGGGCGTGGTTATTGTCCGATTTTAGAAATTTTCGGCCATTTGGTATGTTGTACCAGGACCAACAACTGTGCCAAGTTTGGAAGAAATTGGTGTAGCGGTTACCAAGATATACACCAGTAACCATAAGTGGGCGTGGCTACGCCCATTTGCCAACATTTTGTAATATTCTTATTTTTCGTCTAAAACTCATTGCAAATACCAATTTTGAGTGAATTATCTTCAGTAGTTACTAAAATATGCAAGTTTTCGTTTTTCTGAAAATTACCGTTATATGGGAGGTAGGCGTGGTTATTGTCCGATTTTTAGAATTTTCAGCCATTTAGTATGCTGTACTAAGGCCAACAACTGTGCCGAGTTTGGAAGAAATTGGTGTAGCGGTTACCAAGATATACACATGTAACCATAAGTGGGCGTGGCTACGCCCATTTTCCAAAAATTTATAAAATTCATGTTTTCCGTCTGAAACTCATTGTAGGTATCAATTTTGAGTGAATTATCTTCAGTAGTTACTAAAATATCGCTGTTTTCGTATTTCTTAAAATTACCGTTATATGGGAGGTAGGCGTGGTTATTGTCCGATTTCGCCCATTTTCAATACCATCCGTCCTACGCCCAAAAGAAGTTCACGTACCAAGTTTCGTTAAGATATCTAAATTTTTACTCGAGTTATCGTGTGCACAGACGGACAGACGGACGGACGGACGGACGGACGGACGGACGGACGGACGGACAGACAGTCACCGCTTAATCGATTTCTCTTTTCATTCTGATCATTTATGTATACATTTGTCTATATCTATCTCGATTCGTTTTGCCTGTTACAAACAACCGTTATGTGAACAAAGTTATAATACCCTTGTGCACAAGTGCGCTCGGGTATAAAAAAAACACGAGCGAAAACGGGGAGCAATAAAACGATGTCACTTTATGCCAACAAGTTGATGAGCTAGAGAATCCCTTGGCGTAGTTTTATGTGGAGTACCGCAAATAGCCAAAGAGAATTTCAGGGTCGTAAGACAATAAATGCTATAGCTCCATCTACCATTCGCTCAGTATTTCGTGTGCGTTACAACAATAGTAGCAGAAATCCTCTTCTTTTGTACATACATACATACATACATGTATGTACTACATTAGATTGCATCACCAAAAAAATTTTAAATTTTTCTGCCGGGACTATAAGATTTATCATATTTTAAGATGCCCACCAAAATATTTCGGAATAACAGTAAGATTTACGTGAATTGGACCGATTTGGAAGTACCTCCAAAATTGGAGTTTTTTATGAATAAAAATAGTTTCTTTAAGAACTTTTTGAAAAAAGTCCCCTCAGATGACAAACAAATTAAGCTTAAAAAATCTGCATAAGAATACTTAAAAATCTTTTCAACGGAATCGTAGTTATGAGATTTTTGATGCTGTTTCTTTACTTTTACAAAGATTGATTTACGAAAAACTTTAATAACTGGGCCAAATTGTTCTGATTTAGACTTATGGGATCTCAGTAGAAAGCTATTCTTATTTCTGTCCAAAAAAAAGTCATTCGTGACCCAATTTTTTTTTTTTTTTTCAAATGCCAACACATCTTAATTCCACTTTGAATGACGTTCGTTCATCCTACCTAATATAATAGATTCTATAATTCCAATGGAAACAGAGTACCGATTTTTTTTTTTGTACGGGGAGTGATGCAGTCTAATATACATATGTTACCGTCCAAACCTGATTTTCGGATAAACTAATTTTGGCTAGGCAACACTAGTTGTAGGTTCATGCGATAGGATAAACCAGTATAGCCTAGACCAAACTGGTCTGGTCGATGGGAGAAACCATTTAAGTCTTAACTGAAGTAAGCTGAATGCGGAAACAAGTTGGGCGCAACATTACTGTGCTGCTGCGTAACCGGATTCGGACTGACGAAGATTATCTTTTTTAAGGGCCGTCAAAGTCCAAACCAAGAGGGACGCAACAATACTGTAGCCTCGATGTGCGGTTTTGCAAAAACATCGATGATATGTACTTTATTTTAATTATATTTCATCGGAATACATAAATACACAAATAACTGTATTTAATGATTCTAGAGAACTTTTTTCCATTGGGAGATAGTTATATTCAGATAAATTGAGCAGATTTGTCTTACAAATCGTTCACGTCTATTTTTTCTGTTCCATTACAGCAATAATTGCAGAAGTTAACAAATAATAAGCATAAAAGTACGTTGGAAACAAAATACACAATACCTCTATAATATATGCACTTTGGCAGTCATTTAACGAGACATGCTTTTTATTCCATTCCACTTTATACTTAATATATACATACATATATCTATTGTATTTCAAGCATTGATAAATATTTATCTTATTCAAGCATAAAGAAATGCTAATTCGGTAAAGCGATATAAAGAAAAATATGCAATTAAGTATTGCATAAGTTCCGCACAAATTCACTCATTATGAAAATCAAGTGCATTGACTAAGAATATGAAGTATAAAAGCAGAGGAATCGTTAAAATGAAAATTTCTACAGTCTTCTGAAGTAACTACTTCCTTTGTCCGCCATTGTTAAGACTATGACGTCTATCATCTAAGTAAGTAAGTTATTTCACAAGAAGGGTGAAGAAGTCAAGAAACTGAATTGAATTTTATTTTTTTTTACTGTGTTAAACTTGAAGCAATCGTGCGTAAGGAGGAGCTTATGAATATACAATACATAAATGCATGAGTGATAAGAATATCTTGGGATTGAGAATAATTGGGGGGTTAGTATCTATTTAGGTTTCATGCAAATATAGAGCTTACTACATGTCTTTGGGATTGGTAATTCTACTCAGAAAAACGCCAGCACTCCCTTTAGTAGCCAAGA
>NW_023458558.1:57711976-57719698 GCF_013731165.1 Rhagoletis pomonella
TCTTGGCTACTAAAGGGAGTGCTGGCGTTTTTCTGAGTAGAATTACCCATCCCAAAGACATGTAGTAAGCTCTATATTTGCATGAAACCTAAATAGATACTAACCCCCCAATTATTCTCAATCCCAAGTTTTAATCCCAAGTTATTCTTATCACTCATGCATTTATGTATTGTATATTCATAAGCTCCTCCTTACGTACGATTGCTACAAGTTTAACACAGTAAAAAAAAAATAAAATTTAATTCAGTTCCTTGATTTCTTTCCCCTTATTGTGAAATAAGTTACTTACTTACTTAGACGATAGACATAATTGTCTTAACAATGGCGGACAAAGGAAGTAGTTACTTCAGAAGACTGTAGAAATTTTCATTTTAACAATTCCTCTGCTTTTATACTTCATATTCTTAGTCAATGCATTTGATTTTCATAATGAGTGAATTTGTGCGGAACTTATGCAATACTTAATTGCACATTTTTCTTTATATCGCTTTACCGAATTAGCATTTCTTTATGCTTGAATAAGATAAATATTTATCAATGCTTGAAATACAATAGATATATGTATGTATGTATATATTAAGTATAAAGTGGAATGGAATAGAAGGCATGTCTCGTTAAATGACTGCTGAGGTGCATAGATTATAGAAGTATAGTGTATTTTGTTTCCAGCGAACCTTTATGCTTATTATTTCTTAACTTCTGCAATTATTGATGTAATGGAATGGAAAAAATTGACGAGAACGATTTGTAAGACAAATCTGCTCAATTTATCTGAATCTTCCAATTTAATGATTGATGGCGGTGTTTTAGCATAGCATTGCAGTAGAAAAAAGTTTCCAAAAGCATTCAATAAATTTATTTGTTTAGGTATGTATTCCGATGAAATACGCTTACAATAAACTATATATCATCGATGTTTTTGCAAAACCGCCCATCGAGGCTACAGTATTGTTGCGCGTTGAAGGCCCTTAAAAAAGATCATCTTCGTCAGTCCAAATCTTGTTTCCGCATTCAACTTACTTCAGCTAAGACCTAAATGGTTTCTCCCATCGACCAGACCAGTTTGGCCTCGGCGATACTGGTTTATCCTATCGCATGAACCTACAACTAGTGTTGCCTAGCCAAAATTAGTTTATCTGAAAATCAGGTTTGGACGGTAACATATGTATATTAGACTGCATCACTCCCCGTTCAAAAAAAAAATCTGTACTCTGTTTCCATTGGAATTATAGAATCTATTCTATTAGGTAGGATGAACGAACGTCATTCAAAGTGGAATTAAGATGTGTTGGCATTTGAAAAAAAAATATTGGGTCAGGAATGACTTTTTTTTGGACAGAAATAAAAATAGCTTCCTACTGAGATCCCATAAGTCTAAATCAGAATAGTTTGGCCCAGTTATTAAAGTTTTTCGTAAATCAATCCTTTAAAATATAAAAAAAAACAGTATGAAACATCTCATTATTACGATTCCATTGAAAAGATTTTTAAGTATTCTTATGCAGATTTTTTGAGCTTAATTTGTTTGTTATCTGAGGGGACTTTTTTCAAAAAGTTCTTACAGAAACTATTTTTATTCATAAAAAACTCCAATTTTGGAGGTACTTCCAAATCGGTCCAATTCACGTAAATCTTACTATTATTCTAAAATATTTTGGTGGGCATCTTAAAATATGATAAATCTTATAGTCCCGGCAGAAAAATTGAAACTTTTTTTGGTGATTACGCACACGAAATCCTGAGCGAATGGTAGGTGGAGCTATAGCATTTATTGGCTTACAACGCTGAAATTCTCATTAGCTATTTGCGGTACTCCATATAGAACTACGCCAAGGGATTCTCTAGCTAATCAACTTGTTGGCATAAAGTGACAGCGTTTTATTGCTCCCCGTTTTCGCTTGTTTATTTTTTTTAATGCGCTCACCCTGTCTAATGAAATTGCATCATTTCTGATTTGAGATCGGATGTCTCAGGATCGATTTCCCTAATCATCTATGTATGTAATAACAACGTTCTCCATTCTCACTTATTTTAGTAAGTATGCTCTCCGTAGATATGTCTATTGTCTTTTCTGTTATTTAAAGTAAACACACCACTGTTTAAATATTGATTCCTTACTTTGGATTTTCACCAGTGCACTTGGTTTAGACAATTGACCATCAGAAGCGATGGACATAATATGCATTTTTTGCACGATGTGCAAGTAGAGGTTTTTTATTCGGTTTAATTCCGCATTTATTTTTCACAAAATGCATTGATTTCAGTACTACTAAATATTATAGTTAATGCTATGGAGTTAAGCCACAATTTGTAGTATGAAGTTAGGATAGTATATCATAGAACATAGAATACATAGAAGATGCAAAACTAGCATAGATGTCTACTTCTATCTCTATTACCGCACCTCAAATTATGTGGTAAGAACTTGAACTCTTTCGACACCAAATGTAAAGATAAGGCACTCCGCATACGGCTCGTCTCGTCATCACATCGTCATCGGCGCGACTTTAATTTTTCATGCAGCGACGATGACGATAGGCTAACAGGTCTGCACACAATGCGACTATCTATCGTCAAAGTAGATGTCGAGCGACGATGAATAACGGGACTTTTTAATAAACTAGTGCCCGGAAATTTGAAAATTAGGTTTAAAGTAAAGCTTAATCTTTTGCCTAAACGCGTATGTTAAAACATTTTGATTCTGGTCCCGCGTTTGGACACAATAGCCCAAAATCATTGAAAAAATAACCGAACGGTCTTTCTGTTAAGTCTTTATTTGAATATTCCTGTAAATTCTTATTCTATAGGCATGCGCGATTTTCGAATAATTGCACGAATTTTATAATTTCAGCGGACATATTTGTATCTGAACTCTCTATAGACTCCTTAAACTTTTACTCGATAACGAGCGCCCCCTGGCGAGTCTGTTCTTTGCACAACATTTTTCATCGTAAAAGGAGTGCGCCTACTAAGTTCGAAATAAATCGTTCCATATACATATATTAATTTTCTAAATATATCGACCCCAGCGCCACCGGCTGGTAAATTAATCATTTATTTGTTTAATTCCTTTATGCTCGCGAGCGATTTGGTACCCTATGTTTAGACCACATGCGTACGGAATAAACTGCGAAAATTCGAATAAAATACATCAAGTAGGGTCGACCTATCTCGGCAGCCGTATCTCAAAAAACTTTTCACGAACGCCCTGTTAACAGAATTTGGTTTAAGAACGCCCTATTTCAGAATTCGTTTCAAAAACGCCCTATCTCAGCTGCCGATTCAAAAACGCCCTATATCACCACACTTTCAATACATTTTGAAGTGAGATAGGGCATTTTTCAACCGAGTTCTGAGATAGAGCGTTCTTCAGCCAAATTCTGAGATAGGGCGTTTTTCAATATAATTCTGAAATAGGGCGTTCTTGAAAAGTCTTTTGAGGTAGGGCGTTTTCGAACTGGCTACCGAGATAGGTCGATCTTCCACTCAGCAGTCGATATTTGAAAAAAAAAAATATTTATTGATTATTAACCCAACCAGTTAATTTTTTGAGCTAAAACTATGTTATTGCTACGTAACCAGTTTTAGCGAATCACAAAAACAGCAAACTTGAAAAATAAGAGCGACCCTAATATCCCCATATGTGCATAGGGTAGAGCCGTTTGAAGCAATGTGAATAACAATGCAACAAATCAAAATATGAAAATCCATTGCAAATTGAATAACATTTCGGAAATGATTTTCACAAATTTCAGTACGTGTAAGGTTAAACTGGTATTTGTAAATATGTATGTACGTATGCACTTAAAACATGTATATGTACGTACGTATATTTAGTATGCTAGACGTTATCTTGCTATCATACTCAGGCAGCACGAATGACAACTTTATTGCATTGCTATGGGACCAAACTGTGGCTTGTTTTTATTGCTGTTGCTGATGTGAGAATTGCTTAACATTCTCTTCATGCTAGTATGAGGCTTAGTATAAATTGTTGCCTTTTGTAATACAAAATAGTATATTAATATTTATTCCTTAAAAAAATATTTTTATTTGAAAGTTTCCTTTCTTTTATTTTATGTTCAAGGCATATGCATACATACATACATACATATGTTACTATTGTTACAAACTGCTTTGAACTGAAATAACTCAACTAAAAATTCCATAGGAAAAGTTTAGTAAATAGTAAAATTGCATTAACTTACACAACTAAATTGCAAAAGCCTATCAAAAACTTTGTTAACGTACATACATATGTACATAGAAATTATTAAGCTGTAAAACAGAGATTTTCAATAGTTCTTCTATAATGTGTTACATTGTGCCTCGTTTGGTCTTTTGTCATTTTTATTGGTTTGTAAAGAAAATATTTTTGCTGGGAAGGAATAAGAGATTGCCTTGAAATTAAATAAAAATAAATAAAACTAAATCGAATGAACTAAATTATACTTAACATATAACAGTAATAAAATAAAATCATTTTAAATCAAAATAAATAAAAATAAAATTAAAGGGAATGCAATTAAAGGAAATAAAATGATTTGGAAAAGTTGTAAATTTAGTCTTCATAACAACATCGAAAACGGAGAAAGAAAGCGCGGTTGATCGACCTCAGTATATCAAAGAGCAGTGTTTCTAGAACAGGGGATTAGATTTATTTTCATTTCTACTACTTCTGAATTCGTTCTGAAATCGTCTTGGTTTACACGTGACGGTTTACGGAAACTTAGCCCATACCAGGAACATACATGGATGTTTACACAGTAAAGAGTCTTAAGCTGGGATCTTACGATTTGTACATTTGTACAGATTTGTACATTTTGACAGCTACAGAGTGGGGTTATTTGGAGTTTTTTTTATTGAGCTGAACTCATTCTCTAGTATCTGAAATTTATCGAATCACCGAAGCTGAAAGTAATCAAGTTATCCACGTTTATTGATTCATAGCAACGTATCGAATTATTCAAATTGCTCAATGTTTATTGAGGTATCGAAATTTATAGACACAGCAACTTAGTTGGCGATATTAACAGGTAGGTGTCGAGCTATAAAAATTTATGGGATTGTCGAAATTTGTCAAATTGATGAAATTTATCACGTTATCGATATTTATCGAACTATCATTATTCATAGATTTAACGAAATTTATTGAGTTATCGCAATGCATCGAGTTCTTTCAACTTATAGAGTTTTCGATATTTATTGATCTACTGAAGTTTGTCGATTTATCGAATCCAAGTTTTCGAAATTTTCAAAATATATCAAGTTACCGAAACTTCAAGCCTTACAGGTCTATTCTGCACGTTACCGAAGATTTTGTAACCGGAAATTTTTATTGCCAAAAAATGTTACCAGTTCTTGTCACCGCGATTCTAGGAACGTTGGTAATGCAGTTAAAGTATTCAGCAATTCAGCTATGAAGAATTGTGCAAATTCTGGCATTGCATATTTCACGGGGCAATACTTTGTTAACAGCTTATGAGATGGTAACAAAATTTACCGGTTACAAGTACACAAGTGCTTCTAGATGTTCTAGGAATATTTCTGCATCAAAAAGAAAATTTTGAAAAAAATTTCGCTTACGTTATTTTGGCGGTTAAGGCTCGATATGCATAAAATAAATATTTTAGTCACGTTTTCGTTCCAAAGCAGGAGATTTTCCGGTAAATAATTATGAACCTTATAAGTTAAATGAGGTGCCAAGTTACAAAACATCTGGAAGGCGCTTAAAAAACTAGAAATTGCACTCCTAGTTGATATAAATATATGTATGCCCATATATGGAAGTATATAAAAAGAAGTAAAAACTTTAGTAAAAAATATCGGCCTGAATTTCATGCAATGAAGCTCCATGGCTGATTGAAAGCCTAATATATGTACCTATATTTAATATGTATGCAAATTAGACTGCATCACCAAAAAAGTTGCGGGTTTTCCTCCGGGATTACAAAATATATTATATTTGAAGACTTTAAGAATATTAAGATAAAGGTTTTTTATTAAACACCCCTCAGATGACAAAACAGTTTAAAAAATCTATATTGAAAATGTTAAACGATTTTTTCAACGGAATCAAAATAATGAGATTTTTGATGCTGTTTTTTAACTTTTGTCACAGATTGCTTTAAGAAGAACTTGAATAATTTGGCCAAAACTATATCTATTTAGACCTACGAGACATAAGTGGAAAGGTATTTTCTCACCCTTTTTATTCCTTTGAAAAAAAGCTTATTCACGTCTCAATTTTTTCTCTACCAAATATCTCTTTCATACTTTGAATGAGCTAGTTCGAAAGAAAATAAGAAGGGTGAGAAAATACCCTTTCAATGATACCTCAAATGTTTAAGTTGGCAAAGTTTTGGCCAAGTTATTAAAGTTTTTCTTAAACCAATCTTTGAAAAAAGTTCAAAAACAGCATCAAAAATCTGATTGTTATGATTTCGTTGAAAAAAAAAAAACTGTTTTTATTCATAAAAAGCTAAATTTTTGACTGTATTTTCAAATCGGGCCAGTTCAGGTAAATCCAAATAGTTTTCCGAAATATTTTTCTGCAAGTCTTAAAATATAACACATTTTATAATTAAAGTGGAAAACCGATACCGATTTTTTTTTTTATATGGGAGTGATGCAGTTCGTTACTTGCACATTCGTTACTTTACAATGTCCCTTAATCATGTCTCTAAAGTAATGTTTTTCGTTTTTTGTGACATAATTTCTTATAAATGATGCTGACCACAATGCGGCACAACCATACTTATAGGCCAGTAGTGCTTAAGAAACACATACATATGTATGTATGTAGCTTAGGGTGGTCCAAAAATGCATGTGAAAAAGTAAAGTCGGAATTTTTATACTCTCACCCCCTAGGATTCTTCTATCTCGAAATAAGATATACTCCTACTTTTTTATTTTGAAGTCAAAAAATATTTAGAGGTCGCTCGAAGCCTCAAAATTTATCATGCATTTTATTTGGGAAAAAAACAACTTACCGTAGAAATGGTATAGAATTCTTAAGGATACGAAAACTCCGTTTCTCTGCAATATTCCCAAAACTAATACCCACTGTAATTATAGGTCCGCCAAAAACCTCCAAAAACTCTAAAAAATGCAATGGGAGTACCAATAAAATATTGTTAGTATTAAAAAATGGTTAAATAAAGAATTGGGTATTATTTTTGAAAATCTCCCGAAGAGAATCTGGGGTCTCCGAACGAAAAGTGTTGATTTTCAAGAATTTACACCATTTCTACGAAAAGTGGCTTTTTTCCGTATAAAAAACATGGAAAGCTTTGAGCGCTTTGAGCGACCTCTAAATATATTTTGATTTCAAAATAAAAAAAATTGGCGTAAACTTTTTTTTGATGTAAAACAATCTTTGGGGGTGAGAGCATTAAAATTTCAACTTTACTCTTGGTGGACCACCCTAATGTAGCTACATATAACCAACAATAAGAATGCAAGTAGAAACACATAAAAGTCGCCAATATATTTACAAACACAAACGTATACAACAGTATGTCGTCATGAGTATTTACGTATGTAAGTATAAAATTTATTTCTATTGTATAAGAGGAGAAATCAGTGCGACTCTTTGCAGCTCTGTCTCACTGTCAACAAGTTTACGCCTTTGTAAGAGAATGAATGCACTCGGGATAAGAAAATAACTAACGGGTGATTTTTTTGAGGTTAGGATTTTCATGCATTAGTATTTGACAGATC
>NW_023458558.1:57719798-57732174 GCF_013731165.1 Rhagoletis pomonella
GGTAATTCTACTCAGAAAAACGCCAGCACTCCCTTTAGTAGCCAAGAAAAAAGATCCGGTAAAAAAAAAGAAGTTCCAAAAGCAATTTTTTCTAAAAGTTAATTGTAGTTGATTTACTGCCTTTTATTGCTCCACAAAATGTACAAATATAATGCTGCGTATTGAGATGGAATACCAATTTAAAGTGCTTAATGGCAGCACTAATGTGATTTCGAAACTGACATTTATCTGCCCAAATGTACAAGCATACGACCACTTTGTTTATACATAAGTTTACGTTGCTCTCGATATTGGAAAAAATTAAGTAAATCATTACGCAACTTTAGATTTTAAAGACAAAAATAATGAGCTTTCGTATAAAGTTTCAATATTTCTAGTAAACTTTTAGAAATGTGACATTTTCAACCGTAGTTTTTGTCTTAAATACTAACGTTTCGCTGCGGTTCCAGTCTAATATAAAATTAATGGAAAAGTAAGCAAAATCATTCAAACACATAACTTCACTACGAAAACACATTATTCGATTCAATCCTGCCCCCCGTTTCGATGGTCTTGTGGAGTACAAGGCAATGAAATAGCAATGTGCTTTCCATAGGAAACTAGTTGTTTACTTTAAAGCTGGTGGATTGACTAACCTTTTTTATTTTTTTATTTTTATTACCACGTTTTTATCATTTCAAATTCTTGTTTGTCCAGACGTAGAATATGCAAAAGTAGCCTAGACAGCAACCTCGTCGGTAGATATCATAGCAGAGTACATACTAGAACTAGTCTCGATGCGTTGGAATGCGTTAATTGTTATAAACAGGACGATATATCAAATTAAGGGTTATTAAATTTGACACCTCACGTTCATTTATAATTTTTCAATAAGTTTACACGTTTTTAAGATATTAAGATAAAACTTATAAAAACTATAATTTTCCCTTATGAATTTTTTGCCATTATATGAAACTTTAACAATGAAAGTAAGGGACGTGCAATAAGTGTTTATATATACATCAATATTTTAGTCAATTCCATTATGTGAAAAAGGGACTGTAGGTAAATGCAATAGTCTTTAATACATTCTGGGAAATCCGTTTCAGGACTCTCCAATTGGACGATATTGCTTTGCAAAAAAAGTCACTCCCTGGCACACTTTTCTGTGATCCGGTTCTCTCATTTAAAGGTTATCTATACAATTGAAGATATTTTTTTTTAGAAAAAGAAAAACTGGAGAGCCACTTAAGTTCGGTACGTAATAATTACCAAATTGAAGGCGAGACTTACTTTTACTGATTTATGATAATAATATAACGAAAATCGTTCACATTATAAACAAACTATTAAAAAAAAAAATGAACAAACTTTTTTGTCATTATCCTATATTTGCAATTTCTATATTGTATGCATAAACATAAGTAAACTAATTAGTGTTCCTAGAAGTTGTGCCTGTTCAGTGTTTCCATACTCCACGATGATGGAAAATAATGGCTTTTCTATTAGATAACTACCGAAATTGTTCCTAAATTGGCAAAAATTCGCAAACAATAGCTAATATTAAATTATTAAATGCACGCCAGTAGTATTAATACTGTTCTTTACAATTATTTACTAAATATATCTCATCATAAGTTTTCAAAAAAATAAAAAATAAAATTTTTATTCTCACAAAATAAATCATCTCGTCATAAAAAACGTTTTAAAAATAGTTCTTGAAAAACGCTAACTTATTGAAAAATGTATTTTATAGAGAATTAAACAAGAATTACGATGGTGTAATTTTGAGTCCCTTATTTACTGGTCTTCACTATGCAAATCAATTTCAAAAAGTTGAACTGTTAAGTAATAGCTAAGTTAGCTTGAGTAAAATCACGGGCATGTTATATATAGAAATACTAATACTAAGCCAGTTTCTTTAGCTTTAAAATGGCGTTACGGTGAAGTCTCTACGATGAGCAGGAACCGAGATATAGCGACTTGAAGAAGTACATGATTAGTCAGAATCACGAAAAAATACAAACTTTGACCAATCATATCTCCGAAAAAAAAAATAGTCGCATACGTGTTAGCTTGTATCTCGTATAGAATGCACAAAATAAATTTGAAGCGAATCGAAAGTGTGACAACAAATTGGGTGTCCGATATGTAAAAGAATTTCTCTTATAGAGATCGGACATATCTTCCGTAAGAAAAAAACTAGGCCCAAATGCGCGAGTGTGAAAAGCTTGAAATATTGGTCAAGTATCGAGCGTATTGTGTGAAAAACTAAAGGTGCCCTCAAAGAAATGATATTAGGCTTTATCATTACAGCATTAGACCTTTACTAGGACTCATCCATCATATATCAGGTATACACCATACGAGCCGTTTGATATCAAAGATAGAGCAACTCCCTGTCGTGCGATTTCCTATTGATGTCAGTTAGCACAGAAACGAAACGTCTTTCGTGTTTTATCAAACTCGGCCAAGAAGAGGAAGATTACCTTTAATATTGCAGAGGAACTCAACGGTTTGGTGTTTGTAAAAAAATTGACAAAAACCCGACTTAACTGGTTCTTTAAAATACGGAAAGTCAAGTGTGTGTCTAAACTTTAGCGGAATTTTTGTGGCCACGAAACAATAACTCGCAAGAAGTTCCACGAATTTACAGAAATTTACCAGAAAGCGTTCCCGTACTCGGTTCTCTGGCTTTCATTTGCTTTCTGACCGTTTTATAGGTTTTAAGCCAGAAAAGTTGTGGAACGCAACAAACGCGTCAACAGTCAAACTGACACTTATTGCGGATGCAGTTACATTGTGGTGACAAAATGCATATTTTGTGTTAGTTTGTATATGCATTGCAAGTTTACATGCAAAGAAAATTTTATGTACATATGTATGTATGCATGTGGATTAGTAAACGAAATTTCATATAATTACACTCAAAACACTTCCTGTATTGCTGTAAATTTGTAATAGGCAATAAAGCAAGCTTATCGTATTACAAAGTGATGCAGTTAGAAATTATGCAACAATGTTGGCTTTTGGGCGCGTAAGTTAAAATCGTAAAATGCTAGAATAACTTCGTATATAAGTAACTTTTAAGTACGTATGTGAATTACAAAGTTTTACCTGTGTATGCGTCGCAAATAGTTTTGGTGGTGCATCACTTTTGCAAGTTCTTAAAAGTTTTTTGGGTAAATATCAAGACACCGTTGACTATTGAGTGCAATTGGAGTAACTTAATATTTTCATATCAGATAAATTTTGGCCTATAAATTATGATTATGGATTATAGTCATTTATTGAACAATAAAAAAAATTTGGAAAATTGTGCTATTGGAAAACTAGCTAGAGATTCTCAAATATTTGTAAAAATCGCGATTTTTTTGACACTTTGATCTCGTTTTCCTCAAAAACAGTTTTAACATTTGCTGCACCAAAATCAGTTTTGCACTGTGTAAGCTTACCGCACAACACAATTAGCACTGTTATTATTTTATCACACTATTCAGTCGTGTATTACAGCAGAAGGTGGACTTTCTTTTTGAATTCTTGAAGTACATACGTTGTTTTCGCTATTATCTTCAAGTCCAAGTTTCAACAATCAAATAAAAAATCTTCTTATATCTGTACGGACACGAATTTCGATAAGATACGATACCATATCGATACTTTTGGCATTCGATACCGATATTATCTACTCGATAGTTTTAAAACGATATTTTTTGGTATCGAGTACGATCTCTAGTATCGTATCGAATGTCATAAACTCACATTACAAGGATAATGTTATTAACAGCTCAACCAAGGCTAATTTATACAAGGTGGTGTTGATGGCGAATTTAGATTTTCGCCGCGGTACTTCTTAATGTCAAAATGATGCGTTTGTTGTAAAATTAATTCGCCTTGTTTACAACAAACACTTCATTTTGACATTAGGAAGTACCGCGGCGAAAATATAAATTCGCCATCAACACCTTCTTATTCTTCTTCTCACGTCAAATCGAAATGTCTTGGAATTTGAGTTAGCTTTTTATGCAGAGCAGACTTTGTACTATAGTTATGATTGCATTTGGTGGGATTTGAACCCGCGGCCCCGGTGTTTTAAGTTAACACCTCAGTCTCTACGTGTTGTAATAATAATAAAGTCCGGCGCTTACACAATATGTTAGTGTTTGGCCGAACTTCTCCTCCGATTTGTCGTGTGCGCCTTAATGCTGTGGCACAAAGGGGGTGCTCAGGGTTGCCAATATTTTCTATGAAATTTTAGTACTTTTTCAAAAAAATCTGAAAAAATATAGCACACTTCAAATATATATAGAATTTTTTTAAGAAACAGTAAAAATGCTTTTTAAGTGTACATCTTTTTTATATCTTATGCATTTCCTCTTTAAAACAATATATTTCTTTGAAAGTATCATATGCTTTATCGCTATCAATTTTTAAATGAATATATATAAATGTAAAGTTCATTATTTATTAGTGAGATATTCGCTTTATATTTCTCTTCTCACCATTTCAAAATCTTAATAGATAAAACTCTTTTGGTGAATGCCGAAATTGCAGGAATAGAGAGCATAAGCGAAATAATTTTAAGTAAATTTGGTAAATCTTTCTAAGTATTTTTAAAAATGTTGCCATTTTTGATCTCTGCACCCATTGTTTTAAAGTATATTTATTTTAATATTGGTAT
This sequence comes from Rhagoletis pomonella, assembly GCF_013731165.1. NCBI lineage: Eukaryota > Metazoa > Arthropoda > Insecta > Diptera > Tephritidae > Rhagoletis > Rhagoletis pomonella. The sequence continues at coordinate 57,724,459 of NW_023458558.1, forward strand.
TTCAGTATAAATGTTATCAATTTTAAAACATTTCTTTCTAGCAAATGACTGAAATATATGTATATTTATAACTGAAGAAATATAGTATTTTCTGCATGCAAAATAGTACAATACTATATATTATAGTACGGTGGGCAACCGTAGGGGTGCCTACAGTTTTATGTCGACTCCGAACGGCGATTGTATTTTATGGGAAGCTGTTTTTCATTTTCAAGGTTGTAATTTTTTCAGTGCTGGTAACACAAGGTTAATTGCTTTCCTGGCAAATGTCGTCTGTGGGGTCGCGAGAAGACTACTGATTCTGGTCTTGAGAACGCAGGTTCGATTCCGGTTGGAGGCAGTTATAGTAAGGTAGGTGAATTATTTCAAAATATTTTCAAATATAAATTGAAAATTGTAAAGTTATTTTCATATGGAAAAACTCAAATACCAAAAAAAGATAAGATACATTTTTTTAAATAAAATTTAAAAAATTGCAATAAAAAAAAAAAAAAAATCTACCTGCTCTGGAAATCGAACCTTACATCTCTCGACTAGCACTCCAGAGTTTACTCTGTCGACCATTTTTTAATTTTTCCTAAGAAGAAAGAAAATAGTACTTAAAACTAAGAATTTATGTTTTTCTTAAACTCAGCCAAATCGTTTATTCATATTAAGGCAGCCATGTCTTTGGAGCCATTTCAAGGTAATATTTTCTTAGAATAATATACTTTTTTCCTAGCATCAATGAATGTTTTTTTTGAGTTCTTCGATACCGAAATGCGCACGATGTCAATGCATTTTCAATTAAATCGATCACTCTGCCCCTGTAAACGTAGTATGTAGTAGCTTTCGTAATAAATAAACTTACCTGTGCTCCTGCTCGTGATTCGTATCCAATGTCAATTAAGTAAGCTAACATATTGTTCAACCTACAAATGCAGGCACATACTCGTACACATATTCCTACATAATTGTGTAGTATGTAGTATAATCAGTAACCTCATTGACCTGACAACTAATTAAACAAATACAAACTAAACTGATACGCTAGCAGGTTTATACTAAATAAGTATTTTAATTTATGTATGTGAATTAATTATGTATATTGAAATTGTTTATCTAATTCACGCTGAATTTAATTTCTAAAACATATGGCAGCCCTATTAAATAAAGTTCAGAGCAAAAATGTTTAGCCCATGTCAATTTATACCCATACTTTAATAATTCATTTCAATTTTAAAATAATTTGAGTTTAACTTTTTACACAGGTGGAAACCTTTTTTAAATGATCAAAGTAAATACTTCTAATACTCCTTGGTTTGACGCCAATAATTCAATATTTTATATAATTTAATTTAATTAGACTCTTCAAACAGATGGCATTCCTCTTCAAATTATTTTTAAACTAGAACCTCGTTAAACCTTTTTCGTCTGACGCTTGTATTTGGATACATATCTAAATTAACTAATACTCTTAGTTCAAATGAATTTAATTATAAAATCAGGTGGCAACCCTCCTATATACAGTTTGGAAATTAAGTTTCTTCAAAGCAATTTTGATTAATATTCATATTGAAGTAATTTATTTAACCTATTGCTTATATTAAATATAAGTTTGTAACAAGGTGGCAACCCTCTGAAAAAAAATTTCAAACCCCAACCCCTCTCTTCTGATATCCATATTAGGAAATACAATTTTCTACCTTTATTTAAGTCGAACTTGCTTATTGAAACAGGTGGCAACCCGCCTACGTATAATTAAGGATACTCATAGTGTAGTATTTGGTATAACTTAAAATTAATTTGAATACTTTTTTTTTATCAGGTGGCAACTCTTTTTGAAAAAAAAAGAATTTACTGCACATCCACTGGCTACGCTAAAGGGCCTCACTTTGTAAAATCGAACGAACGGTACAGATCTTGTATGACGTTTTCGCGTATTATACGTGTGTATGTATGTTTGTATACAGATTACTAAAATAAAAACAGATCCACATTAACTGCGATCACCATATCGCCACCGTCTTCAAAAGAGTCACAACTCAAAATATGTGGAAAGCTATTTCGTAGCACATGCGAATCATATGGGGAAGGGCGACTTTATTTTAGGGTTTTTAACAAATCATAACAAAAATTTGCTCCAGCTTTTGCTGAAAGCTAAATAAAAGCTCTGTGTACATTTTTAGCGCTTAATTTCAAAAATGCCAATCTTTGAGTTGTGACTCTTTTGAAGACGGTGTGCGATATATATGTACGCACGTATGTATTTTTCTCACTTCCAACTCAAGCACGTGTTTCCAAAATGATGACGAAGTGATTTTGTATGGAAAATCATTTATGCCCATATATTTGAAAAAAATAAACATACTTAGAAGATATCATCCAGTTCTTCCCATATACCAAACGAAAGGAAAAAACTTGAATTTCTGATTAAAGAAAACGAAAACAATACTGTGCGAGGGGATTTCGTGCATATTGGTAATAAAAAAAAATGTTCTAATTTTTTCAACAAATGTTTGCCTTAAAATGCTCAATATCTGTTGAATTTATATAAAATTTTACAGATATTATTTTTGTTGCCCCAGAGAACCTACATGCCGAAAATGAAAGCTATATCGGCAAACCATAAGTCGTTAGAGTACTTTAATAAGTTAATATTTACCGTTGTTTCTACGATAGAAACCGAACCGGTTACTTACAAAAATTAATCTGTCGATAGGCTTGGAATTTTGTCTTTGAAACGGCACAATTTTCTTTGAAATCGCTTCACTTGTTCTCGTGCAAGAAGCGTTTTCGTGAAACTCTGAAAATTACAATTACAACATTTTGAGCATAGCCTCCAAATGGAAGCGTAAGACGTATTCTGCGTCAAAAAAAAAAAAAAAACATCGAAAATTCAACCAACAAAAAGGTATGCTCAACAAAGCTCAAAGCAGCACAAAAATCAGCACTTTTGGTGTACTACAGTTGATCCCTCTGCGGTTGAGTGACCAAAACAAAACTTTTCCCAGGCCAATTGAGCCAGATAAAAGTTTTAGAATCCTCAGCAAAGCTCATTGGGAAATGTGTAATCTCTGGCTTACAGTTTAGTTAGCTTTCAGGGTAAATATTTGCCTTTTAGTGTTATTGGTCAAAATATGTATACATATACATACCGATATGTGTAACTAAGTAGCATGTACATTTGTACTAAATAAATATACGGTACATTTACGCTAGAATTCACTCATGCACGTGTACTAATGTTTTTTTTAATAAATTACTTACATATTTATATAGAAATAACAATTTGGGTATAGCGTGTTTGTTGGTAGGCCCATCACATTATATGCATGTTCGTATGGAGAATTAGCTTGTGTCGAAAGGCTGGCTTTAGTATAATGCGGCATTCTCTTTATTCTTTAAGCGACAAGGAATTTTCGGGATGAGACTTAATAAGAATATTGACTTGCTAGTATCGGAACTATTTATTGCACGTTTATTTGCTAAAAGTTGTTCAACGGCTCAGCGCCAGTGAGTCATTCGAAATTGTTTGCTGCGAATGCCGATTTATACTAATGCCAATCTTTCGACATAAGCTACTTTTCCATGCGAACACAGATATGTATGTTTGCATGTATGTATGTACTCAGAAGCACATAAAATAAACTGGGTTTACACTTCTAAAGATACATATATGACCAAAAAATACTGAAAATTCGCTACGGATTTTAAATATATGTATGTATTTAAACATTTAAATACAATTAATGACCCAAAATTAAGTGTCTCGGCATTTTTTCTGTACTATTTGGTCGTTGGTGTTTGGTCGTGCTTCTCCTGCGATTTGTGGCGTGCACCTTGATGTTCTCACACAAAGGAGAGGGGCCTACAGTTTACGCCGACTCCGAGCGGCGAATGAATTTTTTATGAGAAACTGATTTTCATGGCAGAAATACATACACTCGGAGGTTTGCCATTGCTTGCAGAGGGGCGACCGCTATTAGAATCAGTGTTGCCAGAACTTTTTGGGCCGACCGGCTAGATTGGCAAAAAAAAACGGCTAAAATGTTTTAGTGAAATTTCACATAGACTCTGGCAAAAAACGGCTAAAATGTTTTAGTGAAAATTCACATGCTTTATTTAAATAAATCGCAAGAAACGAAAGACTAGTTAACACCATTAATTTATATCGAGTGTATAGTCCTCATCATCAAATGAATCACTATTGTATATATCACCTGAATTCATTAATTTTAAGAGATCGTCATCTACATTAAAATTATGGCAGCATTTTTCTTCACGTTTTAAACCGTATCTTATATATAAAATAGCGTTTAACGTTTTAACGCACATTGGATTTCTTTGCTTAGTTTTTATTATATTCATTGAACTAAATATTCGCTCTACTTCTGCATTACTTATAGGCAAAACAAGAAAACTAAAAAATAGGTTGGAAAGGTCAGCAAAAGGGTTTTCTCCTAGGGCATTTCGAAATTGATAAACTTCGGCCCAAAAATTTACAGTTGAGTCTAAATTACTCCAGGTATGTAACGTTAACCGTCGCCATTGCATCTCTATGGATGTTATTTCGTCGGCATTATATTTGTGTTTTTGTTGCTGTAGTTGAACAAATACTTTTGGTTTAATTAGTCTTAATGCATTTCCAACCGAAAAAAGTCAATTTTTTTTAGTGTGGCAATATTTGTAGGAAGGCGTTGGCGTAATTCCTTTATTAAAATGATAATAAAATAGCGACCATTTTCTCGAATTATTTTCTCGGCTTCGTGGTCAAAAGCGTTTGTGCTTACTTTTGTTTTTAAATACTCTTCAAAACTGTGATAAAACTGAGGAAATGGAGCAAGGTATGGTTCCAACGGGGAGCATATAGGATCAAATGTGTCCGCGCTAATAACACTGGACCACAAATTTCAACTTTTTCTCTTTACCAGAAACGCCGTTATGAAATTCTTATGTAAAATCACCCCCTGATTCCGAAAATCAAGGTTATTTTTAATTCTATGGTACCGTTTTTGAGATATTTGCAATTTACCGTTTTTGCAAAAAAAAAAAAATTGGGTCCACTTTATCATATATATCTCAAGAACGAATTAAGCAATTTCAAAACGGTTTGAAGCTTTTAAAAGGTAATAAAATTTTCTATAAACTGTGCATACAACACTTTTTGCTAGGCCCTGTAGATTCAAAGATAACGAACAATCATTACCGATTTTTTAAATTTTTTTTGTAAAAATATAAAAAAAATTGTACTTTGCGGGGAAGGATCTCGAAAACCTTTTATTTTTTTGCAGATTTTTTTTTCTCCCTAAGCTCTGTTGTATTACAAAAAAAATAAGCTATCATCGAAGAAAATCGATGCAAAACTACGTAAGTTATAAGCGATCAAATAGAGTGAAATATCTAGCTATGCTCTGTTTCTATTGAGTTAAAAGTTCAATTTATGAATGAAATTACCCATATTTTTAACTTTTTTTTTAAATTTATTTACTTTGTACTTTGACGCTTATTCAGTTTAGGATCAGTTTCTCTTATGAGAAACCAGCAGTAATCACCCATCATTGCGACGTCCTAGAATCCTTGATATCGATTCTCAATTAATTTCATTTGCTGATGAAACCTTTCGCCATGTTCATCACTTTCGTCGCCAAGATTTGCCGGAAAAAGCTCAAATGTGAGTGGAGAAAGTGAATTTTTAAAGACATATTTACGCCCATTTTCGCATAATTATTGATTAGGTCGTTCACTATCTGCTCGTAGTTAGGGCTTTTGTGTCTACCGAGAAAAGAAGCAACGACCTTTTCAAAGGATTCCCACGCTGCTGCCTCAACTGATGAGAGTAGTCCTTTGAATTGATTATTGTTGATCAACGAGCTTCAAACCGTTTTGGAATTGCTTAATTCGTTCTTGAGATATATATGATTAAGTGGACCCAATTTTTTATTTTTTTGCAAAAACGGTAAATTGCAAATATCTCAAAAACGGTACCATAAAATTAAAAATAACCTTGATTTTCGGAATCAGGGGGTGATTTTACATACGAATTTCATAACGGCGTCTCTGGTAAATTTTGGCCGTCGACCAGTGTAACCACTAGGGAGCATAGATGCGAAAGTAAAACATTGAGTTCATTAAAAATCTTCATTGGGTCTGCATTATTGCTTTCGAACAACTTGTTTACTTTTTGCACCTGAAAATTAGGCAACTAGTAAAATCGGCTAAAAACGGCTAACTTTTTTTTACAAACCGACTAACAAATCGGCTGCCGGCTAGATCGAATTTTCTCCGGCTAGTTGCTATCAAAACCGGCTAAATCTAGCCGGAAAACGGCTAAAATGGCAACGCTGATTAGAATACAATTTTTGTTTTGGCTTATTTTTGATGTTAGTGGTAAACTGGACTTGATCCCAGGCCCTCCCAAATGATGGTGCACACTTCTAACTGCTACACCACAGCGGAAATCTCTCCTAGTGCTGCACAAAAAATAACACCGACTCTTGAACATTCCTTCCAATCGGTACTAGCCGTCGCTAATACGGAAACGCCCGTAAATCTACCGAAAAATCTTTCTCTTGCATCTTTATCGGGTGCTATCTCAAAACTGGATTTGTCTTTGTTAAGCAAGGCGATTACAATATGAACTCTACGAGAGTTAAAGTGGTGTTCCTACCATTTCTATTACACTCAATTCTCATATAGTGCCATTTCGGCGAATTTAAATGAAACCAGTATTAGATCTGTACCTACTAATTTAGCATACCGGTTTATAAAACAATAACTGGGTTTCCTCCGTATATATATGCTTATTTTTATTTAGTATAAAGCTCAACTTAAGGTTGCTTAGTATTAAAAATCAGATTACCATAAAATATGAAAAGTTGTATACCAAATATCTGCATTGTATCTCCATTCCAATATCTTCAAGTTTTCCTGCCAATTATTTGTAGAAAAAATCAAATACGGAAGAGGAACTTTGAATCCAAGATATACTTTTTTATGCTTAAAAACCCTATCATCCTAACAACCTATCTCTCTTTTAAGTTAATATTTTTAGTGTAAATTAATTTGAATAGGTTGTGGGCTCTGCGAAAAACTTGGTTAGTGCATTGTAAAACTTTATGTATTGCGCAGTTTAGCAAATTAGCTTCGTAAGAGAAATGCTTGACTTTCTGTCCACCAACTGGCACACTTTTTTATGTTAAAAAGGCTTAGGTCTTTCTAAACAATACATACATATATATTAATGTAACAATTTATTTATGCGTGGGCAACAATGTATGCACTGCATATATCCCAGGGTGAAATCTAATATATAGTAATCGAAAATATAATCAGTAAAACAACCCTTTTCATATTCGAAAATACATTTTTGGGACTTTTTGAATACATTCGTATGCTGATTAGTGTGCTGATACTAAACAGTAATTGGAAGTAAGACTCATAAGAAATACGTTCGATTATTTATCACCAGGGAACGGATTTTATGGAAATTGCCTTTTTTTCTGCTAAACTGATAGAGTATATTCGACTAAGAATGTCCACGATTTAGCTTTCCCTGATTCCATATATACACATTTCATGTTGCCTTTTTTTGCCTTTTCTAAGATATTTGCCTTTTTTTTGCCTTTTTTAAGATATTTGTCTTTTTTCGCCTTTTCTACCTTTAAAAACGTGATTATAGCATTTACAATTTTTATACCCGAGCGCACTTGTGCACAAGGGTATTATAACTTTGTT
>NW_023458558.1:57732274-57749223 GCF_013731165.1 Rhagoletis pomonella
ATATGCCCTGGCGGTCTTTTATAGGAGATGACCCTGTCGAGCAAACCACTCATCCTGATCCGCTCACGCATACTCAAAAGCTCCACTTTCGCAGGATCACACATTCACACACACATACTCAGAACTGCTTTATCGTTCGCCCGGTTAGCAGAGTTGTGCACCGTACTACAAATACTGGGAATTGGGTAATGGGAATGCTTTTACCTTTTCACATGTCGAATGCATACATACAAACTCGCGATATACCAACATAGGCGCCACAAAGTTTTTAACTTTCCATACATTTTCATTGCAAACTTTTAAGCAGCGGCTGCCCTCCTCAAAAAAGGCGCAATCATAACACCAACGCCAAATTATAATGGTATTAAATTCGCCATTTAAAAATTGGAAACAAAAATTAGGCCAACAATTTATTTTGCAAGCTTAAGTTGCTGATTCCAGCGCTGGTCATATGCAAAATCGCGGCAATATCAAATATTCAGCACTGCAATTGCAATTCCCAATGCACTGAGTTAGTTTGCATTTTGGGTTTTTTTTTTGTTGCTGGTGGTGGGGAAATCCATGTCTCGCTGCAACACTTTGCCACGACGACTGCACTTGCTGCATAACTTAATCGAGGCAAAGCGTAAAATTGCAGTAAATTGATTGACATTTATAAATATGGAACAGAAAAATGTCAGTAGAGGACAAACCCGAAACGCTTGACGCTGCAATGCGCCAAACCAACAAATCGGCCAATCAACAGTGAGCGAGGGCATAAGCGGGCGGACGAAGCCAAGTGGCAGTGCGGCGGCGGCGGCAACAGCAGCAGCAGCAAAATATGTACAGATGTGTATGCAACTCAGCAGCAAAAAAGCAACAGGTAGTGCAACCATAATAAAAACAACAGCAACAACAACAATAAATGTCAGTAGCAATGTCAGTTGTGCGTAGGAATTTTTCAAAGCTGTCAATTAAAATGCGACAATGTTGCTCTGCATCATGGCGATGATAATGATGTTGTTGTTGTTGCTTTTATTATTGTTGATAATGACTGCGATTGCTGTGATTGTCACTGTGCGTGGAATGTTTGTTAAGTAGCAGCAGCAGCAATTAAAGCGTAGAATCGAAAGAAAAACAACAAAAAGCAGCGCCAAGTACGCAGCGCGATTGCAAAACGACTTCCAGGCAGATTACTATTTACTGGCGTTGATGATGTTGTTCAGATTGATGATAGCTGGAAGTTCAACGTAGGTGAGTTTGTGCCAAACAGGTTGTCTGTCGAACTCTTGGGATTATTATGCGCTCACTTAGATTACTCGTTGGCGGTGGTTGACTGTTAGCGTTAGGCGATTGTGTGTGTGTAACACAGTGTCAGTGTGGCAAACCATTGGCAAAAGTGTGAAAAATATGAATAAAGAAAAAAATTAGAAACGAATTAGCAGCATGCAATTACAACTGGGTTTATATGCTGGTGTTACAATTTGAAAAAAATATTAATTTAACAACAAAACTGGAGTAGAATCTTTTATACATACACAATAAATTAATAGTGTAATGAATAGGCTTTTGACCCTAAATAGTAATTAGTCTTAATTCACAAAAGTCCTAAATAACACTTTTTTCGAAACTGCGTTTTTCACAGATTTTGGTAGGATATATATTTAAGTACACCTTCATTAAACATTTTTTAAGTGTTACTACCAAAAACAACGGAGCGCTCCTTTTAAAAAGCCTTATGTGTATTTTATTTTCTTTTTATAATCGGCGTATTCACGAAATTGAGCAAGTGGGCTGGCACTGTGGCAAAAGAGCAGATTAGCTCAAGCAACAACTGTGCCAATTTGGTGAATACCTATAAAGTTTTCTGCTGCTCCAGTAAAATAGAAAATTCCTTAGTAAGGGCCTTTATGAATTAAGGTAATGATATAATGGACGAAAAATTAAATTTGTTCCATAAAATCCACTAAATTTTTTTAATAAATTGTAAAATAATTGGGTGCATAATTTACCAGAAATCCATTTGAGCATTTGATAAAGCTGAAATATGAGACAATTTGGATATTTCGTCTTAAGCTTCATGAAGTTTTGACTTTTATTATTTTAAATTAAGAATTATATGTACATAAATCCGGAGCTGAAATTTCCCAAAATTTCACGTAAATTGCGAAGCACCGAAAAAATGGCAATAACTTCGCAATTTACTCGAATTTGATTTAAACGGTCCTCAGATTAGGATTTGGTCTTCGGTTTAAAGAAAAGTCTAAGCATAAAACACGAAGATACCTGAAAGTTCTTAAAGTTCCCAAAAACCGAAAAAAATTCAAAAAGCTTCCGAAATGTACCCTAAAAGTGCAAAATGATCTCTAAACACAAAACGAGATGAGTCTCGAAAAGTGCCAAAAAACCTTAAATAGACGCAAAATTTCCCAAAAGTTCTCAAAAAAGTACCGAAAAAAAAAACGAGAATTCAGAAAAGTTCTTTAAAATCCCAACAGCTTCCGAAAAATCCCAAAAAGTACCAGAAAACCTCTAAAAATAAAACACAACGAATCACGTAAAGTCCCGATTATATCCGAAAAATCCCAAAAAATGTCCAAAAGCTCCCGAAAAATCCCAAAAGAAAAACACAGTAATATATATATATTTCGAGTTTTTTAATGACTAAGCAATGATACATATCGCACACGATCTGCAAAAGGGACACAATTCAAAATTTGGCATTTTTGAAATTATGCACTAAAAATGAACACAGAGCTTTTATAAACCTAGTAATCGTATGTAAAAACTGACACTTGAGTTCAATGAAAATTGCAGTGGCGGTACATTAAAAAATTACAGAGAATTTTGAGCTTTCATTTAGTTTCATGTATTTTATAAAAATTAAATTGTACAAATGTCGCACATATGCTTTTTATGCGAATTTATATTTTAATCGCGTTTATGACGGTATGTGCATACCCCTACTATATTTTATTTTTATCTATTTGTTTTAAATCTGAAACTTAATATTAAATTTTTCCTTTTGTTTTCAGATGCCAATAAAAAGTCATCAATGCCCACCGTGACGACAATACAAGGACCAATATTCCTGAAAAATGGAACAGCGCCGGTGGTACCGCTATTCTCGTATCCTACATTAAACAATGGCTCCTTCGTACAAATACCGGTAAGTCAGATAGGAATTATCAAAACTAATGCACCTGTCGTAAATGGTTATGGTTGCCTAATTTTAATTTTTCAAACTCTGATAAAATCTGAAAAAGTTAAAGAGTGTTCCAGTTTTCTTTGTTAATAGTTCTGTGTTGAAGAATTTAGCCTGTCTGTAACCTTTGGTATTTTTGCAGTTACATTATACATTTCATATCCTTCTTCATCTAGAGTCTTGGGTCTGTGAATACCATTTGGAGTCCCTTTTCATGGTTCACGCTTCCAGTAAATCTCTGTACTCAAATGGGGCAAATATGGTTCTATTTGCGATGAATTTTGGGAGGCGATAACGATCTCACAGCAGCTTTAAGAACATATGTGTTTCGATGCGGAAACGCCTCAGCAGTCGTAAAACTTAAAATGAACTCTTGAAATTTGGATGTAATGTTTTATGAGTGTCAGAGCTACGATCTTCTGTATGTGATATTTTTCTTCAATTTCGGTCACGGAGCATTTGACACCGCTGTTTTACGATTTATTATTGTCTTGTGGATATATGTATGTATGCAGAGCTGGGTAAATGCAATTACATTACAATTACAATTACATTCCTCAGTAATTGTAATTAGGATTCAATTCCTTTAGTTCACAGCAAAGGAATCGATTACTTTTTCAATTCCTTGAAGTAATTTCAAATGGAATTGTTTTTTTCTTTAATTCCATTACAAGGAATTTCATTTTGTAATTGGAATAAATTACGTGCTAGTAATGTAATTTTTTTATTTCAATTTCTTTGAAAGGAATTGAAAATGTAGTTTTTTTCCAATTCCTTTGAAAGGAAGTGAAAATGTAATTGATTTTTTTTCCAATTCCATTCCTCAAAGTAATTTAAAAAGTATTCGAAAAATTGGTTGCTAACTGCCTTAAATAAACAACTTATACCTAAGTAGTATTACTAATTGGACTTAAAAAAAAACTGAATAGCTTAAACTGTAGCTGTTCAGTTTATAGGGTAACGGTTAAATTTTCCAGATCCTACCGCGAACGCGGCCTTGGGCACTGCTGTTCTCTTGGACTAATCCCTGCGTATCTATAAAAATGCACTGAGTTAATTGCGTATATTATGGTACCCTTAATTCTACCCAAAATGGCGTGCCTTCTGGGGCCTTTGAAGTACTCTTACTGGTATCCTGCGTTACAAATGAGGATAGCGTCCGCTTGAATTACGAGCCCTGTGGGACTGGAGATCCTACCTCCTAAGAGTTTTATAAACAAATTTCATTGCTATGGCTAAATTTTGATGATAACACTGTAACCACGCTAAAATTACACAGAAAACGCCGAGAGACGTAAAATTAATTTTAAGTAGTATGTTACGGATCTGGATACCGCTTTTTTTAGATAAGGTCATTTAGTCAAGTTATTTTCCTTTTTTAGCTTTCATTGCGAATTAAAAAAATTAAAACTTTAACATGGTCATACGGTCATGTACGATATGGCGTATGGGTAACATTATTTCCTGCTAGTATTTCATACAAAAAATTATTTCACTTTCACTTAACCCTTGCAAACTTGTTTATTTATCCATCGATTTTCATCGGTAGTAGTGTTTTAAGCCGCAAAACAAGCAGATATTGGCTAGTCTATACTAATATATATTTTGAAAGGCGTTTTTTTTCTGTTCGCAAAGCTCGAGAAAGGCCGTACCGATATATTTGTGGTAGAGGACTAGAACTGGGTATAGTGATATATACATATATAAGACCAATTCCATACTCATGGAGAAAAATTTGCATGGTTGGAGAATGGGGCGTGGAACCGCCCATATAAACCGAAGTTTTCATATTGCATATTTCTGGAAGTGTTCATGGTAGACTGTAAGCCTTTTTAAAACTCTTTAGTTTGACACCCACATCGCAATATTTCATTTTTTTTTAATAATTTGACTGAGTTTAAATTTTCAAAAATACTTCCAGCAGTTATCTTTCTTAAACCTCTTTGACCTGATACCCATATTGTAATAATTCATTAATTTTATCGATATAATTGGGTTTAAAAATTTTAAAATAGGTAGCAACCCTCCAAATTTTTGCGATATCATTGGTTCTGGTATTATACCGAATAATAAAAAAAAAAATACTCAAATCGGTTCAGCCGTTCTCGGGTTTGATGACCGTGACATACGAACACAACATTTTTATATATATAGATATACATAGAAGATGTCCAATGTGTGCTTTCGATTTTAATCTTTGACCGCAACAAAAATTCCACATTGTACATTCGTGAATGAACTTTCAGTTTCTCGATTACTTTTACAATTCCTTTGAGTAATTGAAAAAACTAAAGTATTCTTGCAATTCCAGGTAATGGAATTGAAAAAAAAATCGATTACATTTTCAATTACTTTTAAAGGAATTGGAAAAAAAATTACATTACTAGCACGTAGTTTATTCCAATTACAATATGAAATTCCTTGTAATGGAATTAAAGAAAAAAACCAATTACATTTGAACTTACTTCAAGGAATTGAAAAAGTAATCGATTCCTTTGCTGTGGACTGCAGGAATTGATTCCTAATTACAATTCCTTGTAATCTGTAATTGGGAGTAATTTAATTCCTAAAGGAATCATTACGACGCAGCTCTGTATGTATGTACATAAAAATGCACCACTCTCCGTACAAAAAATCGGCATGGTTTTACTAAAGGAATTATAAAACTCATTATATTTGAAAACTTTCGGATGATATAAAGATTTAAGTGATCTGGATCGATTTTAAAGAAACTCCAAAAATCGGGTTTTTATATTAAAAAATAGTTTTTGAAAACATCACCTGAAGTGATAGAAAAGTTTACGCTTAAAAGGGTCTGCACACAAATTTTAAAAATTGTATTGGAGGTACATACCTCAATATCGTGAGATCTTAATATTTTTCTGAAAGACTGATTTGGCTGTGCTTCTAAAATGTTATAAACTTTATAATCCCGGGGAAAACCCGAAAATTTTTTTGGGGGAGCGGTGGTAAAAAACAAGTTCCGAGTTAGGGTATGGGACACCTTCCAAAATTTTCCCTCTTGCCGAAAGAGGTGCTGGCATCAAACCTAACATTTCTTAGTACAAATTTAGCGGATGCTCATCAAAAGTTTATATTTTACTCCGGAAGTACATACATCGTACAGGGTACATTAGGGTGGTCCAAAACAGGATTGTTCTATATCGAGAAAAAGTATACCCCTATTTTTATACCCGAGCGCACTTGTGCACAACCGTTGTTTGTAACAGGCAAAACGAATCGAGATAGATATAGACAATTTATACATAAATGATCAGGATGAAAGAAATCGATTAAGCGGTGACTGTCTGTCCGTCCGTCTGTCCGTCCGTCTGTGCACACGATAACTCGAGTAAAAATTGAGATATCTTAACGAAACTTGGTACATGCACTTCTTTTGGGCGTAGGACGGATGGTAAATGGGCGAAATCGGACAATAACCACGCCTACCTCCCATATAACTGTAATTTTCAGAAATACGAAAACTGCGATATTTTAGTAACTACTGAAGATAATTCACTCAAAATTGACATTTAGAATAACTTTTAGACGAAAAATAAGAATATTAAAATTTTTTGGAAAATGGGCGTAGCCACGCCCACTTATAGTTACATGTGTATATCTTGGTAACCGCTGCACCAAATTCTTCCAAACTTAGCACAGTTGTTGACCCTGATACAGCATACCAAAAAGCCGAAAATTTTTAAAATCGGACAATAACCACGCCCACATCCCATATAACGGTAATTTCGAGAAATACGAAATTCTCGATAAATCAGTAAATATTAAAGCTAATTTATTCAAAATTAATGCTTGCAACATCTCTTCACCAAGAAATACGTTTATGGTAAAATTTTGGAAAATAGGGCGTGGCACCGCCCACCTATGATCACATATATCTATCTCGTTAACCGTTCTAGCAATTTGTACCAAACTCGGCATGGTTATTGTGCTTGCCACATGAAAGCAAAGCGTTAAAAATTATTGAAATCGGACTAAAATTACGACCGCTTTTCATATAACAGTAAATTTCAGAAATGCTTGAAATTTCAATATTTCGAAATTTAAGGATGCTAGTTTACTTAAAATTTTTACACCCGCTTATCATGTAGCGGTAGCTTTCGGAAAGGTGGAAAACATATATTTAATACTTGCGCCGGGTATTTAATGTTCGGCTCCGCCCGAACTTTGACTTTTTTACTTGTTTATTTTGAAATCAAAAAATATTTAGAGGTGGCTCAAAGCGCTCAAAATTTTCCATGTATTTTTATAAGGGAAAAAACATTTTTTGGTAGAAACGGTATAGAATTCTTGAAAATCAATATCTTTCGATCATAAAACTCTGGTTCTCTGCAGGAGACTTTCAATAATAATACCCAATTATTTATTTAACCTTTTTTTATACTAACGATTTTGTATTGGTCCCCCCATTGCATTCTTCGGGGTTTTGGCGGATCTGTAAAATATAATTACTATGAAAAAAGGGTTAAATAAATAATTGGTTATTATTACTGCAAGTTCCCTGAAGAGAAACAGAGTTTTCCAAACGAAAAGTATTGAATTTCAAGAATTCTATATCACTTCTACGAAAAGTGGTTTTTTTCCATATAAAATACATGGAAAACTTTGGGCGCTTTGAGCGACCTCTAAATAATTTTTGATTTCGGTGTAGAAAAAATTCCGACTTTACTTTTTCACATGCAATTTTGGACCACCCTAGTGCACATATATTAACCAAACAATTGATTAAGCAACCTAAGACCATTTCAATTTAAATTAGCTGAAAAAATATTACCAGTTTTAGTTTTCATGGCAACACTAGCTTATTATAAAAATCATCAATACTTTTTTAAGTTTCATAGGGATTCAGAAACGCATTTCAAGGTCTTCAAGCACCCTGTATTAGTTGCAATAGAAAATTGAAGCTTGCTATAGATATTACAAATAATAAAAGGAAAAAACTAAGATTATTATTTAATTATTATTTATTTAACCTTTTTTTATACTAACGATTTTGTATTGGTCCCCCCATTGCATTCTTCGGGGTTTTTGGCGGATCTGTAAAATATAATTACTATGAAAAAAGGGTTAAATAAATAATTGGTTATTATTACTGCAAGTCCGCTGAAGAGAAACAGAGTTTTCCAAACGAAAAGTATTGAGTTTCAAGAATTCTATATCACTTCTACGAAAAGTGTTTTTTCCATATAAAATACATGGAAAACTTTGGGCGCTTTGAGCGACCTCTAAATAATTTTTGATTTCGGTGTAGAAAAAAATCCGACTTTACTTTTTCACATGCATTTTCGGTCCACCCTAGTGCACATATATTAACCAAACAATTTATTAAGCAACCTAAGACCATTTCAATTTAAATTAGCTGAAAAAATATTACCAGTTTTAGTTTTCATGGCAACACTAGCTTATTATAAAAATCATCAATACTTTTTTAAGTTTCAGCAATAGAAAATTGAAGCTTGCTATAGATATTACAAATAATAAAAGGAAAAAACTAAGAGGGTCCCCCGTTTTCTACGATGACATACATACGTTTGTTTTTTTCAGTTACCATATTAATGACATACACTCAACATTCAATTTATATTGGCTATAGACACAGTAGTAAATCTACATAATTTGACACATTTGAAGGCTAGCAGTATTTGCGCATTTTTTTCTTTGTTTTATGATTTGCTTTGTTTGTAAAATTAATTTAAAATTTGTTGTTGTGCTTATGTTTGGTGGCTTTGTATTTTTATGACGTGTTAAAAGCATAGCGGCTTTGAATTTTACGAGCGGCATAAGAAAATGGAGCAAAGATGGATTAAATAGCCGTAAACTTTGTCTTTATTCGCACTAGAAATAATTGTTTTTATGTCTCTTTTCGTAAAATCTAAATAAACATGAACTTATTTCCCTCACCCGATGCACTGAGTGTATGCCATATCTGCGTGTCAGGTTAGAAGTAATTTATTTAAATGAAACTTAACATATCTCAGCCAAACAAATAGGATATTTTCACATTATTTTCTTTCTTATAAGCCCCTTCAAAATATTTTCAAACCGAAACTTTCTTAAAGCTCTTATCCCTGACACGCATATTGTGATACATATTTCAATTGCTTAATTTCCTTAATCCGTTAAATTTGGACCTTTTTCAACTGCTGGCAACGTTGATAAAAATTTGATTGCTACTCATATTGTAATAATTCGTTTTACCTATTAAATAATTTGAATTGCATTTAATTTTAAATAGATGGCAACGCTTTCAAACCTCAAAATACTCTAAATGTTCAAAGAAAAGATTTCTTATAATTGTTTCGTTTGACAACCAAATTTTAATACATATTTGATTTAACTTATGTATATAAATAAATTATATTTGACTTTTCAAGCAGGTGGCAACACTCTTCAAAATATTTTCAAGAAGGTTGTTCTTGAAACTCTTTCGTTTGACGCCCATATTTCTATACATATTTCAATTACCTATTTTCCCTAACTCAACTTGAGTTTGACTTTTTAAACAGGTGGCAACCCTCTTAAATGTAGTTTAGAATTTGTAACTTTTCAAAATTTTTTCGATTGTTAGCCAAAAAATGTCTAATGCATTTAACTTATTAAATTCTTTTAACTTAATATTTTAAACAGGTGGCAACCCTCTCGAAAAATGTTTTTAATCTGCGGCCTTTTTTAACGTATATCGTCTGACTCCCATGGTGTGATACAAATGTATTTCAATTACTTAAGTCCCTTAATTCAAGTAGAATATATTTTTTTAGACAGGTGGTAACCCTACTACATGTAGTATTTCATTCAACTTAATTGAGTTTGCTGTTTAACAGGCGGCAGCTCTTTTCGTGTTCTATCGTAGATATAAACCTCTGCTCACCGACACGAACACGTATAGGAATAGGGAAGAGCCTGTGATAAAGAATTGGAGAAATAAAATGAACCTTTGAAATTACTATATACATAGTATGTATTTGATATATCATTTACCCTTTTGGGTTTGAAATTAGTGAAGTTTCCCATTTTCAATAAAATAGTCAATTTGTACTAGGCAGATGTTTGCCATTGGCGATTATTTTTCTTTCTCCGACTGTCATTTATGTTAATGAACAATAAAAAAAAATTATCATAAAACACTGTCTACATGCGATTAACATGTAAATGTTAACATTAAATACATATAGTTGATATGCAATAGTCGCAGCACGCATTGCTTGATTCGCTGGCTATCGAGACGCACCGCACCGCACCGCAAGGGATCTAAAGGAAACTGCATTGAATGCAAATTGCAAGTAAAGACTAATCAATATGCGTTGAGCGGTAGTGCGAAAAACGAGTTGTAAAATTCGCAGAAATTGCAATAAATGTGTTAAATAAATTAAATTATTGCAAGCTATAAAATGTGGTCGGAATAAAATGGATGCGAAATTTTACGACACAGATTGCAGTAAAGTACAATATTTGGTCAGCAGGACGCCTTAATTTAAATGTTTGTTTCATTTTTATGACCTGTTTTATGGCGCGTATAATCGTGGAAAGTTTAACATTTCGTTCGCAGTTGTTGTGAAAAAAAGCTATACATAGCACAATTACCACTGCCATGACAACCTTCCCTGATTGGACTCTTCCACCAAATGCTTACCCGAAGCGTGGTGAGATCGTACCTAGGGGCTGTTTAGATTTGGAAAACTACTCCAAAGAGAGGATATCCCCTTTCCGCTCTTTTGGGTTATAGCAGTGAAACAACTGCTGCAGAGCAAGGTGAGGGATGGCACCAGGTATGCGGATGATGTTGCAGTAAGAGCAAAGACCTTATGCAAACAAAATATTGTGGTTTAGAGGCACAGAAAAAGTAGACGAACTATCTAGAAGCGATTATTGACAGAAATCCCCAAAGAATGCAAAACATATATCATGAGGATTCTCTTAGACGTTAGAAAAAGTTAGTCATACAGGAGGCCGCAGAGAGTCTCACTAAAACAGCTACAGATAGGAAACAAGTATTCATCGTCTTTGACAGTCAGGCACCTATGAAAGTTTAAGACTCACGTATGGACAATTCAAAGTCTTTTACTGAATGCTGCAGCACACTGGGATATTTAGGGAAATTGTGTAAAGCTGTCTAATTGAAGACGAACGGTACGACTACCCACATACATACTTCCAGGAAAGGACACTGAACATAAATATATCAATGATGAACTTTGAACAGTTAAAGGTCAAAAACGATCTAACTAAGTATGTAGGTCTGGCTTTCTAAGAATAAGGTAAAGTCAAGTACTTCGTAGACTGGTCTTCTCTCTTACAAAAGATCGCGGTCGCAATTACCCGTTTGGGAGAATTTTGAAAAACTTCTGAAAAACTGTTGACTGATTTATTATTTATTTGAAGCGAATTCAGGACCAAATACGAGTGTTATCCCTATTATTATTGTATTATTGTCAGCCATGTATAGGTTACCGTTCCACTTTTGCAGCACTAGTTTTTGGCCAAACTCCAATTAATTTATTAAAACCACTGAGGATGTATTTTGATAACTCTTTTCTTCCTTTCAATATGCAGAGATTTTGTTTTCAGTGTTGTTGTTGTTGTAGCTGGTACAACAACCCCGCCCAGATCGGTAAGTCCCTTAATCGTTGTCTTCAAGATCTACTAGCGGTAGAGCCAGCAAGCGTGCAGCCGCCATAAGGACAGGGACGTCAGTAGGGTGGGGTTCAGTGGGCATGCGAAGAGATGCTTTGACTCATGGAGTGTCTCTCCACGCCGGGAATTCGTTTAGCACCTCCTCATTTATCTGCTCAGGTATGAGTTGAACCTGCTGCAGTAACCAGAGCGCAGTTGGGCTATTGTGGTCCGAGTCTCCCGAGGCAGCCGAAGCTCTGTCTCGTCCAGGTCTGGTGATTGTGTGCCCGGAACGGCATTCACAGGTCGAGAGTCTACATAACTCGATACTGCCTCTCTGTGAGTGCCGTTCACGGCCTGTCGGTAAGCTGTCGGGTCCAGAGGTTATTGGATGAACCTCTGGACTTCGTCCGTCAGTTCGTAGAGATGCCTCCTGACGTGCTTTGGCGAGGGCTCTTCTGTAAGCAGTTGCCTATTTGGGTGACCACGCCGGCCGGCCAATTGCCTTGTACGTTGCCAACACTCCTGGATTATTCACCACCACATATGTCGACAAACGCTTGAGAAAAGCCCTATTTCAGAGTTTGATTGAATAAAGCCCATCTCAGTAAATGGTTAAAAAGTGGAAGGTGTTTTCGAAACGACAGTAGCGATAGGGCGATTTTCCACTCAGCAGATGATATATTGCACACCGTCTTCAAAAGAGGTTCAACTCGAAATTTTGCATTTTTGAAATTATGCGCTAAATATGTACGCAGAGCTTTTTATCTACCTTTCAGCAAAAGCTGGAGCAAATTTTGTTATAATTTGTAAAAAAAAAAGTTATAGCTAACTGAAGTTATAAGCAACAATAAATCCAACGGGTTCTCATAAATCCAACTCAAAAAGGTGCGCACTCATAAATCACGCGACAAAGCGCCAACAACTGTTAGAATATGATTAAAAATGGGAATCAGTAAATTAAACAATCGTTTGTCTTTGAGAGGGACTACCAAAAGCAAAAGTTAAGCGCCAAAGCATCCATCAAAACACATTCTACCTTGCGACGACACGCGCACCAAAATAACAAACTCAAAAAAAAAACAACGTGCTGCGCATGCCTACTCGGAAAAAAGTCTTAAAAATACATACATACATACATAATATATGTATACATATGTTTATTTGATTACGTGACGACAATCATTTTAAGAATAAAAAAAAATATTTAAAAGCAAAAAAACGAAGGTCAATAGCCAGATCACAATGTGGACATTCGCAAATTCGCAACGACCACACTCAGTAAGTCATCTATTTTTTTGGGCATCTATTTTTTTGTTTTTGGTAATTTTATTTTTACTTTTTTGCTGGCACGGCGTTGAGTTCTGTTTTCGTTTTCAATTCACATTTCTACAATTATTAACTTCGCTTTTGTGGTGTAATTTTTTCTAAGTATTCTTCTTTGCTGCTATTGCGACACAGCCGTAAATATTCCCCTTCTCCCTTCTTTGGTATTTCTCAATTTATTAAACATTTTTGCAAATTATTTACTGACATGAATGAGAAAAAAGTGAACCGACGTTGTTGTTGGCATTAAATTTTACTGGCCTTCGTAATTAGTATATCAGAACGTAGAATCAACTTCCGCAAACGGCTGAACCGGAGGCTCGTTGTGTTTCGAGAGTGGATCAAGAATATTCAGCCAAATTTTGACTTGCGAAATTCTAAAATGTATATCGCTGGCTTAGTAAGAAAATTTGCTAAGTCCCATTTTAAAAATTTTACAGGAGAGGAAAAAATCTTCCTATAGCCATTTTCTTTAACTATTTCGCAAGACTTTGAATCAAACATTTTGCGCGTTTAAAGCAAAGCGAAACTCCATAAGAATCAGAAGGATTCGATATTTATTAAAAGATGTCGTATTATTTTGGCCTTATCGGATTTGTGGTGCTTCTTTCGGACTTAGCAAATTTTCCTTTTATTGCTTATGCCAAGTACCTTTATAATTTTCGAAACGATGCGTATTCAATTTCTCTAGCCTCCTATATCCAAATATGAGTTTTCATAAAAAATGGACTTAGCAACTTTTCACTCTAAGCTAGCGATATGATTTTTTCCTCAAGTATACTGGCTCCCAAAATTATCGAAATCTGCAGATTTACGCATCCACTTCCACCAAAAAGCTTAACTAGCTTTCAACTGTAATTTGTGTAGTTTGAAAGCAATTTTCCCATTTCAAAGTATCTTTTATTTTCTGAATCAGAGACATAACAATTATAAGAGAAAAGAATAAAATTCAATCAATAATCATTATATTAAGATAAATACTTTTCGAGTCATCTATAATTATTATTCAAGGACTTATATTATAAAAGTCCTTTCATAATAATTATCAGAGAGATAAATATTTTTAAGTCTTCGAAGACTTTTATTTTAAGACTTATATTATAAAAGTCTTTTCATAATAATTATGAGCGCGAACAAACTTTTTAAGTCTTAAAAGACGGGACTTGTTCAGGAGCATTTGATGAATAGTTGGGGATCACTTCGGAGCTAGGTGGGGCCCAGTTTTGGATAGTTGGGGAGCAATTTGGGGCCAGTTTAGGCTTGGTTTGGGACCCGTTCGGGACTATATACAAATTCTTTTCGCACTCATAATTATTATCAAAAGACTTTTATAATATAAGTCTCAAAATAAAAGTCTTTGAAGACTTAAAATGTTTATCTCAATGATAATTATTATGACAACACTTTTATAATATAAGTCTCAAAATAAAAGTTGTGATTTATTGAAATTAAAAGTCTTTGAAGACTTAAAAATATTTATCTCGCTGATATTTATTATGAAAAGGCTTCTATTAAAAAGTCTTAAAATAATAGTTATCGATGGCTTAAAAAAAATTTCTCACATAATTATTATCAAAAGACTTTTATAAATCGTAGGAAAATTTTGATGACTTTTTAAAACTCAACCATGAAATAATTATTATCCTGGGTCTCTGTTCTAAATTGTACACGAATAGAGAAATGCACTGCTGGTTAGACCCAAGAATATTAAGCGCTCCCAACGCAAGAGGTTGACGTAAATATGGAAACTTTGCGATTATACTAAAAGCACTTATTTATATATATAAAGCAACACTCCAAAGTCTCTCAGTTTCCCCTATCCTATTTACCGATAAATCAAATCACATCTCTGCTTTAAGTTTATGCTATAGTTTTTAGCAGTTCGATACTAATTGGATTAGTTTAACCAATTCATAGCCGATTTTAGCCACAGCATTGAACACCTTCTACAATATATGTGTGGATATGTATACCCTTTCAATCAGCATCAGGAACACTATTCATATATGTAAAAAAGCATAAAAATGCGAATTCGTTGTGCTTTGTTATCATCATAAATTAATTTGATTTTAACGCTTCTAAATAGTACAAAGGGAGGCCTTAGTTCACTAATTCAAGGTTTTGTGTGTGTTCGATTTTTTATGGTTGTTGTTATTTCTTTGACGTGACTCATTTGACACTATTAGCAACAATAAGTTAATTGTTGCTTAAACAGCGAATTCCACTAAAATTAAACGAATTAGCCTTTGGCGTTGGTTAGGTCGCAGGGTGCGGTTTGAAGAATTGAGAACAATTAAAGTTAAGTTGTGGTGGAAATGTGGATTGGTTATTAGGTTAGCAGCGCATACAAAGGTTAATTGTAAAGGTAGAATTTAAAGTTATAAGCTTGTTGTGGTTCTAATCGTTTGCCAATAGGTTTAAGTTAAATTGCCTAGAAAATTTAACTTACAAATGAGTTTTTTTTTGTTAATGGAAGACTACCTAACAAGCTATTAAATGCCTTTACCTTTAGTCAAGCTTAGAATTTAGAGTGATTGATTTTCCTAAGGTACATATTTCAAGCAATAATTGCGTGTCTTCGCATACATATGTATGAATGTATATATGTAGGTATGTGAATTAGACCGGGTCAGTTGCCGCACAAAAAAAAATTTTAGTAACCTCCACTAATTGAAAAGTCCTTCTCCACCTTATTTGGTACTTGAAACATTTGTCGCTTTCGGCCTAGATGAGGGCAGCCAATTCGCAGGGCGTTCCCCGATTTTCTAGGGCAGCGGGCGTTAGCGGGGCAGCTGTCAACTTGTTTAGCTTTCTATTATTGAATCTACATCATCACCGACGCCAATTACGACGTCTCCTTACGAAGTTGCGTCAGATGTCCAACCCGAAGCAGACAAAAGCCAACAAGTATTTCTGAACTTGATCCTCTTTTCCCGTAAAGTTATCATTCATCCGTTCAATATGTCGCCGTGTTGCAACGGTCTAAGCTATTCAATCGTTTTAAGAAGTATTCCCTCCATATCTCAAGCGTACTCTGGGCGCCTTTCACCCGATTTCCACTTTCGTATTTGCAGTAATTATCGGATTGTTAATTTTTAATTAATCACCGAAAAGTTTTAAGATTACCAAGTTATACCAAAAGTGCGAAAATGTCAACGATCGAAGGTCACTAACAGGTTTCAGATTTCTAACAATGGCTCCAAGGGCAGCTCTGGTGGATTTGAACCAAAAAAGAATCTGGGTGCTAATTAACAGCGTTAGAAGACGTTTGGCTAAATCAAAAAAAAAAAAAACAGAATAACAGAATAACAGGTCGAAAAGCGCTTGACCCGAACACGTTGTAATGATACCGACGACTGGATATGATATAAAGACAAAGACCCAGAACTTTTAAGGAGTGTATGCAAAGCATAGAATGAGGGAAATCGCTTTCCTATTATAGACTGGCCACCACAGCGCCGGAAAGGCAATTAAAATGAATAGCTGGATCTGTAATTGAAGATAAAACCTAAAGGAAAGAAAATAAAAGCTTATCTTAGCTTTAAGAAGAAAACCAGTCGTAAACCAGTAAAAATTGCTACATATTTAGCTATAGCAGATATTCTACTGTTCTAAATATATATTATACGCAAAAACAGGCATAAGTGTAGATTTGCAATAAGGTTTTATTGTTTTGAAAAGGGTTACCACCTGTTAAAAAATCAAACTCAAACTATTTAATAAGCTAAATGAATTATGACAATATGAGTATTAATCGACATGGTTTTGAAAAGGCGTTATTTCTGAACTACACGTAGAAGGGTTGCCA
>NW_023458558.1:57749323-57752020 GCF_013731165.1 Rhagoletis pomonella
CCCGGCTTACCATGTAGCGGTAGCTTTCGGAAAGGTGAAAAGGCATATATGTAATACTTGCGCCGGGTATTTAATGTTCGGCCCCGCCCGAACTTAGAGTTTCTTACTTGTTTGTTAATGGAGGACTACCTAACAAGCGCTATTAAATACCTTTATCTTTAGTCAAGCTTGGAATTTAGAGTGATTGATTTTCCTAAGGTATTTCAAGCAATAATTGCGCGTCTCTGCATACATATGTATGTATGTATACAGGTAGGTATGTGAATTAGACTGGGTCAGTTGTCGCACAAAAAAAAAATTTAGTAACCTCCACTTATTGAAAAGTACTTCTCCTTCTTATTTGGTACTTAAAACATTTGTCGCTTTCGGCCTAGATCAGGGCAGCCAACTCGCAGGGCGTTCCCTGATTTTCTAGGGCACCGGTCGTGAGCGGGGCAGCTGCCGACTTGTTTAGCTTTCTATTATTGAATCTAGATCATAAACGACGCCAATTACGACGCACAATGGGGCCGTGAATGACGCCAAAGCTCAAAACGTTACAAGTTTATTGATTTAATTTTTGAAATGAACAATCCAAAATTAGCTGGTATAGACGTTTTAAAATTTTTAGAATGGGTGGTTGAATTTTTGTACCGAAAGGGCTAAGAAAGTTTTAGTTTAAAAGTGCCAAATGCCTTTCACCATAAACGGCGCAAATTTTCAGTGATTATTTCGCTTCAGATTACGACTAATAAAGCCCTTGGACAGATATTCAGAAATGTTGGACTATACCTTAAAGATGACTGTTTGACTGGTGTGTGTCGATTTTCTTATCTACGGTTTTTTTCCAGGATTAAACAAACTCTGAAAATGTGTAAAATTTTCTAGGTCCAATCAATTGGTTCATGAAGAGCTTCAGGGTTATTTACGCAACTAGCAGGATCTTCATTTTTGTGGTTTGTACAAACTTCAGTAAGCTCCTTATATTCCAGCAAGTATTAATCAGATAGGATTCTGCTTAATAGCTGGTTCATGTGTTCAACCAACTCTTTGCCATTCGCTTTGCACGGCTCTACCAACTGAGTTTCCAGGCTCCACGGGTTTTCTAAATTTTAAAACTTGGTCAAAGGCAGTTGAGTTTCATCCCTATGCATTGGTCTGGGTTCTTCTACATTAAGCGCACCACCGGTCTAAGTCATTTAAACGTTTTAAGAAGTATTCCCGCCATATCTCAAGCGTACTCTGGGCGCCTGTTACCCTATGTCGACTTTGAAGTGATACTGAAAGTACGAAAATGTCAACGATCGAAGGTCACTAACAGGTGTGCCCCCGCACGGTACTTTGTGGTTTCAAATTTCCAACAATGGCTTCAAGGGCTACTCAGGTTATCAGGGTGCTAATTAACAGCGTTAGAAGACGTTTGGCTGAATCAAATGCAAAAATAAAACAGAACAAAACAAAACAGAAGAGCAGGTAGAAAAGGGTTTGACACGCACTCATTGTAATGATACCGACGACTGGATATATATGTAAAGACTAAGACCCAGAAATTTTAAGGAGTGTGTGCAAATCATAGAATGAGGGAAATCACATTCCTATTATAGGACTGACCATCACAGCGCCGTAAAAGCAATTAAAATAAATATCCGGGTTTGTAAATGAATATAAAACTTAAAGGAAAGAAAATAAAAGCGTATCTTAGCTTTAAAATACATTTGGGAAGAAAGACCAGTTGTATTGTGAAATTTAAATTAAGGCGTTATTTCTGAACTACACGTAGTAGGGTTGCCACCTATTAAAAAAATTAAATTGACCGTTTTTTAGGCGAAATAGGTAAGTGAAATATGGGTGCCAGACGAAAGAGGTTTAAGAAGGTTTTAGTTTGGAAATAATTTGTAGAGGGCTGCCACCTGTTTGCAAAGTCGAATTTCAATTAATTATACACAAGTTAAGTGATTATTACAATATGGGAATCAATCGAAATGGATTTGTAAAATCCTTAGTCCCTAACTGTATGCAGGCGGGTTGCCACCTGTCTAAAAAGTCCGTATCAACCTAATTTATTAGTTAATTGAAATACGTATGACAATAAGGATATAAAGCGAAAGAAATTCCCAAAGATTTTAGTTGGAATATATTTTTTGAAGAGAGTTGCCACATATTATAAAAAATATTTCAATATTGCTATCAAAAGAAAGCCTTAATTTAATCGTATTTTTAATTACGGTTGCCAACAATTATAAAAGTTACATTTATTTTAGGTAATTACATATATCTACGAAATATTTCTCAATTTCTAGACCATGATTTTGGTGTTTAATTGCCATAGGGGTTTATTAGTTCTTATTAATGTCCCAAAGCATACAAATTGTTATGTCAAATATTAGACTTGGCCAAGAGAAAGCTTCATAATTTTCCCAGGACGAGTATTTGCTTCAGAATACTTTTATTTTCTCTTCATGGTAAACCGTTGGCGAAAATTTTGTAGAGTATCATTGTTGAAATAAATATTAGAAAATTTTCTTATCATAATTTCCATTTGCATTTTAGTAGATATATGACCCTGCAGGGAATAAAAAAAATACATATAAATATTGTGATTCACCCTCGGTAACTCTAACCGAACTGAAGCCAACGTCTTTCTGATTACTATCATTTTACATATGTATGCACATACATACATATCTGCATATATTTGTAAGATAGTCCAACGACCTG
>NW_023458558.1:57752120-57754736 GCF_013731165.1 Rhagoletis pomonella
ATTTCAAAATATTGACTTAAAAATGCAATTTTATTTTTCGTAACCAAACCATAAATTCTTCACCTTAACTCAAGTTTTAGGTACTCTTTATTCGCTAATTTCAGGAGGGCAATTCAATATACATATTTCCTACACAAACAATGCATTCATTATATACATATTCTGTATTGTTGCTACACTTTTTAATGTCACCTCAAAATTGTCAGTCACAAGCACTCGACCTCATTGCATTGCATAGGCGGCTGGCTGTCAAACGAATATTGCCAAATGATTGCCGCAAAATTCTTTTGTCGGGTTTTTAGAAAGGCGACAAAGCCAACGACAAAAGCTATTCAAGCAGGTAGTTAACGAATAAGGCAGTTCGCAGTTTAATGCACCTGTCGCACGTAGTGGTGTGTGGTATTAAACTACCAAAAGATTTTAGGTTTACATGAAAAACTGCCGAATTTCAAATGCTTGCACCGCCGCGGCGGTGATCGACCTTTGGATGGAGGGGAGGAAGACTGGTTGTTTAATTGCAGACATCGTGCTAATACGATTTAATGATGATAAAAAGTGGTGTCATAAAGAATTCGCATGCAATATTTCCAACAATTTTGTTATACCGTTTTCGATTTGAGACTCGCAGCCACTGCTGTCACAATAATTATTTATTTGTTAACAAAATCATAAGAAAAAAAATTACAAAACTCTATAAGAATTTACGAAGGCTATTAGAAAAAATATACACTCATATATCTGAAGACACTGGGTCACTATCACATACCATAGGCAATCAGCGCTCTACTCAGCTATAATTTTATTGACACATTATGGTATAGTTTGCATTTGGATATGCATCTCAATCGGTATAAAGCTCCGGCAAGCAAATTACAGAAGGCATCTGATCATTCACAATGTCATAGTTATTTTTTATTGCAACACAGGATTACCGGATGCATAATTGCCAGTAGAGGCAATGTCATTTGGCCAGCGATATCGAAGGGAAAACCTGTCTTAAAAGCCTTGGACTCACTTGTAGACAACGCATAGTCCCTAACTGATTGCCGTAGACCTTTGAGAGAGAGAGAGAGAACTCTACTCGTATGGGGCCAGTATCCGAGATATTGAGGGTAACTGCAAAGCTGAAAAACTGTCAAGCAAACACCCACAACCTTCCGGGAAAGCCACTTTAAAGAACTTTTAGCCCTATGAAACTTTCAGAGTTACCTGGTATGTCTATAACAGGAAACGGACATCGTTGCTCGTAAGTTTAAACAGAAAAGAAGACTCTTACGGGCCAGCTCCCAATGTGGAACCAAAACATGCCGGTATTGACCTATGCGAGCGGAGCATCTATTCCACTTAACAAATATGTAATACCGAATCGAAAAAGTAACCAAACTGAAAAATACTTTTCCAAATTCCATAAAGAAAGAATTAACGATAAGAGCTTTATTATTGAAACTGTATGGTAAGCTAAAATGCCAAATTTCCGAAATCTGCCTCGCTGATTTCCATTAAGTTTAAAAAATATATATCTTCCCCAAGAATGTTGTTATCGATTTAATTATCGCATCACTATTATACAATATAGGTAATATTTGCTGGTATTGACGTTTTTTCATATTCGCTAACATTATTGATGTGTATTCAGTATATTAATCGATAAATACTTATCTATAATATTAAATATCGATTTACTATCAATAATATTACTAGAATCTGGTCGTTATAGATACTTATCGATATACATAATTACCTTTTTTCCGATCTCAAATAAGCTTATCGATAAAGTATTTTTCAATTTTCTCATAGATATACATAATATGGCCTAGGTTTGTCGCCGTTTTACGTTTTTTCCTCATATCCAAACTTCATTGTCCTCAAATACCCCGCTCTACTACTTACCCACCTGATCTTAGTTCCTACCAGCCTTAAGCACCATCCTAATGCCACTAAATTAAAGCTCTCTAAAAATTACGAAACACTTGCTAAGCAAGTATTTTGTTTCTTTTCCAGTAGAACAATAAATGAAATAATAATTTTATTGCCGAATGTAGGTGTCAGGGTTGGCACCTCAAGAAACCGATTGCGTAGCAAAAGGCGAGAAAAATCGTAGCAAAAAATAAAAAATCATAGCATAAGATAATATTCGGTTATTATTTTGATTTTTATGTATATCTAATTTTTTAAAACAAGAGCATATGTAACACACAAATTTAAGAAAAAATAGTAATTTTTTAAATATTATATTAAGTTTGTAAATATAACCTTTTCTTTAAGTAGTTCGGCAGGCATTTTTTTTTTGTGATAAAGCTTTGACCAGGGCTTGCACCCAGGCCCCGCGGTGTGGAAGCGCGCACTGCTTACCACTACACCACAGTGGCTGCGAATAAGTTGAATTAAATAAAAAAGCTTAGTAAAAATAGAATACAGGTAGTGGGGTAGCAAATTTTCAAATTTTTGATAAATCGTAGCGAAAAAAGTAAAAAGGCCCTAGGTTCGGCAATAAAATCTTAACCAAGAGTTGCAGAGTGCTGAATAATTCAATAGAAGTAAAACTCTATCTAAAAAAATGCGCGTTCTATTTTCATGGTCTGAATGGTATACATACATACGAATGGTGATGCATTT
>NW_023458558.1:57754836-57755883 GCF_013731165.1 Rhagoletis pomonella
CATTGCTTTTAAGATGGTACGGTTTAATGTTCATACCGCCATAAAATCTTAGCCAAGAGTTGCAGAGCGCTGAAAAATTCAATAAAAGTAAAACGCTATCTAAGAAAAATGCGCGTTTCTTTTTCATGGTCTGAATGGTATACATACGAATGGTGATGCATTTTTTAGTACTAAGCATTTTCGATCTTTTCCTTTTTTTCTTGGTGAAAAACAATGTTGGCCTGTGATCTTTTATGATATTGCTAAAAAAATTTGCCACTTGCTGCAAAGACCTTGCAATGCCGTCAAACATTTTAATTTGTCAGTAATTTTATAGTCAAATATTTTTTTGGTGTCTTATCTTCTTCTTTATGCAGTCTTAATTTTTATGTCTTCTTTGTTTTTTTAAGAGCTGCACGATTTCCAAATTAGAACGCGAACAATTGGTTGTAGTAATTTTAGTGTAAAGCATATAACATGTGATGCGCTTAAATGTACTACATAAATGCTCTGGCACGATTTGCGAACGTATAGCAGATGACATCCTGTTAGCTTTTGCGAAAGGTGAACGAGGTCAACTGAAATTTGTGAAATTTTGAAGATGCTTTGATTTTTGTTTCAGCAAACGTGAATTATTATTTTTTGTTAAATTTAATTTTTTATTTGAGTTTAAAGCAATGTTGTCGCGGTACTGCACCCGTTGCGTGCTCGCTTAAAGTTAAATCGCTAAGAGTTAGGCCAGTGAGCTGCCGAAACTAAATTTGGATTACCTTGAAAGCCTGAAGCTCTATGAGCACTAACAATTTTCAGTTGTTACGGCACATACATATTTTAAGTAATTATTAAAATTTATCAAAAAACGGGGAGTATTTTGTTTAATTTATTAGTTTTTATTACTTGTAAGCCCATTTTGTTTAGTTTTTGAAATTCATGCAAATGCGGTTTAATTTAAAATTTATTAGGGCAATCAATTGGGTTTATTTCTTCTTTATATGTATTAGACACAGGTTTATGATTATACTTTTGTTGTTAGTTCAGGTCGTTGGACTATCTTACAAATATATGCAG
>NW_023458558.1:57755983-57765135 GCF_013731165.1 Rhagoletis pomonella
GGTTTTGAAAAGGCGTTATTTCTGAACTACACGTAGAAGGGTTGCCATCTATTAAAAACGTAAAATTCAATTTGTATTAGGCGAAATAGGTATGGGTGCCAGCCGAAAGAGGTTTAAGAAGGTTTTAGTTTGGAAATAATTTGTAGAGGGCTGCCACCTGTTTGCAAAGTCGAATTTCAATTAATTATACACAAGTTAAGTGAGTTATTACAATATGGGAATCAATCGAAATAGATTTGAAAAATCCTTAGTCCCTAACTGTATGCAGGCGGGTTGCCACCTGTCTAAAAAGTCCATATCAATTTGATTTATTAGTTAATTGAAATATGTATGACAATAAGGATATAAAACGAAAGAAATTCCCAAAGATTTTAGTTGTAATATATTTTTTGAAGAGAGTTGCCACCTATTATAAAAAATATTTCAATATTGCTATCAAAAGAAAGCCTTAATTTAATCGTATTTTTAATTACGGTTGCCAACAATTATAAAAGTTAAATTTATTTTAGGTAAGTATATATACATATGTACGAAATAATTCTCAATTTCTAGACCATGATTTTGGCGTCCCATAGCATAGAATTTGTTATGTTAAATATTAGACTTGGCCCAGAGAAAGCTTCATAATTTTCCCAGGACGAGTATTCTCTTCATGGTAAACCGTTGGCGAAAATTTTGTAGAGTATCATTGTTAAAATAAGTATTAGAAAACTGCCTTATTACTCACTCTGATATTTTCCATTTTCATTCCAATAGATGTATGACCCTGCAGAGAATAAAAAAATACATATAAATATTGTATATACATTAGGGTGGTCCAAAAATGCATGTGAAAAAGTAAAGTCGGAATTTTTATGCTCTCACCCCCCTAGGATGGTTCTATACCGAAAAAATATACCCTTATTTTTATACCCGAGCGCACTTGTGCACAAGGGTATTATAACTTTGTTCACATAACGGTTGTTTGTAACAGGCAAAACGAATCGAGATAGATATAGACAAATGTATACATAAATGATCAGGATGAAAAGAGAAATCGATTAAGCGGTGACTGTCTGTCCGTCCGTCCGTCCGTCCGTCCGTCTGTCCGTCTGTGCACACGATAACTCGAGTAAAAATTGAGATATCTTAACGAAACTTGGTGTGTGCACTTCTTTCTGGCGTAGGACGGATGGTATTGAAAATGGGCAAAATCGGACAATAACCACGCCTACCTCCCATATAACGGTAATTTTCAGATATACAAAACCTGCGATATTTTAGTAACTACTGAAGATAATTCACTCAAAATTGATATTTATAATAAATTTTAGACGAAAAATAAGAATATTAACATTTTTTTGAAAATGGGCGTAGCCACGCCCACTTATGGTTACATGTGTATATATTGGTAACCGCTGCATCAATTTATTCCAAACTTTGCACAGTTGTTGGCCTTAATACAGCATACTAAATGGCCGAAAATTTTAAGAATCGGATAATAACCACGCCCACTTCCCATATAACGGTAATTTCCAGAAATACGAAAACTGCGATAGTTTCGTAACTACTGAAGATAATTCACTCAAAATTGATATTTATAATAAATTCTAGACGAAATATAAGAATATTAACATTTTTTGGAAAATGGGCGTAGCCACGCCCACTTATGGTTACATGTGTATATCTTGGTAACCGCTGTATCAATTTATTCCACACTTTGCACAGTTGTTGGCCTTGATACAGCATACTAAACGGCTGAAAATTTTAAAAATTGGACAATAACCACGCCCATATAACGGTAATTTTCAGAAATACGAATACTGCGATATTTTAGTAACTACTGAAGATTATTCACGCAAAATTGATATTTACAATAAGTTTTAGACGAAAAATAAGAATATTATAAATTTTTGGAAAATGGGCGTAGCCACGCCCAGTTTTGTTTACATGTGTATATCTTGGTAACCGCTGCACCAATTTCTTCCAAACTTGGCACAGTTGTTAACCTTGGTATAACATACGAAATGGCCGAAAATTTTTAAAATAGGACAATAATCCCATATAACGGTAATTTAGAGAAATACGAAATCTTCGATAAATCAGTAATTATTGAAGCTAATTTATTCAAAATTGATGCTTGCAACAATTCGTTACCAAGAAATACGTTTAGGATACAATTTTGAAAAATGGGCGTGGCACCGCCCACTTATGATCACATATATGTATCTCGGTAACCGTTCTACCAATTTGTACCAAACTCGGTGTGGTTATTGTACTTGCCACATAGAAGCAAAACGTTGAAACTTATTGAAATCGAACTAAAATTACGGCCGCTTTTCATATAACAGTAAATTTCAGATATGCTTGAAACTTCAATATTTCGAAATTTAAGGACGCTAATTTACTCAAAATGGATACACCTCGGTTTACCATGTAGCGGTAGCTTTCGGAAAGGTGAAAAACATATATTTAATACTTGCGCCGGGTATTTAATGTTCGGCTCCGCCCGAACTTAGACTTTTTTACTTGTTTTATTTTGAAATCAAAAAATATTTAGATGTCGCTCAAAGCGCTCAAAGTTTTCCATGTATTTTATATGGGGAAAAAACAACTTTTCGTAGAAATGGTACAGAATAGTTATAAATTAATATTTTTTTTAATCAGAAAACTCTGTTTACCTGCAGGAGATTCCCAATAATAATACCCAATTGTTTATTTAAGCATTTTTCATTGCAATTATAATTGAAAGGTCCGCCTAAAACCCACAAAACCCCGAAAAATGCAATGGGGCGACCAATAAAAAATCGTTAGTATTAAAACATGGTTAAATAAATAATTGGGTATTATTATTGAAAGTATCCTGAAGAGTTTTCCGATCTAAAAATATTCATTTTCCAGAATTCTATACCATTTCTACGAAATATTTTATTTTTCCCATATAAAAATACATGGAAAATTTTGAGCGCTTTGAGCGACCTCTAAATAGTTTTTGATTTCAAAATAAAAAATAAGGGTATACCTTTTTTCAATATATAACAATCCTAGGGGTGAGAGCATTACAATTCCGACTTTACTGTTTTTGGACCATCCTAATGTACATACATATCTGCATATATTTGTAAGATAGTCCAACGACCTGAACTAACAACAAAATGATAAACATAAACCTGTATCTAATACATATAAAGAAGAAATAAACCCAATTGATTGCCCTAATAAATCTTAAATTAAACCGCATTTGCATGAATTTCAAAAACTAAACAAGATGGGCTTAAAAGTAATAAAAACTAATAAATTAAACAAAATACTCCCCATTTATTGATAAATTTTAATAATTACTTAAAATATGTATGTGCCGTAACAACTGAAAATTGTTGGTGCTCATAGAGCTTCAGGCTTTCAAGGTAATCCAAATTTAGTTTCGGCAGCTCACTGATTTAACTTTTAGCGATTTAAATTTAAGCGAGCACGCAACGGGTGCAGTACCGCGACAACATGGCTTTAAACTCAACTAAAAAATTAAATTTAACAAAAAATAATAATTCACGTTTGCTGAAACAAAAATCAAAGCATCTTCAAAATTTTACAAATTTCAGTTGACCTCGTTCACCTTTCGCAAGAGCTAACAGGATGTCATCTGCTATACGTTCGCAAATCGTGCCAGAGCATTTATGTATGTAGTACATTTAAGCGCATCACATTTTATATGCTTTACACTAAAATTACTACAACAAATTGTTCGCGTTCTAATTTGGAAATCGTGCAGCGC
Organism: Rhagoletis pomonella; assembly: GCF_013731165.1. Classification (NCBI taxonomy): domain Eukaryota; kingdom Metazoa; phylum Arthropoda; class Insecta; order Diptera; family Tephritidae; genus Rhagoletis; species Rhagoletis pomonella. The sequence continues at coordinate 57,759,735 of NW_023458558.1, forward strand.
TAAAAAAAAGAGACATAAAAATTAAGACTGCATAAAGAAGAAGATAAGACACAAAAAAAAAAATATTTGACTATAAAATTACTGACAAATTAAAATGTTTGACGGCATTGCAAGGTCTTTGCAGCAAGTGGCAAAATTTTTTAGCAAGATCATAAAAAATTACAGGCCAACATTGTTTTTCATCAAGAAAAAAAAGGAAAAGATCGAAAATGCTTAGTACTAATAAATGCATCACCATTCGTATGTATGTATACCATTCAGACCATGAAAAAGGAACGCGCATTTTTTTTTTTAGATAGAGTTTTACTTCTATTTTTCAGCACTCTGCAACTGTTGGTTAAGATTTTATTGCCGAACCTAGGGACTTTTTACTTTTTTCGCTACGATTTTTCAAAAATTTTAAAATTTGCTACTCCACTACCTGTATCCTATTTTTACTACGCTTTTTTATTTCATTCAACTTATTCGCAGCCGCTGTGGTGTAGTGGTAAGCAGTACGCGCTTCCACTCCGCGGGGCCTGGGTTTAAGCGCTGGTCAAAGCAGCATCGCAAAAAAAATATAATACTTAAAAAAGTACAAATTTTTTTTTGAAATTCAATTGTTATATTTTTGTTTTAAAAAATTAGATATACATAAAAAATCAAAGTAATAACCTAATATTATCTTTTGCTACGATTTTTCTCGCCCTTTGCTACACAATCGGTTTCTTGAGGTGCCATATATCGGTAAGTATGTATAACGACCAGGTAGAAAAAACGTCGTTTACCAGCAAATATATGTATCAATAGTGATGCGATAATTAAATCGATAACAACATTCTTTGGGAAGATATATATATTTTTTTTAAACTTAATGGAATTCAGCAAGGAAGAGTTCGGAAATTTGGCTTTTTAGCTTACTATAAAGCTCTTATCGTTAGTTCTTTCTTGATCGAATTTGGAAATTTATTTTTTCATTTGGTATTACATATTTTTTTAAGTGGAGTGGATCCTCCACTCGCATAGGACAATACAAGCCTATTCTGGTTCCACATTAGGTAGTGACCCGTAACAGTCTTCATATGGAAAGGCATTTCTTTTCTGTTTAAACTTGCGAGCAACGATGCGACTAGACTGTTATAGAAATATCAGGTAATCCTGAAAGTTTCATAGGCTGATATAGAAATACCAGGTAATCCTGAAAGTTTCATAGGGCGAAAAGTTGTTTAAACTGGCTTTCCCGGAAGGTAGTGTGTGGTAGTTCCTTTTAGTGATGTGCTAAGTCAATACTTTTAAGTACTGATCGATATTCGGTACCGACTTAAAAAGTATCCCATACTCTCGATACTCGGTACCGAAACATTAAGGTTTTGAATAAAAGCGCACATAGGTCAAAAATATGGATAAAACGGTTCAGGGGAGACTCGCCAATCAAAACCCGAATGTAGGATCCAATAGAGCTTTTAATACTGATTCAAATGAATGATGTATATATGTCGGTTCGAGGCCATAATGCAGAGAAACTCTTACTTGTTTGAAGCACTTTTCCTCCACCTGAATCGGACAATATCATTTTAGTAGGCCTGGGGGCAGATTCTGTAACCAGTTAGCGATAATTTTCGAATCGGTATCGGTTTTGTTGACGTATGATATGAAATATTTTTACGTCAACAAGTGTGATATCGATCCGAAACTTGTCGCTAACTGGTTACCGAATCTCCCCCCTGAAAGGCTTCTTCCTATGTCAAAGCATTTTTCTTGAACTTTGGATCGACTAAGATTAAGACTGATAAAATAATATTTTTGTTTTAGCCGATATCATATAAATTAGTAATTAAAGTGTTTTCCAAACTTGAAATGCATATAATGGCGAAGGTTTAATGTAAAGAATCGGTATCGGGTACCCAAAAGGAAGTATTGGGTACCGAAATCTTTTTTAAGCATTTGGTACCGACAATTCAGCACATCACTAGTTCCCTTCCTTGCCAGTTTTTCGGGTTTGCAGCAATATCCGAGATACTGGCACCCATACAAGTAGAATTCTCTCTCTCTCTCAAAGGTCTACGGCAATCAATTAGAGACTATGCGTTGTCTATAAGTGAGTCCAAAGCTTTTAAGACAGATTTTCCCTTCGAAATCGCTGGTCAAATAACATTGCCCCTCCTAGAAATTATGCATCCGGTAATCCGCTGTTGCAATTAAAAGTAACTATGCCATTGTGAATGATCAGATTCGTTTTGTAATTTTGTTGCCGGAGCCTTATACCGATGGAGACGCCTATCCAAAAGCAAACTATACCATAATGTGTAAATAAAATTATAGCTGAGTAGAGCGCTGATTGCTTATGATATGTGATAGTGACCTAGTGTCTTCAGATATATGAGTGTATATTTTTTCTAATAGCCTTCGTAATTTCTTATAGAATTTGGTAGTTTTTCTTATGATTTTCAATTCAATTCAATTTATTAACTTCTTGAGTACAGTAAAACGCGAGGTCTTTTCAATGTACAAATAATCCAAAAAAAATTACAAAATTAACTTCAACTAAAATCTAATTAGATAAAGTACAGAAAAATATTGTGATTATTTTGTTACCAAATAAAAAATTATTGTGACAACAGTGGCTGCGAGTCTCAAATCGAAAACGGTATAACAAGATTGTTGAAAAATATTGCATGCGAATTCTTTATGACTCCACTTTTTATCATCATTAAATCGTATTAGCACGATGTCTGCAATTAAACAGTCAGTCTTCCTCCCCTCCATCCAAAGGTCGATCACCGCCGCGGCGGTGCAAGCATTTGAAATTCGGCAGTTTTTCATGTAAACCTAACATCTTTTGGTAGTTTAATACCACATACCACTACGTGCAACAGGTGCATTAAACTGCGATGCCTCATTCGTTAACTACCTGCTTGAATAGATTTTGTCGTTGGCTTTGTCGCCTTTCTAAAAACTCGACAAAAGAATTTTTGCGGCAATCATTTGGCAACATTCGTTTGACAGCCAGCCGCCTATGCAATGCAATGAGGTCGAGTGCTTGTGACTGACAATTTTGAGGTGACATTAAAAAGTGTAGCAACAATGCAGAATATGTATATAATGAATGCATTGTTTGTGTAGGAAATATGTATATTGAACTGCCCTCCTGAAATTAGCGAATAAAGAGTACCTATTTAGTACTAAAACTTGAGTTGAGGTGAAGAATTTATGGCTTGGTTACGAAAAATAAAATTGCATTTTTAAGTCAATATTTTGAAATGTCATCACAGGTAAACAAACAAACTTATGGAAGGCCATAGCTAATGAAATGACCAGTTTCCTGGTCATACTAGAAACAAATTTATGAATCAAACGAGGTCATTGTGTGTGTCTCTGGGTTATTTTGGCCGCGGTTGAATAAGAAAAAGGTGAATACTCTTTTAAAAATTCGACAGAACTACAGTACGAGTTCTGGCCGGTGGCATTATGTGACCCCAGAACTTCAAACGTAACGAAACCGAACGAGCTCACCCTGGCAGCTTTTTGTGTCGATTATCGATCCCACAGTCGAGGCGGTTCAAGCACGGACTTGTTATTACTTGCTTGCATATCTGGTCTCATTATGAGCTATTAGAAAACTCGCTAGATGGTTCTGGTGTCGAGTTATTTATAAAAGTCGTAAAATTTGTTACTTACATTTTACAAAATACGTTTGGGAGAAATGTATCGACTAGGTGGCTCTGGGGTCGAGATATTTAGGAAACCCATATTTATTGTCAGATTTTTCTCATTTTTAGAAAATATATATATTTTTTTAAATAAGAAACACTTTTGCAAAAAAAAGACTCGATAGTTGGCGTTGGGGTGGAGTTATTTGAAAACCATTATACTACAATTTAATAGGCTACAAAACTGCATACCAAAATTTTTTCTAAAGGTTCAGATTGAAAAGTTTGCAATTTGGGCGAAATTTTGCAGAGTTTTTATAATTTTTGTACAAAGTTTAAAGTGTGAATTTGGATGGTGTTTGTTGTGTATCGAGCTGGACTTTTATAAAAAAATAATAAGCAATAAATTAACGAAAATCAAATAGTCAAAACTGGTCAAAATATTGCACTCCTATTATTTTGTGGACAACTGTATTTGTACAGATGTCCTTCTTAGCAAACCTTATCTTATGTTAGTTTTTTTACAGGCAAAAATATTTGTTTACATGCATGGCATTATTCATAAAAAATTGAATCGGTTTACAAAGAGAAATTTTCATAAATATTTTCGATTTACATAGATATGTATGCACATATACATACAGTCAGTCAATAAAGTTTAGGTATATTTTATATTTTAATTTTACCTGGGTTTGGAATAACTTCTCATATTATTAGTCAAGAATCAGGAAAAAAGTAAACTTTACAATACGGGTAACTATTTTTTGAATATTATATACATATATATATATTTTAAATTCTGCAAATTTTCCCTAAAATATTGCACTTTTTATTTACACTCTTTAGAAAAAAGTTGAGTACGCTGTTTTTTAGCCCATTCAATTTTAGTATAAGAAAGTACAAGTTTGAGGAAGCTAGGACTTACCATTAATTTTTAACAATTTTTTTTTTTTTTGTTGAAGGTGTCGCTCATTTTCTCCATATAAAGTAATATTCGATATTTTTTTTTATATGGAAAAAATGTGCGACACCTTAAACAAAAAATTTTGCCAGAAATCAATGGTAAGCCCTAGCTTCCTCATACTTTCTTTGTTATATTAAAAGTGAATGGGCTAAAAAATTGCATACTCAACTTTTTTCTAGAGAGCTTTAGTAAAAAGTGCAATATTTGAATGAGAATTTCATTTAATTTTGCACACGCTTTGGAACTCTGATTTTTGGGGTTTTCGTTGTAGAATTAGCCATATTTTTATAAAAAATTTGCAAAAAAAAATATAAAAAAAAATAGTTGCCCGTATTGTAAAAAGTTCGCTGTACCTAAACTCTATTGACTAACTGTATGTATGTACATATATAAAGCATTTCAAACCTATTGCACTTTTTATAAATAAGGGTGTTAATAAAAAAAATATATATAAACACAACCTCTTAACTTCCTTTATTTATACTATTTAATTTATCGCATTTCCGTTATTTGGGGTTTCTCTTGCATACATACATATCTATTCAAACTATTTACATTTACTGCTTGCAATTTGAAAGTCATCTCTGCACAGATTCGCTTCATCTTCAAATGCAGTCACCGCTCAGCGCTCAGCATTCAAATCCAGTTTTACTAGTCAAGCGTAGTTTTAAGCTTAGATGTTATTAAGCAATTTGTTTGGCTTTGTAGCGAATCTTCGTAGATGCTCCATCGGCTTGAATTTATAAGAAATTGTTATAAGAAGCATCGGTGGTTCAGTGGTAGAATGCTCGCCTGCCACGCGGGCGGC
>NW_023458558.1:57765235-57770859 GCF_013731165.1 Rhagoletis pomonella
ATTAAATCAAAGAAAAACAAATAGTCAAAACTGGTCAAAATATCCCACTCCTATTATTTTGTGGACAACTGTATTTGTACAGATGTCCTTCTTAGCAAGCCTTATGTTAGTTTTTTACAGCCAAAAATATTTTCGTAAATGCAGGGCGTTTTTCATAAAAAATTAAGTCGGTTTATAAAGAGAAATTTTCATAAATATTTTCGACTTACATAGATATATATGCACATATACATACAGTCAATCAATAAAGTTTAGGTACATCGAGTTTTTTACAACACGGAAACCATTTTTTTAAATATTTTATTTTTCGCTAATTTTTATAAGAAATATGAAAAAATTCTACAACAAAATCCCAAAAATCAGAGTTCCAAACCTAATGTAAAATAAAAGAAAATTCTGCAAATTTTCCTTCAAATATTGCACTTTTTTTAGCCCATTCAATTTTATTATAAGAAAGTGCATGTTTGAGGAAGCTAGGACTTACCATTAATTTTTAACATTCTTTTTTTTGTTGAAGGTGTCGCTCATTTTCTCCATATAAAATAATGTTAGTTTTTTTTTTATATGGAAAAAATGTGCGTTATCTTTAGCAAAAAAATTTGCTAAAAATTAATAGTAAACCCTAGCTTCCTCATACTTTCTTTATCAATTATATAAATAGGCAATCATGTTTCCTTTACACCCCTTTTACGGCTAAACTGTACTTCTAAGGTATAAACAATTATATATCATTTGAAAGGTATTTTGATGCTGATGTGCAGGCAATTTTTAAAATTTCAAATTAGTTTAAAATAGAGCGAAAAAATCAATTCAAAAGTCACACCAATACCAATGCCATACATGTACATGGTTGGGGCGGAAATGCCTCCTAAATGTATGCTTTAATATTGAAAGTGAATTAAAGAAACGTGCTAAGCAGCAGTTTAGGAATTAGATGTATGTATGTATGTACATGAATACATTAGCCTCAAACAAGGATGAGATAATTTTGAGTATGGAGAAGAAGAAAGGGATAAATACAGAAATTAAAGTAAAGAAACCTAAATATAAAGACAAAGAGGAAGGAAAATTTAAATACCTAACCTAATAACAATGGTGGGGGTGAATATGTAAATGAAGAAAAGAATGGACATATTTAGATCAGGATAAAGGAAAGGATAAAGATGAAGAAGAAGATGAAGACCAAGACGAGGAAGAAGATGAAGATGAATATGAAGATAAGGATAAAGATAACTTATCTTAACTTAACCCCTTAACTTAACTTAACTCACCTCAACTCATCTCACCTCCGCTTAAAAACTTACTCCACCTGAGTTCGCTACACATTAATTCACCACACTTTAACTCCCCACACCTAAATCCACCACTACTTCACTCCCCACACCTAAATTCACCACACCTTAATTCACCACAACTAAATCCACCACACTTTAATTCACCACACCTTAACTCACCACACCCCAACTTTCTCACCACATCTTAACTCACCACACCTTAATTCCCCACACCTCAACTTTCTCACCACACCTTAATTCACCACACCTCAACTCACCACAACTAAATTCACCACACCTCTTAAGACCACCACAACTGAATTCATAACACCGTAACTCCCACACAAGAAACAATGTAAAGAAAGAGGAAGGAAAATTTAACTACCTAACCTAATAACAATGGTGGGGGTAAATACGTAAATGGAGAACAGAATGAAGATATAGATCAGGATATAGGAAAAGATAAATATGAATACGAAGGCGAATATGAATATGAAGATGAAGATGAAGATGAAGATGAAGATGAAGATGAAGATGAATATGAACATGAACATGAACATGAACATGAACATGAATATGAAGGTGTAGATAAACATAAACATAAACATAAACATTAAAAGCGATAGAGACAAAGATAGAGAGGAAGAAAGTGATAGGGATAAAGAGGAAATACAACTGAAGAATGTGCGATGTTATATTGTGATGTGTTATGCTACATATGTTATGTTATTGAATCTAATGCTATTCTATGTTATGTTATGCTAAGTACTAAGCTAAACTCCCCTCCACTTAACCCATTCCAACAAATTTTATTTCAGCTCAACTCAACTCACATAAACTATCCTTAATTTTTGCGGTTGAATTTCAACCGCTGGGCGAACACTAGTTATATTAAAAGTGAATGGGCTAAAAAACTGCATACTCAACTTTTTTCTAGAGAGCGTAAATAAAAAGTGCAATATTTGAATGAAATTTTGCAGAATTTTATTTAATTTTGCGCAAGCTTTGGCACTCCGATTTTTGGGGTTTTTGTTGTAGAATTAACCATATTTTTATAAAAAATTTGCGAAAAAAAAAATAAAAAAAAAAAATATTTGCCCGTATTGTAAAAAGTTCGCTGTACCTAAACTTTATTGACTAACTGTATGTAAGTATATAAAGCATTTCAAACCTATTTCACTTTTCATAAATAAGGGTGTTAATAAAAAAAAAATATAAACACAACCTCTTAACTTCCTATATTTATACAATTTAATTTATCGCATTTCCGTTATTTGGAGTTTCTCTTGCATACATATCTATTCAAACTATTTACTGCTTGCAATTTCAGAGTCATATCTGCACAGATTCGGTTCGTCTTCAAATGCAGTCACCGTTCAGCGCTCAGCATTCAAATCCAGTTTTACTAGTCAAGCGTAGTTTTAAGCTTAGATGTTATTTAGCAATTTGTTTGGCTTTGTAGTGAATCTTCGTAGATGCTCCATCGGCTTGATTTTATAAGAAATTGTTATAAGAAGCATCGGTGGTTCAGTGGTAGAATGCTCGCCTGCCACGCGGGCGGCCCGGGTTCGATTCCCGGCCGATGCAAGCAGTTTTTTTTTTATTTATTATGTATTTTTCATTCAGTTTACAACTACATACATTACACTTGAAAGACTAAAAAAAATTTCGTTTGTGTTAAATCTCTCCCCATATTTTAAATATTCTTTTAATCTATAAACTTGTGCACATTTTTTTTTTTCAAATAACTAATTCAAAAATTATTTTAAATAAAATGTTAACATAAGATGCGATTTGCATCGGCCGGGAATCGAACCCGGGCCGCCCGCGTGGCAGGCGAGCATTCTACCACTGAACCACCGATGCTGTTGTTCGGGCTTGCGCCAAAGAGCAAACACAAACGCTAGGCAAGAGAGGGAGTGAGTGAGAGGGGCCATAAAGCATTGTTGACTTGCGATAAACATTGAATTAAATTTTCCGCGGTATTTTTAATTTACTTATGTACGTAAATAAATATATATTTTACATACGTATTTATTTATTTATAAATTTTTTATCAGTGTTTCACATTAGTAAATTCAAAACATGCGCGTGCTTATGTTAACATGCAGATACGTACTTACTATGCATATTTACATGCTATAATAGTGGTACCACATGTTGACGAGTTTTAACAATTTTATTTTAGAACTTTTTTTTTATATGTAGATATATTGTTCTTTCTTTGACAAAACTCTTATCAAAAAAAGTTAACAAATATTCGTCAAAATTTCGAGCTGTTTAGTTTGCTTTAGAAAGATTCTGAATACATATACATTCGAGTAGCCCATTGAGTTCTAGTAAAATAAAGTAAGGGGTTCAAGTAGCTAAAAATTTAGTTTTATTTTTATTATGTTATTATGTTATTAGAAAATGCGCTGAGTAGAAATTTATGCGATTAAAAAAGGAATTCAGGGATATCCCTCCAATCTATGTATATCAGGAAATGTTGTTCCCTAATGCACAACTTCAGCAGCCTTGCAATCTCCCTTAACGGCCTAGAGAAACCATACCTATAAAAGGCACCCATGTCTTATCCGAAACATGAAAGTAGAAACTTAAATGAGCGGTGATCGAAGAAGAGGGATCACTATCGATATATGCAAAACTTTAATTTTAGTTGGTTTTCAAGTATTTTGATAGCAATTTCGGCAGGCAAAAAAAATTCTGAGTGGCAATACTGATAGAGGTATGAAGTACGCCTTTTATCACATTTCCTTAGAACCCATACCACGTTGCGTTCTAATTAGATTGACCAGCTTAGCTACTGGAAGATACATAACTATGCACATATTTTTTATAGATTTTTTATGTTATTTACTTTGCTTAATTTCATTTATTTTAATTCTGTTGTTCAATTATTTTATTTTTAATTTTTTCCTCTTTTGTTTCATTCGTTTTTTTTTTACTCTCGTTTTTCAGATCTGGTAGACAGCACTGTCTGTTGCCTTGGGTCTGGACGTACGCGGTGATATAATCAAAGGTGTGCCATGTATCAAACGCTATCATCAATTATTCTGTCCGACAGCGGGCAATATCTATCCAATGTGAGTAAAAAAATAAAAATAATAATTTCGAGTGCTCGTATTTATAAAAGACGTAGCAAATATGTTAAAATACATAAAATATTTATCGCTCTTAAGGTGACTATCACTTGTCGATTGAGCTCGTTTACTTTGATTGTCTCGACTTGGTAAGGGAATAGATTTATTTTTGGGTTTTTTTTGACATATTTCCAGCTTTTGTTCATCTATTAACAATTTTTTTTTTGTTTGCACATACCAATACAGTGACAAAAATATAAATAGGGAAGAGAAATTTTAGCAATTCGTCGAATTTTTATAAATGTGCTACCAAGTTTGAAATTTTGTATGGTTTTTTTTTAGATAGTAAGCTACTTATATTTTCAAAAAATATAATAAAAAAAATTTCAAATAAAGAAAAATAGCAAAAACTTGCTAAAATGTCTCTTCCACATTTAAATTCTCGCCACCGCATTTATTTATGTATACAGTTTTTTATACATTCATTTATTTACTTCTTTTGTATTAATTGTTTTGTATTAATTTTTTTGCCACTTTAAACTCATCTATCGACTGCTACTCTTTTAACTATAATTAATTAAGCCATTAAACTCAACTCAATTTTATTAAAAGTAAAAAGGGGAAATCTTCACCTACTTTTCTTAGTTATTATTATTTTTTTTAACACAGAGTCATTAACTTAACCAGTCTATTCACATTGCGCTTTGTGTCAAAACTTAATTTTAAAATTAGTGTTATTGATAATTTCAATGTTGTTTTGTGTTATTTAAGGTTGAACGTCTTTAATAATCTTATTGTTGACCTCTAAGTTATAGACATCGGGTGTTTTAACTAATTAATGTGTAGTGTTTAAATATAGCAGGCGGTTCCACTAGCATACTTTTTTTACACACTGCAATTGTCAGTAATACCCTAAAGCTAAAATTGGCACAGACTATACGGCTTCATAAAAATTTCCGTCAAATACATATATGTATGTATGTATGTATAACTTATCATTAAAAATTGCGTTCTTGGTGGCAAATAAAATTTATTTACTTTACCTAAAGCAATCAACTGAGTGTAAAACTTTTAATGGAATAGCCCATTGAAGTAAATCTGGCAATTATTTGCTTTATTTATTAGATGACTATGGGCGAAATAGATTAATTTTAGATCTGCACTACTTTAAAAACTAGAAATTGATGCTTGGTTCATAATTTTTTCTTAATGGCATATACGAAAATAACTAAAAAAATTTAAAGAATTTTAGAATTTTATCGAAATT
>NW_023458558.1:57770959-57778325 GCF_013731165.1 Rhagoletis pomonella
TTTTTTTGTTGATGAAAATATTAATTCTTTCCAGTGTTCATTGTTTTTCTATATCATTACTTATAGAAAATGTTTGCGTGTATACTTATATATTTATATGTAGGTAAAAAAAAATGAGCTACCATTTTTAGCCACAACGACGATTTTTAGCTCTTTTTTAGCCCTTTTTTGGTCTGAATTTAGCTACCGCTAAAAATGTTTCGCGGCAACACTGCTGACAACTTTTGTGTCGATTATCGATCCAACAGTCGAGGTGGCTCAAGCACGGACTTGTTACTTGCTTGCATATCTGGTGTCATTATAAGCCATTAGAAAACTCGCTAGATAGTGCTGGGGTCGAGCAAAATAAGTTTGGGAAAAATGTATCGACTAGGTGGCTCTGGAGTCGAGATATTTAGGAAACCCATATTTATTGTCATATTTTGCTCATTTTTAGAATATTGTATATATTTTTTTTTAAATAAGAAACACTTTTGCAAAAAAAAGACTCGATAGTTGGCGTTGGGGTGGAGTTATTTTGAAAACCATTACACTACAATTTAATAGGCTACAAAACTGCATACCAAATTTTTTTCTAAGGGTTCTGATTAAAAAGTTTGCAATTTTGTAAAAACTTTGCAGAGTTTTTTATAATTTTTGTATAAAGTTTAAAGTGTATGGTGTTTGTTGTGTATCTAGTTGGACTTTTATAAAAAATAATAAACAATAAATTAACGAAAAACAAATAGTCAAAACTGGTGAAAATATCCCACTCCTATTATTTTGTGCCAAAAATATTTTTGTACATGCATGGCATTATTCATGAAAAATGAAGTCGGTTTATAAAGAGAAATTTTCATAAACATTTTCTACTTACATAGATATGTATGCACATATACATACATACAGTCAGTCAATTAAGTTTAGGTAAATCGCCTTTTTTCAATACGGGCGACTATTTTTTAAATATTTTATTTTTCGCTAATTTTTATAAAAATATGGTTAATTCTACAACAAAACCCCAAAAATCAGGGTTTCAAACCTTATGCAAAATTAAAGAAAATTCTGCAAATTTTCATTCAAATACTGCACTTTTACACTCTTTAGAAAAAAAGTTGAGTCCGCAGTTTTTTAGCCCATTCAATTTTAGTATAACAAAGTGCAAGTTTGAGGTAGCTAGGACTTACCACTGATTTTTAGCTTTTTTTTTTTTTGTTGAAGGTGTCGCTCATTTTCTCCATATAAAATAATGTTCGATAATTTTTTTATATGGAAAAAATGTGCGACACCTTCAACAAAAAAATTTGCCAAAAATCAAAAAAAATAAATAAAAATAAAAATATTTCGACGAACTGATGACCTCCTCCTTTTTTGGAAGTCGGTTAAAAATATAAACACAACCTCTTAACTTCCTATATTTATGTATACTATTTAATTTGTCGCATTTCCGTTATTTTGGGCATCTCTTGCATACATATCTATTCAAACTATTTACTGCTTGCAATTTCAGAGTCATATCTGCACAGATTCGGTTCGTCTTCAAGCTCAGCATTCAAATCCAGTTTTACTAGTCAAGCGTAGTTTTAAGCTTAGAGGTTATTAAGCAATTTGTTTGGCTTTGTAGTGAATCTTCGTAGATGCTCCATCGGCTTGAATTTATAAGCAATGTTTATGAGAAGCATCGGTGGTTCAGTGGTAGAATGCTCGCTTGCCACGCGGGCGGCCCGGGTTCGATTCCCGGCCGATGCAAAACAGTTTTTTTTTTATTGGCTGCGTTTCTTTATACATTCCGGATAATACCATTTCACAGCCGGAATAAACAGAATGCGTTTGAAATATACGTCAACATATCATCAGGAACGTTCTAAAGAATAAATAAACAGAAAAGTTTATTCCAAACGTTCAGAATGAATAAAGAAATTCAGCCATTATGTATTTTTCATTTTCAGTTTCCAACTACATACATTACACTTGAAAGACTAAAAAAAACTGTCGTTTGTGTTAAATCTCCCCATATTTTAATAATTATTTTAATCTAGAAACTTGTGCACATTTTTTTTTCAAATAACTAATTCAAAAATTATTTTAAATAAAATATTAACAAAAAGTGATTTGCATCGGCCGGGAATCGAACCCGGGCCGCCCGCGTGGCAGGCGAGCATTCTACCACTGAACCACCGATGCTGTTGTTCGGGCTTGCGCCAGAGAGCCAACACAAACGATACACGATTGAGAGAATACAAAGGTTGCGCCGATCTCGGACCGCTATTCCTCTCTTAACGAATTTGACAGATTCGTGGTTTGCATGACGTCACACTTGTGCAACTTGTTTACGTTTACCTTGCAACATTTTTTCTTCTTCTTCCATTCTTGCTCACGTTTTGGCATTTCTCTCTCGCAATTGCACCAGTGTGACGTCACACAAAAGTTATTCTCAAAAATCCTCTCTGATCGGCGCAATCTTGTATTCTATCATTCTTGCAAACGATAGGCAAGAGAGGGAGTGTGCTAGAGGATCCATAAAGCATTGTTGACTTGCAATAAACATTGAATAAAATTTTCCGCGGGATTTTTAATTTACTTATGTACGTAAATAAATATATATTTTACATATGTATTTATTTATTTATAAATTTTTTATCAGTGTTTCACATAAGCAAATTCAAAACATGCGCGTGCTTATGTTAACATGCAGATACGCACTTACTATGCGTATTTACATATAGTGGTCGCACCACATGTTGACGATTTTTAACAATTTTATTTTAGATGTTTTTTTTTTTTATAGATATATTGTTCTAACTTTGACAAAACTCTTATCAAAAAAGTTAACAAATATTCGTAAAAATTTCGAGCTGTTTAGTTTGCTTTAGAAAGATTTCGAATACATATACATTCGAGTAGCCCATTGAGTTCTAGTAAAATAAAGTAAGGGGTTCAAGTAGGTAAAAATTTAGTTTTATATTTATTATGTTATTAGAAAATGCCCTGTGAGAACTTTAGTTGTTATGCGAATGTCTTGCATTGTCTTAACAGTAGAAATTTATACGATTAAAAAAGGAATTCAGGGATATCCCTCCAATCTATATCAGGAAATGTTGTTTTCTAATGCACAAGTTCAGCAGCCTTGCAATTTCCCTTAACTGCCTAGAGAAACCATACCTATAAAAGGCGCCCATGTCTTATCCGAAACATGAAAGTAGAAACTTAAATGAGCGGTGATCGAAGAAGAGGGATCAGTATCGATATATGCAAAACTTTAATTTTAGTTGGTTTTCAAGTATTTTGATAGCAATTTCGGCAGGCAAAAAAATTTCTGAGTGCCTATACTGATACTGGTATAAAATACGCCTTTTATCACATTTCCTAAGAGACCATACCACGTTGCGTTCTAATTAGATTAACCAACTACTGTTAGCTACTGGAAGATACATTGTTGTATGTATTTTTTTTAATATTTTTTTTTATGTTTTGTTATTATGTACGTACATTGTTTTATTTCATTTATTATAATTTTTTGCTCTTTTGTTTCATTCATTTTTTCTTACTCTCGTTTTTCAGATCTGGTGGACTGCGCTGTCTGTTGCCTTGGGTCTGGACGTACGCGGTGATATAATCAAAGGTGTGCCATGTATCAAACGCTATCATCAATTATTCTGTCCGACAGCGGGCAATAGCTATCCAATGTGAGTAAAAAAATAATAAAATAATGTAAAAACAAGTAAGAGCAGCGCTGTCTTCGGCTATGCCGAAGGCTTCATACCTTTCATGAACATCTGCAAATTTTACTTTGACAGATTACTGCTTTTGAATACATCTGCATACATCGATAGAGGAGTTACATACTTATATAAAAAATCGCATCTAAACAATCAGAGGTATGGAACATATACTTTATATGGCACCAATCTAAGTGATTTTCACTGCTATGTGATCGGTATGTAAACCGGTAACACAATTTATTGGGTTTAGTTTCCTACATAAAGAAGATATATCGCAAAAACTGGTATCTGAACAATCAGTGGTATAGGAGATAAAGCTTATACAGCATAGATTTTGACGATTTTCTCAGTAGACTTTATAAAATATCTTACGAAATTTATCGGTTTTAGCTGTTCAAATAAAGGAGTTTTACAGTAAAATCCCATATCTGAACAATCAGATGTATGGAAGATACATATATGTTATAGTCACCCGATCCTTGTTATTTTCACTGTAAGTATTCCGTTGATAATGAGCAAAAATGGTGCGAAATTTCATGTTCCTAGCTGCATAAATGGAGGAGTTATGATAAAAGACCTCATATCTGAACAATCAGTTGTATGGGGGCTACAGGTTATAGTGACCCGATCTTTGTTATTTTCACTGTAAGTCTTCTGTTGATAATGAGTGAAAACAGCGCGAAATTGCATGGTCCTAGCTACATAAATGGATGAATTATAACGAAAAAGCTCATATCTGAACAATCAGTTGTATGGGAGCTATAGGTTATAGTTACCCGATCTTTTTAATTTTCACCTTAAGTTTTCTGTTAATAATTATTGAAAACAGTGCGGAATTTCATGTTCCTAGCTATATAAATGGAGGAGTTATAACGAAAAATTTTATATCTGAACAATCAGTTGTATGGGAGCTATAGGTTATAGTGACCCGATCTTTGTAATTTTCACTGTATTCTGTTGATAATGGGTGCAAGTACTGCAAAATTTCATGTTCGTAGCTGCATAAATGCAGAAGTTATAACGAAAAATCTCATATCTGAACAATCAGTTGTATGGGAGCTATATGTTATAGTGGTCCGATTCTTCCGGTTCCGACAAATGATTAATACATTATAAAAATACACCCACCTACCAAATTTGATCCGGATATCTCGAAAACTGAGAGACTAGATTGCATACAAACAGACGGACAGACGGACAGACGGACAGACGGACATGGCTAAATCAACTCAGCTCGACGTTCTGATCATATAAGTATACATTTTAATGGGTCTATCTCTTTTTGTTCTGGTACTTACAAACATCGGACCAAAGTTATAATACCATTTCATGCTCATGAAAGGTATAAAAATATACACTCATATATCTGAAGGCACTGGGTCACTATCACATATTATAAGCAATCAGAGCTCTACTCAGCTATATATATATAATTATAATTTTAATGTCGTCACAGCCGCCGAAAGCCACAACACCATTAAAGCTTGATGTGGATTTGAACCTTAAGTGTGAACGAAAAACGAATTCGTCGATTGTTCGTAGTTCCCAGAAATTGGGCTGGTCGTATGACACATTATGGCATAGTTTGCATTTGGATATGCGTCTCCATCGGTATAAGGCTCCGGCAACAAAATTACAGAACGCATCTGATCATTCTCAATGTCATAGTTACTTTTTATTGCAACAGCGGATTGCCGGTTGCATAATTTCTAGTAGGGGCAATGTTATTTTGCCAGCGATATCGAAGGGAAAACCTGTCTTAAAAGCTTTGGACTCACTTATAGACAACGTAAAGTCCCTAACTGTTTGCCGCAGACCTTTGAGAGAGAGAGACAGAGATAATTCTACTCGTATGGGTGCCAGTATCTAGGATATTGCTGCAAAGCCGAAAAACTGGCAAGGAAGGGAACTAGTGATGTGCTGAATTGTCGGTACCAAATGCTTAAAAAAGATTTCGGTACTCAATACTTCCTTTTAGGTACCCGATACCGATTCTTTACATTAAACCCTCGCCATTATATGCATTTCAAGTTTAGAAAACACTTTAATTACTAATTTATATGATATCGGCTAAAACACTTGAACTTATCGCAACAGAGAAATATTATTAGTCTTAACCTTAGTCGATCCAAAGTTCAAGAAAAATGCTTTGACATAGGAAGAAGCCTTTCAGGGGGGAGATTCGGTAACCAGTTAGCGACAAGTTTCGGATCGATATCACACTTGTTGACGTAAAAATATTTCATATCATACGTCAACAAAACCGATACCGATTCGAAAATTATCGCTAACTGGTTACAGAATCTGCCCCCAGGCCTACTAAAATGATATTGTCCGATTAAGGTGGAGGAAAAATGCTTCAAACAAGTAAGAGTTTCTCTGCATTATGGCCTCGAACCGACATATATACATCTTTCATTTGAATCAGTATTAAAAGCTCTATTGGATCCTACATTCGGGTTTTGATTGGCGAGTCTCCCCTGAACCGTTTTTTCCATATTTTTTACCTATGTGCGCTTTTATTCAAAACCTAAATGTTTCGGTACCAAGTATCGAAAGTATTGGATACTTTTTAAGTCGGTACCGAATATCGATCAGTACTTAAAAGTATTGACTCAGCACATCACTAAAAGGAACAACCACACACTACCTTCCGGGAAAGCCAGTTTAAACAACTTTTCGCCCTATGAAACTTTCAGGATTACCTGGTATTTCCATAACAGTCTACTCGCATCGTTGCTCGCAAGTTTAAACAGAAAAGAAATGCATTTCCATATGAAGACTGTTACGGGTCACTTCCTAATCTGGACCCAGAATAGGCTTGTATTGTCCTATGCGAGTGGAGGATCTACTCCACTTAAAAAAATATGTAATACCAAATGAAAAAATAAATTTCCAATTTCGATCAAGAAAGAACTAACGATAAGAGCTTTATAGTAAGCTAAAAAGCCAAATTTCCGAACTCTTCCTTGCTGAATTCCATTAAGTTTAAAAAATATATATATCTTCCCAAAGAATGTTGTTATCGATTTAATTATCGCATCACTATTGATACATATATTTGCTGGTAAACGACGTTTTTTCTACCTGGTCGTTATACATACTTACCGATATATGGCACCTCAAGAAACCGATTGCGTTGCAAAAGGCGAGAAAAATCTTAGCAAAAGATAATATTAGGTTATTATTTTGATTTTTTATGTATATCTAATTTTTTAAAACAAAAATATAACAATTGAATTAAAAAAAAAAAATTTGTACTTTTTTAAGTATTATATTTTTTTTGCGATGCTGCTTTGACCAGGGCTTGAACCCAGGCCCCGCGGAGTGGAAGCGCGCACTGCTTACCACTACACCACAGCGGCTGCGAATAAGTTTAATGAAATAAAAAAGCGTAGTAAAAATAGGATACAGGTAGTGGAGTAGCACAAATTAAAATTTTTGAAAAATCGTAGCGAAAAAAGTAAAAAACGAGCCCTAGGTTCGACAAAAAAAAAAATAACTTAGAATCATTGCTTTTAAGATGGTACGGTTTAATGTTCATACCGCCATAAAATAAATATATAAGTATACACGCAAACATTTTCTATAAGTAATGATATAGAAAAACAATGAACTCTGGAAAGAATTAATATTTTCATCAACAAAAAAACTTGTTGTGTAAC
>NW_023458558.1:57778425-57779250 GCF_013731165.1 Rhagoletis pomonella
GCCGCCCGCGTGGCAGGCGAGCATTCTACCACTGAACCACCGATGCTGTTGTTCAAGCCAGCGCCAAAGAGCAAACACAAACGCTAGGCAAGAGAGGGAGTGTGTTAGAGGAGCCATAAAGCATTGTTGACTTGCGATAAACATTGAATAAAATTTTCCGCGGGATTTTTAATTTACTTATGTACATAAATAAATATATATTTTACATATATATTTATTTATTTATAAATTTTTTATCAGTGTTTCACATTAGCAAATTCAAAACATGCGCGTGCTTATGTTAACATGCAGATACGTGCTTACTATGCGTGGTCGCACCACATGTTGACAAGTTTTAACAATTTTATTTTAGATGTTTTTTTTTATATGTAGATATATTGTTCTTTCTTTGACGAAACTCTTATCAAAAAAAGTTAACAAATATTCGTAAAAATTTCGAGCTGTTTAGTTTGCTTTAGAAAGATTTCGAATACATATACATTCGAGTAGCCCATTGAGTTCTAGTAAAATAAAGTAAGGGGTTCAAGTAGCTAAAAATTTAGTTTTATATTTATTATGTTATTAGAAAATGCCCTGTGAGAACTTTAGTTGTTATGCGAATGTCTTGCATTGTCTATTCAGTAGAAATTTATACGACTACTAGTAATTTTTAGCAAAAAAAAAACCCGACTTCAACTCCCATATAAAAAAAAAATATATATATATATATCTCATGATCCGCTGATCGGATCTTAACCAGATTAGTAAAAAGTATGCAAAAAGAATTATCGAAATCGGTTGACGTGGTCCAAAGTTATACATAAAAAAAAAAAAAAAAAAAAAAAT
>NW_023458558.1:57779350-57787304 GCF_013731165.1 Rhagoletis pomonella
CCGACGAACTGATAACCTCCTCCTTTTTTGGAAGTCGGTTAAAAAAAGGAATTCACGGATATCCCTTCTATCTATATCAGGAAATGTTGTTCCCTAATGCACAACTTCAGCAGCCTTGCAATCTCCCTTAACGGCCTAGAGAAACCATACCTATAAAAGGCGCCCATGTCTTATCCGAAACATGAAAGTAGAAACTTAAATTGGCTGTGATCGAAGAAGAGGGATCAGTACCGATATATGCAAAACTTTAATTTTAGTTGGTTGTCAAGTATTTTGATAGCAATTTCGGCAGGCAAAAAAATTTCTGAGTGGCAATACTGATACTGGTATGAAGTACGCCTTTTATCACATTTCCTAAGAGACCATACCACGTTGCATTCTAATTAGATTAACCAACTACTGTTAGCTACTGGAAGATATGTACATTGTTGTATGTATTTTTTTTTTAATAATTTTTTTTTTATGTTTTGTTATTATGTACGTACATACTTTGTTTCATTTCATTTATTATAATTTTTTGCTCTTTTGTTTCATTCGTTTTTTTCTTACTCTCGTTTTTCAGATCTGGTGGACGGCACTGTCTGTTGCCTTGGGTCTGGACGTACGCGGTGATATAATCAAAGGTGTGCCATGTATCAAACGCTATCATCAATTATTCTGTCCGACAGCGGGCAATAGCTATCCAATGTGAGTATAAAAAAATAAAAATAATAATTTCGAGTGCTCGTATTTATAAAAGACGTAGCAGACATGTGGAAATACATAAAATATTTATCGCTCTTAAGGTGACAAGAAGCTAATCACTTGTCGATTGAGCTCGTTTTCTTTGATTGTCTCGAATTGGTAAGGGAATAGATTTATTTTGGTTTTTTTTGACATATTTCCAGCTTTTGTTCATCTATTAACAAATTTTTTTATTTACACATACCAATACAGTGACGAAAATATAAATAGGGAAGAGACATTTTAGCAATTCGTCGGATTTTTATAAATGTGCTACAAAGTTTGAAATTTTGTATGGTTTTTTTTAGATAGTAAGCTACTTATATTTTCATAAAACATAATAAAAAAAATTTTAAACAAAGAAAAATAGAAAAAACTTGCTAAAATGTCTCTTCCACATTTAAATTCTCGCCACCGCATTTATTTATGTATACAGTTTTTTATACATTCATTTATTTTCTTCTTTTGTATTAATTGTTTTGTATTAATTTTTTTTTGCCACTTTAAACTCATCTATCGACTGCTACTCTTTTAACTATAATTAATTAAGCCATTAAACTCAACTCAATTTTATTAAAAGTAAAAAGGGAAATCTTCACCTACTTTTCTTAGTTATTATTATTTTTTTAATACAGAGTCATTAACTTAACCAGTCTATTCACATTGCGCTTTGTGTCAAAACTCATTTTAAAATTAGTGTTATTGATAATTTCAATAATGTTTTGTGTTATTTAAGGTTGAACGTCTTCAATAATATTATTGTTGACCTCTAAGTTATAGACATCGGGTGTTTTAACTAATGTGTAGTGATTAAATATAGCAGGCGGTTCCACTAGCATACTTTTTTTACACACTGCAATTGTCAGTAATACCCTAAAGCTAAAATTGGTTAAGACTAGACGGCTTCATAAAAATTTCCGCCAAATACATATGTATATGTATGTATGTATGACTTATTATTAAAAACTGCGTTCTTGGTGGCAAATAAAATTTATTTACTTTATCTAAAGCAATGGAGGATGGTTCCGTGCGCAGAAGTGGAAAACTTTTGACTGCCATTCACCTGGGAGTGGCCAGAAGCGATTCTTGTGCGTACGGTTCAAATCGCAGCTCACAACGTCCGGATATTTATATCCACGTATCCTCTGGGTAGCAACCAAACACCCGTTTGGGAGCGAGCTAAAGTGAGAAGGCGTAAAACTTCGCGTGCGCTGGGTTTGGGTCCCGCCACGTTAAAACCCCGCCCAATGAAAAGAAGCAAACAGCCTCGGATGAGACCCCCTTTTTCTGATGACGACCACGGCAAACGTATAAAGGACTATGATTTAAGGGTATGCACCTGGAATATCCGGACCTTTAATGGGGAAGGTGCCTCTGCCCGGCTGGTTGATGTCCTCGGGAAGACAAAGGCTGACATCACCGCCATCCAAGAAATGCGATGGGGCAAGGTAAAGTAAGCGTGAAGCCTTGCGACGTCTACTACAGTTGCCACGTAAAGGAGCGCAAATTCGGTGTTGGATTCGTGGTAGGAGAGAGACTCCGTCGCCGAGTACTGGCGTTCACCCCGGTGGACGAACGTCTAGCCACAATCCGCATCAAAGCTAGATTCTTCAACTTAGCTCATCTGCGCCCATGCCCCGACGGAAGAGAAGGATGAGGCGTCCAAGGATCTCTTCTATGAGCGCTTGGAACGTACATATGAGCGCTGCCCCCGACACGATGTCAAAATCGTGCTTGGCGATTTTAATGCCAAGGTGGGCAAGGAAGGGATCTTTGGCGCCACTGTCGGAAAATTCAGCCTCCACGACGAAACGTCCGATAACGGACTGAGGCTGATCGACTTCGCCGGGGCCCGAAATATGGTAATATGTAGTACTAGGTTCCAGCATAAGAACATCCACCAAGCTACATGGCTGTCCCCAGATCGAAAAACGAGAAACCAAATCGATCATGTTGTGATAGACGGAAGGCATGCTTCAAGCGTTTTGGACGTACGTACACTCCGAGGGCCAAACATCGACTCGGACCACTATCTTGTTGTAGCCAAGATACGCACCCGCCTCTGTGCAGCAAAAAATGTGCGCCCAACAATGCAAGGAAAGCTTAACGTCGAAAAGCTGCAATCACAACAGACGGCCAATTTATTCGCCACTCGACTCACACACCTGCTCTCTGAGAGCACTCTTGAACAATCCGACGTACGCGAGCAGTGGAACCACATTTCCCGATCATTAAGTACCGCCGCCGAAGAAGTAGTTGGATTTCAGCGAGCCCGAAAGAACAACTGGTACGATGAGGAATGTCAAGAAGCCGCAGAGAAAAAAGATGCCGCCTACAGGGCCACGCTGCGATCGGGCGCAACGCGAGCCATGTGGGACCGTTATAGGGAACTGAAGAAGGAAGCGAGACGTATTTGCCGCAATAAGAAGAGAGAGGCCGAAATACGTGAGTGCGAAGAGCTTGAGATGCTGGCCGACAGGAAGAACGCCCGAAAATTCTACCAGAGGGTTAGGCGACTTACGGAAGGTTTCAAGACCGGGGCGAACTCCTGTAAGAACAACAATGGCGACCTAGTGACCGATGTCCAGAATATACTTAAATTGTGGAGGGAACACTTTTATAACCTACTGAATGGTAGCAGCGCTGAAAGTAGTGAGGAAGACGAACCCGAGTCCCCAGTCGATGATGATGGAGTAGCTGTCCCACCGCCTGACTATGACGAGGTACGAATAGCGATTACGCGGCTGAAAAACAACAAAGCTGCTGGAGCTGACGGCCTGACAGCCGAGCTATTCAAGTACGGCGGCGAGGAGCTGATGGGTGCATGCATCAGCTCGTATGCAGAATATGGTCAGATGAACGCATGCCCGACGACTGGAATTTAAGTGTGCTCTGCCCAATCCACAAGAAAGGCGACCCCGCCATATGCGCCAACTACCGCGGAATTAGCCTTCTAAGCATAGGTTACAAGGTCTTATCGAGCGTATTGTGCGAAAGACTGAAGCCCACCGTCAACGAGCTGATTGGACCTTATCAGTGTGGCTTTAGGCCTGGAAAATCCACCATATATCAGGTATTCACAATACGCCAAATCTTGGAAAAGACCCGCGAGAATAGGATCGACACACACCATCTATTTGTCGATTTCAAAGCCGCTTTCGACAGCACGAAGAGAAGTTGCCTTTATGCCGCGATGTCTGAATTTGGTATCCCCGCGAAACTAATACGGCTGTGTAAAATGACGTTGAGCAATACCACCAGCTCCGTCAGAATAGGGAAGGACCTCTCCGAGCCGTTTGATACCAAACGAGGTTTCAGACAAGGGGACCCCCTTTCGTGTGATTTCTTTAATCTTATGTTGGAGAAGATAATAAGAGCCGCAGAACTGAACCGCTCAGGCATAATACTTTATAAGAGCGTACAATTGGTGGCGTATGCCGACGACATCGACATTATCGGTAAAAACAAAGGCTACGTCTGTTCTGCCTTCTCGGGATTGGATAGAGAAGCAAAGCGAATGGGTCTGGTGGTGAACGAGGACAAAACGAAGTATCTCCTGTCAGCACACAAACAGTCAGAGCATACGCGTCTTGGCACCCACGTCACTGTTGACAGTTACAAGTTTGAAAAAGTAGACGACTTCGTTTATTTGGGAACCAGCATTAACACCAATAATAATGTCAGCCTTGAAATCCAACGGAGAATCACTCTTGCCAACAAGTGCTACTTTGGGCTGAGTAGGCAATTGAGAAGTAAAGTCCTCTCTCGTCGTACAAAGATCACACTCTATAAGTCACTCATCATGCCTGTGCTGGTGTATGGCGCGGAAGCATGGACAATGAAAGCATCTGATGAGGCGGCTCTTGGAGTTTTCGAGAGAAAGATTCTGCGAAAGATTTACGGACCTTTACGCGTTGGTGATGGCGAATATCGCAGACGATTTAACGATGAGCTGCATGAGCTTTACAACGATATAGACATAGTGCAGCGAATTAAAATTCAGCGGCTCCGCTGGCTTGGCCATGTCGTTCGGATGGACAAAAACGCTCCTGCTCTGAAAATATTCAACGCGGGCCGCGATGCTGGTAACAGAGGAAGAGGAAGGCCTCCTCTGCGTTGGAAAGACCAGGTGGAGAAGGACTTGGCTTCACTTGGCATTTTCAATTGGCGTCAGTTAGCACAGATGAGAAATGACTGGCGTGCTGTTTTGGACTCGGCCAAAATCGCTTAGGCGGTTACAGCGCCAAATAAGAAGAAGAAGAAGAAAGCAATCAACTGAGTGTAAAACTTTTAATGGAATAGCCCATAGAAGTAAATCTGGCAATTAATAGCTTTATTTATTAGATGACTATGGGCGAAATAGATTCATTTTAGATCTGCACTACTTTAAAAACCAGAAATTGATGCTTGGTTCACAATTTTTTCTTAATGGCATATACGAAAATAACTAAACAAATTTAAAGAATTTTAGAATTACCACTTTATCGAAATTCAAACGCATATGTTTATGCATTAGGGTGGTTAAAAAAAAAGTAAAGTCGGAATTTTAATGCTATCACCGCCTAGGATTGTGCTATACCTAAAAAAATATGAAATTTATATTTAAAAAGATTCGTAGAAATGTTATAGAATTGTTGAAAATCAAATTTTTTTTCTCTTGAAGAGGCCTCCATTAACAATTACCCATTTGTTTATTTAAGCATTTTCTATTATAAACAATTTTTTATGGGACCATTGAAAACGTCAAAAAATGCAATGGACGGCCCATAAATATCGCTAGTATTAAAAAATGGTATCATAAAAAAGATTTCCGATCATAAAATTTTGATTTTCAAGAATTCTATACCATTTCTACGAAAACTTGTTTTTTCCCATATAAAATACACGGAAAACTTTGAGCGCTTTGAGCAACCTCTAAATATTGTTTGATTTCAAAAAAAAAAATAACAGTACATATAATTTTTTCGGTATAGAACAATCCTAGGGGGTGAGAGCATTAAAATTCCCACTTTACTTTTTCACATTAATTTTTGCACCACTCTCATGTACATACGTATAGTGTGGGTGTCTATCGCTATCTGCTTTTGTGGCTATGGCTTTTTATTCAGTTTACAACAATAAAATACACTGGCGCACACAATAAATTTTAAGCAGGTAAGCTAGTAACCGGCATAAAGTAGATACCTGATCCCACAATATTGAGCTTCTACAGAAATCAGTTTGCGATGCTTTGTAGCTGATGGAAGTAATCATCCAACGCTTTAAAATTCTCGTTAGTATTCGTATTTTGCCATATCAATAGCTGTTCTATCTTTCGAATTTACACCATTTCTCCGCGTAGACTTCTGCTCTTCCATTTCCCGGAGCACCACAATGTCCCAGCATATATGGACGATGTTCTATCAAAAAGATTGTACCTATTACAACAAAACTTTTCGCTTTACTTAAACAATTGGCTTTAGCAGAAGAACGGACACTACGGCCTGAAAGACTTTTTATATCCCTAGAGAGATGTCAGCGCAGAATTTTCCAACTTGGAAAAAGAAACTAAGAAGTTGTCTATCTAGGGTCAAGCATAAACACCAAGAATAGCGTCAATCTGGAGATCGAGCGAAGGATAACTTTTCTCAACAGGTCCCATTTCGGTAGGCAACTGAAAAGCAGAGCCCTCTCTCGACAAAGAAAAATTACGCTCTAGAAGTCTCTCGTCAAGCTTTATATTAGCAGGCTTTGGGGGCTTTCGAGATAACCGTTCTACGCAAGATCTACGGCTTTGTTTCCATAGCTGACGAGTGCCGAAATTTTGTAAGATTCAATTTGTCGCAGGTTAAGATTGCTAATGCTTCCGCCTGTAATACCGTGAAACCTTTGCCCATTGGAGTAAAAGTTTTTAGATCTGTAAATACCAGCAAGCACACTGTCATTCACCCTTCTACCATCTGTATATCGCCAGAAACTTACTGCCAGAGCAGATCTGCTTGCTAGGAAGCATTTTTCCAACCCTGGTATCTTTCCAAAAATACCAGTATGAAGCTTTTTTTATAAAAGTTATCGTTACAAAGTCGCAGGGGCAACGGCCTCGTGGCTGCTGTCGCTTAAATTTCCGTTGTTAATAGACATGCCAACCTTTGAAACTTGTCAATAAGTGGTGGTCCGAAATTCGAAAAAAGCTTTTTCTAATACCGGCCGATTTTCGGCAGACAGTGCAAACCTCCGAGTGTATTTCAGCCCTGAAAAAGATTCTTATGAAACGATTTGCCGTCCTCCATTTGTGTAACAAAAACTAGACGGGCACGACAAAAGGAGGAGAAGTTCAGCCCAACAGTTAGCAAAAGCGTAGTTTAAGAAATATTATTATTATGACAGTTCTTTTAATATTAAGTAATAGTTTCTGCCATACCGCGAGTGCATATGACAAACCTGAGCGGAAAATCACTCTATTAATCCTTCTTCCACTTCGATAAATGCTGATGAAAAATATTATGACGTGCTAAAAAGCAATTTAAAACAGTGCTAATTATATTACTTTATGTATTTTGTATTATTTTTTGAATATTCTTCCCATTTTTTTAATTTTTTTCTTTTCTTTTAATCTGTTCCTCATTGTCTATATGTATGTATGTATTTGTTATTCCATGTCAGTTTATCACCTGTTGGTGTTGTCACAGCTTTCTTAAAAAAAATTACGCGATGCAAAAATAAATAAAAAATAAGTAATTCGTAAAACTGAAAGGCAAAAGATTAAGATTTGTTTTGTTTTTATATGTATTAATTACTTTTTTTGCTTCCGGTGTGATCTCGCTAAGTGGTGAGTTCTACGACCTTAAAATGCGCAAACGCCGCACAGTGGGAGAGCCCCAAACATTTTTGTTGGGAAAATTATAAAGAGATGAATATCTAACTTTGAAATTTTGTACATATCATGATAATAAATGTTGTAGGAGAACACCCCAAATATTGGCGTAAGCGGTTTATATTGACGCATACCTCCCATACAAACCTAACCTCAAAAAAGTCTAGCCAGTAGAAAAACTTAGTATTTAGAAAAAGCTGTTAAGGCGGATTCATCGTTTTAGTTTTGAACTTTTCTTCCTCACTTTGGGAGAGAAACGCAGCAACAACCACATGAAAAAAGTTCTAAACTAAAACGCTGAATCCGCCTTTAGAATGATGTTCGCATCAGAGCTCTGTCAATTTAAACAAGAATTATTTTTTTTATTTTTTTATGCAC
>NW_023458558.1:57787314-57795890 GCF_013731165.1 Rhagoletis pomonella
ATTTGGCCATCACAAATATAACTTTTTCCGCTCGTGGCCCATTGTGCGCCGCGGCAATAATTTTATGTGAAGACGCGCGTGCCAAACAAATAAATCTTTACTGTTTACAAACAACGTGGGTTACATATCTCTAGTAAAAAAAATTATTTATTTTCCATTTCTACAATGAACGGCTTAAGCAAGCAATTAAGTATTTAATAATTGGTGTTTCTTTAGGTAGAATTAATCCGAGCTTCCAAGCTTCCAAAATCACGCGACTTCTATTTGGTATAATCATACTCAGAAATGCGAATTGTTTCATGGCTCATCATGATGACAAACGTCAGTCACAAATTTCTCTATACTTTATACGAATCTCCCAACATTTAATGAATTTCGGAAGTTACTGAAACGCAAAAAAAAAACCAATATTTTTGCACTTGACGCCTTCGCTTTCCGTAGTTATTTGCATGAATTACAAAAGCATCAAAGTTGTATGCAGACTGACATGGTTATATGCAGGGCTGGATCAACATGTGTGAGGCTCAAGGGCCCGAAGAAAATGTGGGAACCCTTTAGCGATTACCTGCCGATTAAATGTAATATGCTTCTTTCAATTATTGATATATTTTTCTACTACAACTGCTTTGGTTTATAAATTAATTTTGTCAAATTTTTAAGCTTTAAAGCGTTAATGATATTATAACCATATATCGAGATAATATTACTGGAATAATTCCTTTCGTGATTTTTGACTTGGAAAAATAGAAATACTAGAGTCGAAATTGAGTTCGTAAAGTAAAGCCAAGTAAACTTTCAAAGCTTTTGTAGCATAAGCATATGACCAGGGGATATCACAAACATTTTTTTTTTGGTTGTAAATGTTTGCAAGGCTGACAATGGAGTACTCAAAATGTCATAATGCATTGTCAATGACAAGAAAAATACAAAAGAGTTCCTCTAAAATATCAAAAAAAAAAAAACAACCGCCCAACTACGAATCAGAAGTACATTTTTTTTAAATCAAAATGGCGGATGCAATATGGCGATAAATTTCTTAAAAAATTACTAAACTTAAAACGTTGATACTTGACGATTTACGCACTGTCATGGGTTGCAACTCGTTACCAATGGGGTTGCTGCTTACGAATCTGCAGTCAGATTTTCAAAATTCAAAATGGCGGATCCGAGTTTCGAATAAATCCAATAATGTTTTTTTTTTTTAATTGATCGTCATATTGGATCCGCCATTTTAAATTTTGAAAAACTTTCTAATTAGCAACCCCAGAAACCGGCTGGTAACAAGTTTCAACCCATGACAGTGCGTAAATCGTTAAGTATCAATGTTTTAATTTTAGCAGTATCTTTTCGAGCATATTTTCGGACACTAGGACCATTCTAACTGTCCAAGATAGGTATGTAATTAAGGGAATATTCCCCAAAAATATATGTAAAAACATCATTAAAAAATAAAATTAAAAAATTTAGAACATCAGCGTTTTCACAAAAACCCCGACTTCTAAAAAAAATAGTTTTTTTTTTCAAAACAGAAAAATACGTTTTTCTTTTTTATCACAAATAACAATAATTTAGATAGCGTTTATGAATTTCAAAAAATAAAATATTTTAACCACTCTAATATACATACATAATCCAAAAATTCTTCAACTAAGCGTAGCGTAGTAGTAGTGGGCGTATGCTAAGTACTATTTTCCAAAAATTTTAGTTGCCTCTAATGTCAGTTTCTTCTCGATGATCATTTTTACAACTATACAGTAAGCTCGCATAAAATTTACTTTGTAAAATTTCAATGATGAATCAGTAATCAAGTATGTATGTAATATGTATGTGTCTATCCACGTTTATATGTCATCAATGAAATTCTATAGTGACTGCCGCTTGTATTAGTGCTTTTGCATTTAGCCAGTTGTGTATTTATTTTTGTAGCAGACAGATGAGCGAATCGAAAGGTGTGAGCACACGCCCACTCAAGCTGTCAATACTCATTAGACAAGTGGAACTGCAGTATATATTTTGTTAGGAAAAAGATTTTGCGACAATTTTGATTTGATTTATTTCACTATTAATATTTATGCAGGTAGGAGTCTCAAATGACAGACAAGTTTATGATATCGATTTTTTCCGCGAAATTAATCAGAATTTTATAAAAGTTGATACTAAGTTTTGTCTGGAGCAATGACTACATCAAATGCTTTCATCGATATCAGCTAACGGAACGACGGAATCGCGAGATATTTAAGTGGTGTCGAGCTTTGATAAAAGAAATTTTACTATTGGCTTAAGTGGTCATGAAAAATGCAAAATGCATGTTAGTCGATTCGACTAATAATTAGTTTTAACATATTAAGAAGATGATTAGTGGTCCGGGGTTAATATCATCACGTGTAATACTTATGTTGGGACAATTACCAGTCAGCACCCTCACTACACCCTTTGTGCCTTATTGAGCCTAAGGCTTTCATATGTTGGACTTATTCTAGTTTCTTCTTTTCGCTGGCTTGTGACCCAACCAGCCTACAGGTATTCAATAGCATAATTTCATAAGTTTCTTGTCTATTCATCGCGGCTGTCCTAACCAGAAAGTTTTGACTGAAGACTTTTCACTAATCCTTCCTCTAGGTTTAGAACTACCCGTAGAAAAGCTCACAGATTCCTACCGCCTACTGCACTCCTTGGTGCCGTTTCAGAAGCTATTGGGATCCCTGTAGTCACGGCGACAAGGGGGCTGTATTTTCGAAAGCACTCGGTTGACAGGTGTCAGCATCTGTGGTTTTCACGAGTTTTACTCTTAGATTCCATAATGTACCAGACTGTTTCTGCTATACTTGGTTTTATAATTGACTCGGCTTCGAAGACCCGGAGTTCGCAAATTATCAGTCAGTTTAGTCCCTTAAATATCGTTAGTGGACAGATCTATGAATGGTCTTAACTCTTTTGGGGGTAGCTCCGGATTGCAGCTACTGCTGAAAGTGCGTCTATATATAGAGTATACTCTCCGCGTTGAGGGCAGCTGGTATCAGACTATATTTATGGTAATTGCTGATGACGGGCGAAAAAAACTCCCGTGGAGTAAGTTCAGTTTTGGGTGGTCTGTCTGGTTAATAATAGTCTCAGACTGTGGTCTATACCATTGCTCAGTTTATCCACTCAGCTGTTACATTATCTCCACAAATCACCCAAACTTGAAGGTGACACAGCGTACGCCGATGAATGCATGGCTAGAGGATGCTAGATCACAAATATGCGAAATCTGGATACGGGGCGACCACAAACTTTAATTAGACTCAACGTGAAATTGGGATAACTGAATCCTATGATGCTCAGTAATCACCCAGCAAAAAATCGGTAATCGCTTTTAGTGGTAACGTGTTCTAGAAGGCATAGCGTTATAATGCCTTCGAATTTTTCCGCTTCTTTTAGGCATTGCCGGTAATGCAAAGTAGAATGTCCAACAATATTTTATTTATTTCGCTTCTTTGTTTGATTTCAGGGAATGCAAAGTAGAATGTCCTACAATATTTTTTTTATTTCGCTTCTTTGCTTCATTTCGGAGAATGCAAAGTAGAATGCTGCATCGTAGTCAGCTGAAAAATAGAATGAATACCCAAAAATTCTCTTTCTACCGTTACTTTCTGTGGAAATTTGTCTCGCATAAAAATCATGTTTTGCTTTGTTCAATTTGCAGCGAAGTTGAAGTCAGTCAATGAAGTGAAGTACAAGAGTGAGGAAGTACAATTTTAAGCTTAGTTAAATATGCATGTATGTACATACCGATTTTTAAGAAAATCTAAATACCTAAAAAAATACATATGTATGTATAAAAGCTGATTTATAAAAATTTTAATTAATTTTAATCTTTTAAGACATTTTCTGATTTCAATTTAATATAAATAAGTATGTACTTATCTAGGCATTCTACATTAGTTTCTCTGTAAGGCATTCTTTGTTCGCTTCTCTGGATTCTGTTTATCCATGCGTTCTCCCTTCGTTTGAAGGTAATGCTGCGGGTAAGGGCTTACCTCCAATGACATGCCCATGTTAAAATAAGGCCTTCTTGAAGCGAAAGGGTAAGCGATTCCCATCGCCTAGCTCGTTTCCAATTTCGTTTCTGTGGTAATCGTGTTTTTTGCTGGGCATTGGTTTTAGCCAAGCCCGCTAGACGTATGTTTCTCCGGCAGTCAATGCATCATTGTGGGCTGCCCTCAGCCTCCTCAGACGGCGCCGTTGCGTCGCGTTAATAGATATTTAGTTGAGCACAATGTCCTAGTGACGACTCATGGTTATGCTTTGTAGAGGTACGAGCTATTACAATGATATTTAGAGCAGCACCACCTTTCGACAATTATTCAGCGAGTTACTTCAGATATTTACGGCAAAAGCGTATACATAAACTTATCTCAGATGCCAGACAGCTCCAGTTCCGTTTGTATAGACAGTTCCCAAAGAGAGTGTGTGGATCTCTCCATTTTTGCGCCTAAATACGTGCACGCTCATAACGCCGCTCTTTCAAGGTCTACATTAGTTATAATCTAGCAAATTTTTTACTATACACATCTTAGCAAAATCTCATTTTTTCTTCTCTCTCTCTCTCTCTGTCTCTCTCATTCACAGTGATAAGATCGAACGCTTCATCGATGACAATAAGGCGCTTATGCGACGAATGTACGGCGACTTTGAGATGAATCTCGAACCCGGCGGTCCACAATCACAAACGAAGAAGCGCAAACGAAGATTCATTGATGATCCGGACATTTTCATACCACCCGGAGCATTTCCAGCTTTTGTGCCCGACAATGAAGCCGGCGCAGAACCCCACGCTGGGGAAGCGGGCGAAAGTTACTTCGGCAAGCTGCGCAACAAACGACAAATCAATCGGAATGCAAACAAACAAAATTCTCGTGCAAATTCATTTGCGAATGCGGGACAAAATACGGGAAGGTGAGGACAGCGACGCTGTAGATATTTTACACACACAATACATAACATTTGTTTCCCCCCTTCTACTTTGACAGAGTGGACGCTTGTGAGTCAAAAGTTGAGATTATCACACCATATTGGGCCTCAAATTCGGCGGGTAAAATACGCGCCATAGTTAATACGCAGCACTTCGAGCAGGCTATACACCAGGAGGTTTGCTCGTGAGTAACAAGTTATATGTTTGTGTGAGATTTTTGACTAAAGAAATAATTTTTTTTTTGTTTGCGTTTCTCCCCTCAGTACTCCCGCGACATCGCGCTGTGATCGCGACTGCGGCTGCGAGCAGAAATATAAATGGCATCGCCTGCTGGCCTATGATCCCGACAATGACTGCAAGGGCATTTTCATGGACTGGTTCCTCTTCCCCTCCTGCTGTGTGTGTAGGTGCAAGCCATAAGCGCCGAGAGTTGGCTTTATTTTATGAAACACCAAAACCGAAATGTTTCCTTTTTGTTTAATTATTAAACTTAAGTCAATTAAGTATGTAATAGTACTTTTAAAAACTCACTTAAGTGGCTGACTTGATAGAGTGTTCAGCGTAAGTAAGTTTTCTTTAAATTAGATAATCATTTTTCTTAATTAATCTTAATTCGCTCGATTCGCACACATTTTAAAATTAAGTTCTATGAAAGTAAGTGATTTTTCTAGTTTTAACAGAAAAGGCAAAGCTTATGCATTTGTTCTAAAGAGCTCTTAAAAGTATGCATAATATAGCTTAACATGTATGTATGTAGTTTCATGTTAATATTTTGAGAATTTCTTTATTGTCAGTGTTACCTTTTCCATTGATTTCCAAATGATTTGAAGTGTTCATATTAAATATATTAAATTTTAATCGATCATTCCCGTATGATTCTCTGCACTTTATGACACTTATAATTGTCTGATGATTATGAAATGCATACATATCTGTATTTACATATGTATTAGATTATATACTAAACATAATACATGTATGTAAGTCTAAGTGAATGTAATAAGAAAGCGATTATTAGCAGAAATTTACAAATTTCAAAACGAATTAAGGAATTCCAATAAAGTTAACTAATTAGTAACGAAAAAGTTGAGTGAATGTTATAATTTCTTACTGCCAATACACATACCCGAAAGGTCGAACTTTGGCTTGCACTGGAAAAGCTTTGGCTTACATTAAACTATTTTTAGGAGTCGTTCTAGAAATGAAGATAAAGAAAGCTTTCAACAACGATCTTCCTGCCCCTAAATATTATACGGTGCTACCAAAAAAAAAGTCATGAAATACACCCGAAACAAAATCTAGTGTAGCTAGTTGAGAGTTTTCATCGGTTAAATTTTAATGAGTCCCTATTTTTTTCATTTTTTCAACTTTGATCATCGCTAATTTCAAAAACTTCTATGAAAGTTGCCAAATATGTGGTATTTATCTAAAAGAACATTTATTTTCGAATAAATTGATATACACAGGTTGTTTTAAAGGTGTATAAATCGTCTTTTCAAAACATGTTTGATTTTAAAATCGGATGGAAAATTGTCAAGCTTTTAATAGATAAAAGTATGAAAATAACGATTTTTTTGGTATAAAAAATGGAGGGTTCAGGAACTATAATCGAAATCAAAATAATCGATGCTGAAAGAAATCGTCATAAAATAAGTCGATCTCCCAAGATTGATTCATATATTTTGCCAAATAACGCCTTTTACTATTTTTTTTTTTTAACAAAAAAACTACAATCTGACCAAAACTGAAATTACAAACATTCAGTGTGAGTAATTTTTAAAACATACATTGTTCAAAATGGTTACAATCGCAAGATTTATGCAAAAGCTATTAGGCAGCTCACATCCGTAAATACTTTTGAAAAAAAAAATCAAAACTATAAGATACGGTTATTCTATATATGTGCAGTCAATAGAAACTTAAACACAAGAAAATTTTTTTTTTTAAAGTTCATTATAAATACACTAGCCTAATAAAGATTTTTTTTTAATATAGATTTTTTTTTTATTTTTATGTATTTTTTTTTTTTGTTTTGCTAACTACCCTACAAGACACTGCTGAGCACTTTACGCACAAATTCAAACACATTCAAAAAAATTTTATTAGTTTCCTATACATGCGCATTTGCAGGCATTTCTAAAATAATTTTGTTGTCATGGAAACAATATTTGTGATGAGGAAATCATGTCTTGGAAGTAATGACTTCACAATAAAAGTACCCGGTACCGAAGACAAAATTTCAAGAATATGTATTCTACAAACTCCTGGATTTTATGGAATATACTTATAGCCAATTTCACGAAAACAATTTAAGTGAAAAATTATTTTAATTTTTGGAATTTTATATGGGAATTGACAGAAAATAAAAAATCATTTTTCATTTAAATTGCAGGTGAAACCGGCTGTTAGCCCCATTCTTAATTGAAACATAAATTATATTTAAATCATGAGTCGTATCAAGGCGAATTTTTACAAAGTGGTGTTGGTAGTGCAAAAATTACAATAAAAAATTATACGTACAATGACGTACACGTTATTACAGGCATTTGTAAATTCATTAATATAATTTATTTTTACTTATAAATAAATAAATAAACTCATGAATGTTGTTGCAATTAATTAATTTGTACGACTGCAGTTCTGAATTGCATCTCTGCGTACTATAAGTACGCTCTTATACATCGCGGTGTCAATTCAATCTTATATGGTTACTTTTTTCCACAAGTACTTTTGACATAATAAGTGCATCACTAAAGCTTACAAAAGAACTCGTCGAAAAGAACTCATTTATTATCTGAAAATTCGTAGCTGCAATCGGGTGTGGAAATTTAAATTCGATGTATTTTGTGTAATTTATTATATTTATTAACAAAAAAACTGCAGAATTTAGTACTGCTGGAGTTGTTTTAAAGAGGTGAAGTGATTTCGGAATGCATATAAATTCTGTAAATGTTGCACAGACTAGTGGCGCTTTCAGTGATTTGAGGTTAGGTTGTGTGTGCCACCAAAAATATAGAAAGCCGGCATGTTTTATGGCCATGGAGAGGAATTTCAGTTTTTTGTGATGCCGCTTGTCGTAAAAATTTCCAAGACCAACTCTTTTGGTTATAAAAGACCTAAATCCGCAAAGTCACTGAAAACGCCAATATCAAAAACATTTGAAAACGTGATGTGCAGTGGTTTTTATTAGTTATAAATTTAAAGAAGGGTGGAATAAGCAGTTTACATAAATTGTGAAAGTTGTTGCACTGATTTTGTTGCGCTTACATTGACTTAAAGGAACTTAGGTTCCTGCGTTTGTGCAATGGTTTTTATTAATACAAAAAATGGTTGTGTCCAATGTAAAGCAGGGATCACACGATTTGTACATTTTGAAAGTTACAAAGTGGAGTTGTTTGAAGATTTTTTTATTGTACTTATTCTTGATAAAAAATTTCTAGGGAACAGCAATCTGTGACTGCAACAAATGTACAAATCGGTGATCCATGTTTAAGAAACTGCTGACTTACAACTTAGATTTACATATTGTAAGTAGAAAGCTATTTGCATATTTCAGTGCATTTGAAAATTCGCAACAATAAAATGCAACCGGTTACCATTGTAGCAAGCAAAAAATTTGCAA
>NW_023458558.1:57800890-57804583 GCF_013731165.1 Rhagoletis pomonella
ATAATGATAATATGAGCACTCATATGATACTCAGCTGTCTTGTAGGGTATTGATTACACTACTATCTACCCTTTGTAGTATGCAGTTTTGAAACCCATTGAATTTTAGAAAAACTATAAAATTTTAAAGGGAACCCGTCTAACCATACAAAAATTTTAGTTCTAAACTTTGTGGAAATGATCATTAAAATTGTTTGATTTTTTTATGGTAACTAAACCGCTTGTAAGATATATATGTGATTCAAGTTGAACATTTGAAAGCAAATTAGTAGTAGATAAACGTGTAGAGATGCTTATCGTTCTTTGTTAGCTTCCAGCAGGTTCGGGTGCGAATGCCGTCAGAGGTGTGTTGTAACATGTATTTTTTTTCTTGTGTTTTTCGTAATTTCGAAAAAGCATATCGCTACCTAAAGGTAAAAAGGTGCCAAGACCTTTTTTCCAAATTTGAACTTTGATGCAGAATGGCAGGTAATACAAAACTACATCGAATTTTCGTCTCTCTTGAACAATTTTAATAAATTGACTGGGAACCTTTTCACCCTTAATTGACGATATGTGAAGTGGAGAAGAACACACGATCAAACGACGAAGTAAATTTATTCAAGTTTAACATTTTGAAGACGAATTTATAGAGCAGTTGTAGCTGAGTATGCGGAGATGTTTGCTGTTATTTGCCAACTTCCAGAAGGTTTTGACTCGAATCTCGTCAGCGGCATTATGTTAATTAAAATGGTACTACAAATTTTTGCTTTGTGTCTCTCCGATCTATGAAAAAGCATCTGTGAAGTACAGAATGAGAGCGCGTATTAACAAAAAAAAAACCATGACATTGTTTTTATTAAGCAAACATCGCTTTGATTCCTTTTCTGGTTTCAATTAAGTATTATTAACCAATATTTGGTTGATTTTTTTCTCAATGTACCAAATTCCCCACAAAACAACTGTCCATTTCCTGATTTCTCACATAAACTGAAATATCTCGCAAGTCGGGGAATTTCCTACGAGTTGGCTTCTCTGATCAGGATGCTCTGCAATGACAAGATGCCCCAGTTTTGCTGCATAAAATGGTGAGTGACAGTGTGTCACAGGGACTCCAACAGCTTTAAGTCTAATCTATCTATCTATTTTGTTTAGAGATAATTAAGATAGCACCACGATGGTAGACTCCTGCCGGGTTTCGTTAACGTAATAGTTTTCTCGTTACCACATACCATTCCCTTATGACCACAGAGTTAATCTTTTCTTCTGTATCAAGAGGGAGTTGATGATCACTGAACGAATATTGAAGTTTAAGCTCCTAAGATAATCACATAGTGATTTCATATGGAAGAAACCATTTGGGAGCGCGCAAAAATGAAGCCTCCCATAGGAGCGCTCGTTAATTTATGAAAAGTAAAAAAATAACAAAAGAAAAAATCGGTTGCATCGGCCGGGAATCGAACCCGGGCCGCCCGCGTGGCAGGCGAGCATTCTACCACTGAACCACCGATGCTCATTAAAGGCGTCTGTCTAACAGCTGATACAAGTCATAAGCTAGTAAAATGGAACGCAATTAAATAGAGTGAGACTGTGTCTAAAATATTTACAACACAGGGTGGCTCGGAAAACAAATTTGTAAATGTGTCTAAATTAATCATTCGTGGTGAATACTTCAATGGTAAGTTTACAGCCGGTTTGTGACTTTACTAACTACAGCGGCTCTCAAACTGGGGCTTGAGAAATAAATGTAGAGGAATTTAATAAATATGAAATTTCATTTATAAAAATTTGAAAAAATCAGTTTCATGATGCAATACAAATTAACACAGAAAAAATAAAATTCACAACAAAAAAGAAAAATGTTATATTTACTTTAATAATCGTACTTTCTGATAAACACGTGAATTCAATCTAGAATAAAACCTTCTAAAGAGAAAATGTGTGGTACATGTAGGCTTCAAGGATCAAAACAAAGTGCGTTATTCTTTTAAAGCCTAGCTTTATCCCCATGAAATGAGGAAATGCGCGGAAATTCTGTGAACAGTAAAGCCAGTGGAGATTTTACATCCATTAAATAGAAATTTCTTTGAAACTGAAAACTGCGCAGGGCGAGAATGGTATTTTTTTTAGAAAGAGCAATCATCTTCCTTTCTTCTGACAGCTTTTTTATCACCACAAACGAGGGGGCTCCATTCTGAGATTTCCCTAAATTTGAATAATATATTATTATACAACAAAAATTACACAAATTTTTACTTTGTAGACAAACCGAGCAAGAAAATATTAAAGTAAAATAAATTAAAAGGTTTAAAGAAAGTTTTGGTTATCAGTACATGAACGAGTAAGTAATCCATAAAAGGGAAAAGGAAAATATATTTACGATGGAGTTGTAACCATATCTAGTGTACCAACTGTATCGGCCAAGCCCAAAATACCTAGCATACTTCTAGGCTGTAATATAATAATCACAAACATATGTATGTATTTTTGTTTGGACAATATACACACATATGTACATACATTTTTTACTCCTTAAAAATGCGTTCTCCCGCTTATTAAATTGTGTATTGCAACGATTAAATTTTCATAAAATATTTTAAGCTTTAAAAAAAATAATTATCACAAAACTAAAAAAAGAATTACCACAATTAACAATTAAATGAGATATTAAAATTTTCATGACAAATTATTTCAGAATATTGCGTTCACTACAAGGAGAAATCGGTGAAAGCTGAATTAAAAAAAAAAAAAGGTTAAGCAAAAATTTTTGAGTTGTATAGCCAAACATATTATTTTTCTCATGAAAGGTTGAATAACTTAGTCAGATTTCCCCCGATTTTTTAAAGTAAAAATCACTATACATCAAATGTTAATATTGCATCAATTCAGGAGTTGCTTTATAAAATAGTGCGTGAAAACTTTGCCAAATTTGAAAAAAGACGAAAAAATTAACACAGAAAGTACACACAAATCTGTTAAGTTTTCTAAAAGTTTATACACATATATCATTCGAAAGGTCTAAACTCGGTTTATAGTCAACTGAATTACAAGCTTATAAGTGCGTAAAACCGGCTTTTTAACAGTAAATCAAGATTGTGTGGGTGTTTGACACAAATTTCGTGTTTCGATTCTTACTTCACTCGGCAAAACCTACCTGAAAAATAACATGACTTACCAGGTATTTTTCCTTCATTATTTTTAGTAGCATTGTGTAATAGAGGACACAAATTTGTATTTTCTCTCTTTAATTTAAAAACTCCTAAAATATAATAAAATAACACTCAAGAAAAAATCATATAAAAATATAACGAATAATCAAAATCAAATCATTTGTTATTATATCTGATTTTTTCTTTTAATGGTAAATGAGATGATTATTTCTTAATTGTTTCGAATTACACTTATTACTAATTATTTAAATATTTGAAACAAAATAGTTAATCATTAACATTTAAACAAACACCACCACCAGCAAACACTTTTTTGCTATTCAAAATCAAAAATAAATAGGTTTAAAATTATTGGTTTCTTTAAACTTATTTTTAAAGATGTGAAAACAAAGGCAAATAAACGCTTACAAAAAATATTATTTTGTGCATTTACCTGTGTCCTTGTGTCTGTGTCTGTTGTACAGTCGTTTTTTTCTGTATAGTTTCATAAACATGGGTTTTCTTATAAATTCGAGTAAAAAAAAATTGAGGAAGATGCTTCCGCC
>NW_023458558.1:57804683-57806932 GCF_013731165.1 Rhagoletis pomonella
TTTTTCATAAGCCCTAGTTTTATGTGCAGTGGTGGAAGTAACACTTTTTGTGGGTCAACTAAAGGGTTATTTTGAACATTTTTCATCCCAGGCTGAAGTGACTGACGATGAGGCCACACTTTTTTTGTATAATGCTGCTTTCTGTCACGACTGTCCCATTCGCAAAGAAAGCAACAAAATTTCGTATAGCCTAATTGTAGTCCAAGTAGAATAGCTACGACTTTTAAATCTCCGCAAATTAGCCATTGGTGATCATTATATTTTATCTGCAGCAAAAGGGTTTTCATGTTATCATAAGATTCTTTCATATGGACTGCATGACCAATAGGGATCGATGGTAAAATATTTTGGTTATGTAACAATACTGCTTTTAAACTTAATTTAGAGCTGTCTATAAAAAGTCTCCATTCTTCCCGTTTATATGTAATGTTAAGAGATCCCATCAAACCCTGGACATCTTTACAAAAAAACTAAACTTTCAGCCATTTCAAAATATTGCATCAAATGTTTTTGTCTGTTACGGAAAGATGTTATAACTACACCACTTTGTAAAAGGTTCCATTGTTGCAATCTTGAACCTAAAAGTTCTGCTTTGTTCTTTGGCAATTCTAAGTCCCTTACGAGATCATTTAATTCAGCTTGTGTTATCCTGTGTGGCTGTGTTGGTGTACTAGGTACCTCGTATTCAGACATTGACGAAATTGATGGTGAACTTCCCTTGATTTCATCTTCGTCGTCACCGATGTGAGGACGCTTCGGGATCGGATGAAGATCGCTGTGTGGTAGAGGACGAGTAGCTGATGGTATATTTGGATATGTTATGGCACTCTTCTTTTTTTTAGAAACACCCTTGCCTTTTCCAAATACATGAGTCGTCAGGCAGAAATAACAATCACTTACGTGATTTGTCGATTCTCGCCACTGCATTGGCACTGCAAAACGAAATGATGTTTTTTTGCCATTCAGCCAATTTCTCAAACCTGTAGCACATGGATTACAGCAGAAATGTGGAACCCAGCTTTTATCCTGGTGTTTGATGTTCTCGTTAAAGTAGTAAAAATAGGCTTCTTTTATTATAGGCGATATACAACACCTTTGTTTATTAAATATCACCTCACCTTATTAACACATTTTCGAGACATTTTGCTATAAAATAGTATTATACTTTTTACTTTTAACACTTCTATATCGCTTAATTTAAGAGAAAATAGCACTAAATCACAATATTTCGAATATTTGATACAAACTAACTATGTAAATGTCAAAACATTATGAAGTTAAATGTGGGTAGTTCCATTAAACACGAAAGATACGATTATCGTAAAAACTCAAACTAATAAATGAATTTTAGTTATCAATCCGAATTTTGCATGGACAGAGAAGCAGAAATTAGTTTAAATTATTTCGGATACTTTTCCTTGTAGACTAGTGTAATCGAATGTATTTCTTATGAGTTTTACCATCCAATTACTGGTTAATATGTAATCGGCATTCTAATGTATTTAAAAAGTCTCAAAAATTTCATATTAAATCACATTCATTTCTCGATACCAGGTAATGCAAAATTGAATGCCCCACTTTTCTTAGGACATCGCCCTGGGGGAAAATGCATTTTCGAATGTGAATGTTTTACTGATTATTTTTTCGATTACTATGCATTACACTTTCCCACTGGGTAGCTTCAAGGTTAGTCCTTTTTTAAAACAAGGAAAACGAAAGGTGTGTAAAAAAATTAACCAACAACACGCTTTTATTACAATAAGAACTAAACAAAAAACAATTATTTATTGATTTAAAGATTCGTTAAATAAGTATATGAAGTTCCCTAACTTGATGCTATTTATTTTACAACGCTTTTATCAACTTGCAATGTTGTGTGTCCGACACCAAAGCAAAGCTTTGAAAAGTTCCTATAAAAAAGCATAAGCATAGGGCGCCAGCTGTAGTGAATAGGGCGAGGTAGATGACATCTAGATGTCGCCCTATGTACTACGTTTGCTACAGCGGAAATAGACGACACGCCATTTCTTTAAACAAAATTAATTGGTGCTCGTTTGTATGTACATACATATGTAAATGTGTGTGTGTGTGCACCTTTCTATTAATATCGTTGAATTATTTTAATATATATTGCAAAATTTTATTCAGACAGGACTAAAAAGTAGAAAATAATATTTCTCAGTCCCATAGAATTTGTTTTGCTAACTTTTGATTTTGAAATTTTAGCAAAAGTCATTATAAACAATCTA
>NW_023458558.1:57807032-57810224 GCF_013731165.1 Rhagoletis pomonella
TATTGAAAATATGTTGTCATCTTACCAAGAACTGGGTTGTAACATGTTCCTGAAAATCCACTTTTTACATTCTCATTTGGACTTCTTTCCGGATAACTGTGGGGCCTTTAGCGATGAACATGGGGAGCGCTTCCACCAGGACATCGCTAACATGGAAAAACGATATCAGGGCAAGTGGAACGTTTCAATGTTAGCGGATTACTGCGGGACTATTCATCGAGATACTCCAGAAGCAGAGTACAAAAGGGCAGCGAAGAAACCACGTCGCAATTCTACTAATGAATAAAATAACGGTATAATTTCTGTTA
The DNA here is from genome assembly GCF_013731165.1 of Rhagoletis pomonella. Classification (NCBI taxonomy): domain Eukaryota; kingdom Metazoa; phylum Arthropoda; class Insecta; order Diptera; family Tephritidae; genus Rhagoletis; species Rhagoletis pomonella. Next base: position 57,807,341 of record NW_023458558.1, read on the forward strand.
TTTTTTCAAAAAACTTAAAAATTTTTTTTCTAAGAAATGGAAACTAATTAAAAAAATATAATTGTAATTTCGTATGCAGTATGTCAACATAAATAAAAAAAGCTACTTACACTAGAAAATACTTTTTCAAAATCAAAATTTGTATACTAGTGTTATTTATCACGCATGAAATGCATTACTACTTTTCCCACTGGGTATCATTGGAGGTCTGATATTCTTTTAGAACAATTTTTGTTCAAATGGTATAAAATTCTTGAAAATCAATATTTTTCGATCGGAAAACTCCGTTCCCCTTCAGGAGCGTTCCAATAATAATGCCAATAATTTTTTATATGTCCCGCCATTGCATTTTTTGGGTTTTTTTCTATATATGGTATCCACCTTTTCAGATGCCCAGACCCCGAGATTGAAAAATATAATAATTTGTTCACTTCTATTGATTTTTAATAACATTTCTTAACAAAACTTTAACTTAAAATTTAAACGATGATTTATTTTGCTGATCGATTTCATAAAGCCCCTTTAAAAATAAAGGTGCTCATAAAGGCTCTTTAGTTAAATACCTAAAATAGAAATTTAAATAAAAAAAAGTATGCCATTTTCGTAGTAGATATAATTACATATTTATGACAATTAGCTGATGCAATTTTGCCGAGCAGTGCTAACTTTGTTATTTTGATTTAAATGAACCTTTTGTTATTGTTCAATTGCCATTGTATTATGAAAACACTTCCTGTTTAAACTTTAAAGTACATACAATAAAATGACACTTTAACTAAAAGGAAACATTTGCGAAAGCAACTTTAAATGTTTCATTATGAAATTGGGCCTAAATTCAACGTTACCAGAAAAAATGTCCTTTAATTATGAAAACACGTAAAATCACTATTCCGGATGGCATTCGTCAAAGGCTCGGTATTTTGCAATATTTGTACATATTTTTTGTTTTATGCTCCAAGCACTTGGTTATTTACGGACTCAACTCAGCAAGTATAGCCAAATGTAAAATAGCAACCATATAAATGCGTATTTCTGTGCAAAATTTATGCAATTCCTCAAGCGGAGATGTAAAACGAAAGTGAGATACTAAAAATGTTCACATATGCACATATACATACTCGAAACTACGCACATATGTAGTAGGTACATGCATACGTAAATTTGTACATTTGAAGGTAGTAGCAATAAAACGCACATGAGATTATGTGTCAACACTGCGAACGCGCAAATTTGATTTTCTTTTGCCCAGTGAAACCGGCTCATCTGCTTCTGCCGTGCTTAATACAAACTAAGTATGTACATATACGTACGTAGGTATCTGAAAACTTACTGATCATTGCATGCGTGTATACATATGTATATATAAGTATGCGCAAGCTTAACTCGTATTTATGCGCCCCTTGATAACTGCAACAGTGTCATCATCACCAACGCTGGGAGTGCAACAGTCAAACTTCAAATTGCAGGCAAATAACCACCAGCAAATGTGGTCAGAAGCGGCCACAGAATATAAAATGATATATGTACATACCCTGTAGGAAAATTATTAACTAGTACAACAAATACCTTATTCAGAACTAGACAGCGGCCTCAACTATTTTCTCTAAAAAAAACATTTTCGTTAAATTCTGCGTTATGCTGAGTTTCACCCCAGAAAAAATTCAGGAAAGTTATCGGAACGGCTTTACTGGATAAAGAAATGAACCACAAATTCCAGCAATCTTAGGTATTTTAAGAATACTGCCACCGACATGGGCCGCATAATTCTCTCGAACACTTGTTGTTCTTTGGATTTCAAGGCTAACATTATTATCGATTTTAATTCTGGTTTCCGCAAACGAAGATTGTTTTCTTGGTAATAATTCGTCTTGTCCTCGTTTACCCGCCAGACCTATTGGCTTTGTTTCCATATCCAACTATAAAAAGGCAGAACAGACGATGCGGTTTTTGAGGCCAATTATATCTATTGATGTTATATATATAAGCCAGAAATTATATGGTCATATATAAAAGTAATTCTGACCGATTCGCTGTTTAGTTCAGTGACAATAGAGAGTCACTGTGTCTGAAACTTCGTTAGATATGAAATGTGTCGGAGACGTCCATCCCAATTTTGATATTGCTGATGATGTAGAACAATGTATTTTAGTACAGATATGTTGGGATCTTTCGTATTGTCAAAGGCAACTTTAAAGTTGACAAAAAATGTTGAGTGTTGATCCTCCTCTCGCTGGTCTTTACCCCATTTTAATAATATATAAAGGATATCTGGTCTCTGGTGGAGTCACCACGATTCAAGCCATAGTGGTGAGGCTTGATCGGTTTGTTTACACAATGTCCTAGATAAAACTTTGAATGCCTTATTAAAAATGCTCATCCCGCCGTAGTTGGTATGTAAGGCGCCGTCGCCTTTCTTGTGGATTGGGCACAATACTAAATACTTTAACTCCAGTACATCAAATCCACGCCAAGACTCTCGAATGCCGCAGCTGGCTGGCCATGGAGCTCGCCCTGGCCGTGAAACTTTCCATAAATCACTTAACTTTAAGACACAATTTTCGGAGTTTTTTCTCGTCCGCCGTTATTTTAAGCTCTCACATACTTTTGCTTCTCTCTTTTTATTATAGGTACAAAATCTTGCCGACGTTGAGTTGAAGGATTCCTCCCGTTCCTACCCTGGCATTGAAATCTTCTAGTACGATTTTGATATCGTGATGTGTACAGTACTTGGGAGAGATCATCAGATGCCTCGTGCTTCTTTTCCGCCAACGAGTGGGTGCAATTTAACGATTTGTTGAAGAATAACGTTTTCATGTGGACTGTGGCGAGACGCCCGTTTACTTGGGTGAAAGACAGTAATCGCCGACAAGGCACAATAATGTTT
>NW_023458558.1:57810324-57813824 GCF_013731165.1 Rhagoletis pomonella
TAAGAAAAGTGGGGCATTCAATTTTGCATTACCTGGTATCGAGAAATTAATGTGATTTAATATGAAATTTTTGGGACTTTTTGAATACATTAGAATGCTGATTACATATTGTCCAGTAATCGGATGTAAAACTCATAAGAAATACATTCGATTATTTATCACGCATGAAATGCATTACTACTTTTCCCACTGGGTATCATTGGAGGTCTGATATTCTTTTAGAACAATTTTTGTTCAAATGGTATAAAATTCTTGAAAACCAATATTTTTCGATCGGAAAACTCCGTTTCCCCTCAGGAGCGTTCCAATAATAATGCCAATAATTTTTTATATGTCCCGCCATTGCATTTTTTGGGGTTTTTGTAGATATGGTATCCACCTTTTCAGATGCCCAGACCCCGAGATTTAAAAATATAACAATATGTTCACTTTTATTGATTTTTAATAACATATCTTAAAACTTTAACTTAAAATTTAAAGGATGCTTTATTTTGCTGATCGATTTCATAAAGCCACTTTAAAAATAAAGGTGCTCATAAAGGCTCTTTAGTTAAATTCCCAAAATAGAAATTTCAGTCACATAAAGGAACCTTTTGTAAGAAAAAAAAAGTATGCCATTTTCGTAGTAGGTATAATTACATATTTATGACAATTAGCTGATGCAATTTTGCCGAGATCAGCATTGCCAACTTTGTTATTTTCATTTAAATTAACCTTTTGTTATTATTCAATTGCCATTGTATTATGAAAATACTTCCTGTTTAAAGTACATACATTTAAATGACAATTTAACTAAAAGTAAACTTTTGCGAAAGGAACTTTAAATGTTTCATTATGATATTGGCCCTAAATCCAACATTACCAGAGAAAATTCCCTTTATTTCTGAAAGCACGTGAAATCACTATTCCGGATGGCATTCGTCAAAGGCTCGGTATTTTGCAATATTTGTACATAGTTTTTGTTTTATGCTCCAAGCACTTGGTTATTTACGGACTCAACTCAGCAAGTATAGCCAAATGTAAAATAGCAACCATATAAATGCGTATTTCTGTGCAAAATGTATGCAATTCCTCAAGCGGAGATGTAAAACGAAAGTGAGATAGTAAAAATGTTCACATATGCACATATACATACTCGAAACTGCGCACATATGTAGTAGGTACATGCATACGTAAATTTGTACATTTGAAGGTAGTAGCAATAAAACGCACAGGAGATTATGTGTCAACACTGCGAACGCGCAAATTTGATTTTCTTTTGCCCAGTGAAACCGGCTCATCTGCTTCGGCCGTGCTTAATACATACTAAGTATGTACATATGTACGTAGGTGTGTGAAAACTTACTGATCATTGCATGCGTGTATACATATGTATATATAAGTATGCGCAAGCTTAACTCGTATTTATGCGCCCCTTGATAACTGCAACAGTGTCATCATCACCAACGCTGTGGAGTGCAGCAGTCAAACTTCAAATTGCAGGCAAATAACCACCAGCAAATGTGGTCAGAAGCGGCCACAGAATATAAAATGATATATGTGCATACCCTGTAGGAAAATTATCAACTAGTACAACAAATACCTTATTCATAATTAGACAGCGGCCTCAACTCTTTTCTCTAAAAAAATATTTTCATTAAATTCTACCTTAAGCTCAGTTCCGCCCCAGAAAAAATTCGCCTGAAAATTTTTCATCCGCCCATTGTAAATTCATGGAAACGAGAAGTAAAAACTGAACCGGTTCGGGGAAAATGAAACTCATCATAAGGCTGATTATTTTCATTTTTTGTTCGCATCTGCGTCAAGACGCTGAAAAATCAAAAAGATCGCGAAATCGAAAAATGCTTTGTTTTGAGCTCAATATTGTTTCTGAAAAAGCCTGCTGGATGAATACTCTAATATAGCTGCATTAATTTGAAAGTTTCGCCTTTATCGTAACGGCTTCACTGAATAAAGAAATAAACCAAAAATTCCAGTCTTAGGTATTTTAAGCACTAATGGCTTCTAAAAAAATGTTTCAAGAATTATTAAAAATGAAGTATTTAATCAAATGTTCGAAAAAATTAACAAACCAATTAAATAAAAATAAATACATAACCTAAATTTCATTAAAACAAAATGTTCCGGTCTTTTTTTGTCTAAAATGCAGTGTTCTACCGAAATTTACAGTCGAAAAAAACAAAAAAATCTGGCAATACTTGTCCGAATACGAAAGTTTTCAACCCCTTGCTTACTGAGACTTATCTAAAATTTGAGAGGCGCACAAAACTGAACAATAAGTGGGCAGTGTCATACCCCTTTGACAAAGTTTTAGAAAAGTTAACTGCGCTCATAAAGCTAATCGTCTGTGATATACTCGTAAGCCGCACCCAGTGGGAAAATTCTATAATGCTACGAGCGCACTGCCACCGACATGGGCCGAATAATTCTCTCGAACACTGGTTGTTCTTTGTATTTCAAGCCTACATTATTATCGATTTTAATTCTGGTTTCCGCAAACGAAGATTGTTTTCTTGGTAATAATTCGTCTTGTCCTCGTTTACCCGCCAGACCTATTGGCTTTGTTTCCATATCCAACTATAAAAAGGCAAAACAGACGATGCGGTTTTTGAGGCCGATTATATCTATTGATGTTATATATATAAGCCAGAAATTATATGCTCATATATAAAAGTAATCCTGAGCGATTCGCTGTTCAGTTCAGTGACAATAGGGAGTCACTGTGTCTGAAACCTCGTTAGTTATCAAACGTGTCGGAGAGGTCCATCCCAATTTTGATTCTGCTGATGATGTAGAACAATATATTTTTTAATACAGATATGCTGGGATCTTTCGTGTTGTCAAAGGCAGCTTTAAAGTTGACAAAAAATGTTGAGTGTTGATCCTCCTCTCGCTGGTCTTTACCCCATTTTAATAATATATAAAGGATATCTGGTCTCTGGTGAAGTCACTACGATTCAAGCCAACTTTGAATGCCTTATTAAAAATGCTCATCCCGCCGTAGTTGGCGTGTAGGACGCAGTCGCCTTTCTTGTGGATTGGGCACAATACTAAATACTTTAACTCCAGTAAATCAAATTCCCGCCAAGACTCTCGAATGCCGCAGCTGGCTGGCCGTGGATCTCGCCCTGGCCGTACAACCATCCGTCGGTCACCTAACTTTAAGACACAATTTTCGTAGTTTTTTCTCGTCCGCCGTCATTTTAAGCTCTCACATATTTTTGCCTCTCTGTTTTTATTATAGGTACAAAATCTTGCCGACGTTGAGTTGAAGGATTCCCCCGTTCCTACCCTGGCATTGAAATCTTCTAGTACGATTTTGATATCGTGATGTGTACAGTACTTGGGAGAGATATTCAGATGCCTCGTGCTTCTTTTCCGCCAACGAGTGGGTGCAATTTAACGATTTGTTGAAGAATAACGTTTTCATGTGGACTGTGGCGAGACACCCGGTTACTTGGGTGAAAGACAGTAATCGCCGACAAGGCACAATAATGTTT
>NW_023458558.1:57813924-57835846 GCF_013731165.1 Rhagoletis pomonella
GACTAAAATCACGGCTTTTCATATAACGGTAAATTTTAGAAACGCTCGAAACGTCAATATTTCGAAATTTAAGGGCGCTAATTTATTAAATATTGATACACCCCGGCTTACCATGTAGCGGTAGCTTTCGGAAAGGTGAAAAGGCGTATATGTAATACTTGCGCCGGGTATTTAATGTTCGGCCCCGCCCGAACTTAGACTTTCTTACTTGTTTTTTTAAGATTCAAAAATATACACATGCCCATGCGGCTTATAGAAGCGCAGGGACCTCTTGCCAAATTGGTGTTGAAAAAATTCAAAGCCGTTTTCTCAGCTAACGTAGGCTTGAAGACAATAAGGGGTGTGTATAAAATTGTAAAAGGCGAGGAAAACGCCCTTATTCCTGATAATATGAACGTTTCAAGCGTTCCATATTTAAATTGGGCTCCACTTGTATCAACTTACGTCGAGCGCACATTTAGTACATTCAAGGCTTTTCTTCGCGAAAATCGAATGAAAATGCTGTCAGAAAACTTCAAAATGCATCTTGTGGTTCAATGTTACTACAACTATACAGATTAAAGTTTTATGAGTTAGAAACTGGAAAGGATAATATAGTCAAAGTACAAATTTTTCATATAATGAAACTAGTTCATAGTTTTTCTCTTTTTACTTGTAATATAAAATTTTCTAAAATAAATATATTTTTTGATTGTTCTTCGTATTTTCTGTATTTTTTAGTGCCTTATTTTGCTTTTTTGGCAATACCTTTGTTTTTGCCTTTTCCAGCCTATTTCGTTACTTTATAGTGCCTTTTTTTATAGGTTTTTAGGTCCTAAAAATCCGTTCCCTGTTTATCACGCATGGAATGCATTACTACTTTTCCACTGGGATACTAAATATGTACATATAACGATTTTTTTTTCCCAAGTTACGTATACTCTCTGTGGCACCCTCGCTGTTAGTATGTATTTACTTAGCTTTTGGCTTCTGCTGCGTTTTCCAGGCGTTGCTGAGCAAATAAAATGGCTAACAAATATTAGCACACCTGCACTCCTCCAGCAGTTTCTTGCCATTCGTACAAACGCCTCGGCAGCATTTGCTCGTTTGCGAATTAATTCACATAAATTAAAATACACCTGCCTAGTCTGCTGGCCAATGCATCCTGTCTGACTGCGTGCGGCGCACCTGCTACCCACTCTTTCGTGTGGGTGTTTTACTTTGAATTGTTTGTTTTTGATTTGTTGCTGACCTTCATGTTCGTGTGGTTGTAATAGTCCCTGCTGTGGCAATATGCTCTCTCGTGCTATTTGCGCTTGGTTTTTCTTTTTTCACTTGATTTGCGAGTTTTAGTTGCATTTGTATTTAGTTGTCTTATTTTAACAAAAACCACTAACATACATATATACATATGCATCACTAGTACCTTGGAAAGTATGTTAGTTCGTTTTTTATTGCAGATTTTTAAATGTTTTATTTAGTAATCTGACTGATCGGACAAGTGGCAGCATTAAACTTTCAGAAGTTTTATCGACATGGCTAGTAACACATTTTTATTCTTTTTACGCATTCAATAGTTTGTACAAACAGCCGTTTTATTGAGGATGACAAAAACAAACATTTAGTTCTAATGTTTTTACGAGTACAGGTTTTGGCAATTTTGTTGTACACAGCCTCGATTAAAGTACAAAACCGCATATCAAGATAATGCAAAACCGTGTATATGAGGTTGCATAAATTATTTCCTTGAGAGTAAAAACACTCATATTTTAAAATAGTTCTCTGTTTTATAAAGCAATCGTATTCCCGGCTAGTATATTTCACGACAAATGAATAAGGATTGAGCCAAGAGCAAATCCAATTTTTGGAAAAAAATGTCAGTTACGCGGTTTTGCAGAACGACGATTCACGGTTTTGTATTTGTATGTCCAATGTTTTTAAATATTAGAATTTCGGTGTAGAAAGTGAAATCGTGCGCTTTCAGTTGTGCAGCCATACAGTGCTTTTTCGAATAATTTTTTATTGTTAACGTAGTATGAAAACCACAAATACGTGGAATTTGTTAACTAAAATACATTTTTCCAATTAAACAATGAACATAGCGATTATTGATGAAAACTGTCATGGGAAAATTCACTATGAAGTAAATGTTATACAACTAAGTGATACATACTAATCGATTCCTTTTTTCATCGATACTCAAATATGAAAATAAGTTTTCATTGCAATTTTAATGCAAAATTAAAAAAAATAATAATAATTTTTGATTTTTATATCAAAAATTGATTTATTGAAGACTTTTATTTATTTAAATCATCAATAAAATCAGTCAGTGACTTTTACTTATAAAATTCATCAATATAAATCAGTAACCGACTTTAATTTTTTAAATCATTCGTATAAAGGTCATTAACATTTTTCGCAGTTAAGAAGTTGTTGGGAAACAAAGGTTTACTACGCCTAATACGAACGACTTTTATAAATAAAAGTCTTCGATAACTATTATATAAGACATATTTTTAAAAATCAAAAATAACTGTTATTTGCAAATTATTAAAATAAAAATCAAAAATAATCGTTAGTTTCGATTTACAAAAAAAAAGGCAGAAATAACGGTTATTTAAAGAGTAATTAAATAAAAGTAAAAAAATAATTGTTAAAGAGCGATATTTTTAATAAAAGTTGTAACTGTAACGGTACCTGCAAAAAATATATGTCAAACGGGAGATGTATAGGTAAATTTTGTAGAATACGTCTGCGAGGGATTGGCACCAGTTTAAAAGTTTCAAATAAACATTAGACGGTAGGTGAAATATTACAATATGGAGAAGAGTGTTTCTACTTAGATCTTTTGAAATCTTTATCTTTTAAATTTTTGTTTAAATATATATGTGTCTAGAATTCAATGAATTTTTTTTATTATAAGTTTATTTGGATGTTTTTGGCCAACTGCAATATTTTTGTATGATTTTTTGTGAAGAATATTCCGTTGAAACCGAATACGAAATTAGAAGACAAGAAAGTAGAACAGTCTTGCCAAATTTCGGGTTTTGGGATCTGAAAAAAAGTGCTGTCACTTAATAGCAATTTTCTTTGTAGGTGGTTGGCCAATCTAAAATTACTTTTTGTATTATTAAACGCTATTAAATTTTCTATCAACTGCTTCAACAAGATTATCCAACTAGATAAGAAATTTAGGCTAATCTCTATAATATCCAACTGCATTCGCAATGGCCGTTTACGCTTACCGAACTTAACTTAAACTCAGAAAGAACTTTCCCAACATATTTATTTTGAGCATGCGATTATAAGTTGCGTTCCAGATAACTTCGTGTAAAACTCTGTAAAACTGTGAAATAACAAAGTTACTTATCTTGAGAGAGAGGAGCGCGAGCGAAACAATAAAAGTCTCCTGGAACGCGAAAAACCATTTTCCCTGTAACTACTTAAATTTTTTAACAAATGTGCTTTGACTTGCAGGTTTTTTGACACCTGGAACGCTTTCCTGTACAAAAAACCTACAAATCATGCCTATCGTAAGCATCTGGAACGCAACTATACTAAGAGAGTTGGGGTTACTTCAGACACTGAAGAAATTAACCGTTACACCGCGGTCTCCAATAAAACTTTTTGCGGCCACACTTGTATCAGTTCAGTTGGATTTTACTATGTTTTGCTTGAATGGCTGTGCTCCATTTTGCGAGGCTGAGTCAGTTAATGTGCAGTAGGAATAACGCCTATTTATTAAACTTACATGTATTTGGTGCTAAATCGTAATTTTTTTAGAGAATTTGCAGTTGCAAAATTTTAACTTTTATAGTTTGTTGATTAGTTATCTAAATTTGATCCAAATTCAGTAAAACGAAAGAGTGAGTTCTTTGAATCGAGCTTTGAGTTCTTGTGGTGAAAGTTTCTTGCGTTCGGTTGGGAGTAAATGCAAACTTAGATGAGCTTAGAGCGCTCTTTTGTTAAGCTACTTTTGTTAAGAGAACAGTGGTTCTGAGAAAATTATATCATTCTTTGCCGCGTGTATTTAATTAAATTTTCTGGTTGCGGTTGACTACGTCTTTCAAAAAAGTAAAAAGTGCCAGAAAGTCGATAGCCGATGTAACCAAATTTTCAGTGGAATTGAAATATATTTCGCGAAAGAAAAAATGAAAATAGTTGCCATAAATTCCTTTTATAAACACTTAAGCAGGGTACCATTGTGGAAGGTTGGACTATACCTTAAAGATGACTGTTTTGCACATGGCTCATCAATTAATTGAAATTTATATACCAATGCTAGACGAAAAAGATTTAAGTTTAAAAATTAAAATTTAGTTAACTTTTGATCTGCACCGTTCATGCGCATTTCAAAAATAAGATGTAAAATAAAAAAGCTTGGCCTGTAGATATGAAATAGTGTTTTATTTTTTGAAGCTAGAACTTTTTATATTTGCAGGGTGAGAAATCGAGCCAAGCAGGATTTTCCTTCACTTAGAAGGGGCTGGACGGATTTAGATGAAATTTAACGCACGGGACGCTAATAACTCTGAGTAATATTTGGAATATTTTTTTACCGATTTTGTAAGGGAATTGTCAAATTTGGCGTTTTAAAAACTTGCGAGTTCACTAGTTATATGGGTAATAGAAGAACAAGAAGTTTTACTTCAGTTGCGCGTTGTATACAAACACATTTTTTTTTGTATAAAAAAAAGCATTTACTTTATATAAAATTGTATTGTACATATATTAAATATTCATAATTTGTGTAAAAATCTGTAATGTTTTCTTTCACTAAGTACTTATACCATTTAATAAGTATTAATTGCAATACATATGTACATAAAAGAGCAAACGGAGGAAGAATTTTATGATACGGGTTATTAGGATATAATAAATTTTTAAAAAGTTCAAATCATATATGCAGTTTCTGTTTTTCAAAACGCAATACGCCAATTTAACGCCACGAAAACAAGTTAAACCAATCATCATCCAAGTTATTTTCAAATAATTCCCACTTTTTAAGCAACTTTTCCAAGATTTTCCCAATTTGCTTGTTGTTATTATTTTCCAATTGACCGGAGCCATATATTTCATTCAGAAAAGTTGGCGTAATTAGTATAATACCTCCTGGTAGGCTATTAAGAGCAGTGGAACTATTAGTGGAACCGTTATTTGGAGCACCATTAGAACCATCTAGATTAGCTAATTGAGCTAAAGCCCAGTCCTTAACAAACTCCTTTAAATTATTTCTTCCATTTAAAGCGTCCCTTAAGGCTCTTGCAATACTGCGCCTGCCCGCAGTTGTTGCTAACTGCAACAATGCGTTGATTTCTTTTATAAAGGCGTCCCTTCTGTCTTTATATATTTGAAAATTAGTAAGAGCACTCTCTTTGTTTTTCTCATCGGCGTCATTTTTTGCAGCATCCAGCAAGTCCCATTGCTCATTGAACTCCATTTCATCTTCATTGGATGGATTTGCATATTTCATTCTTTCATTTAGAGCTGCATTCAAGTCGTCATTGACCTTCAAAGAATACATATATGGCACATAAGAAAAATTATATAACACAGTATACAAGGATAAAACTTTATAAAAAACATGTTTTTTACTTACATCTGCTTTTACAAGCATCCAGAGCAATGACAATAGTATAATGATATTGATTTTATTCAAAAACATTTTCTCACCGATATCTGTAAATTTATGCGATGTACAAGCTTGCATGACAATTTAGAAACTGGAACTATTTGGCGCGTGTGAGGATTTATATACCAAATTTCTGGGTTCAGTTTCTTGAGTTTCGGTTTGGAAAAAAAAAAACAAAAAAAAAAAAATAAGGATGAAGGTCAAGCATTCATGTAGCATATTGCGAAAAAATATGAGTATACATAATTGGCGTTGTGTTAATTTGTAGGTACGTATGTGCGTAGTCGTAAGTAAATTGAATAGAGATAAGTTTGTAAGTTTAAAAATAATTTAAAACTGTTTTAACGAGTTTAAAATACTGGTAACATATTTATTTGATTTATGAGGCTGAATTCAGAACGGGGGTATCCAGACAAGGTTTGCAATGCCACTCTTTCGGTCGGATTTCGGTCAAATAAAACAATCAGTTCGCGTGCTTTACGTAAACTCAGTTAAAATTTATTACTATTTTAGTTGCAGTTGCCTTTATGAGTATTATGAAATGAAAATGCATTTAAAAATTACTATCAATTTAGACTACCATATATAAGCGAAAATGTCATATACCCACATAACTTCCAATGCAAAATATTTAGGACTCATAAATAGGAATTCAATGTTAAAAACTCATACGTATGTGGCTCGTTATTCTTGTGAAGGAGTCTTCAGTAACAACTAGGGTTTAAGACCAAGACTTTTGATGTGGATATACACCGCTATTCTAAGGAGAGTGCTTACCTACCGTAGCCTAGAATGTGACCAGCCTTTGGCAAACATTTTAATGTCAGTAGACTAAGCAACATACAAAGAAAGGCAAGTTGAGAGATGAATAGTGCACTGAAATCCTACCTTTCTCACAAGATAATTCCAATTGGTCAGTACCTTAAGGGAGTCAAATTGTACTCGCAGTATGGCTCAGATAGCCGTCCCTGGGGAGAAGAAAAAAAAAAAACATAGAACAAGTAAAAGTATTAGTTTCGGGTGAAACCGAACAGGGGTGTTTTACTAAATTAAAATATTTTCGAACTTGGACTTAATGAAATATTTGAACGCCTATTTTACAAACATTTTATAATTGTCTCATTTTAATCTGAAATTCTACATCAAATACCAACTTTCAACTATTCGTATACGGTATTTTCCGAAATATCGTAGTTTTTGCATTTTTTCAAAAAATACCGTTTTATTGGAGGTGGGCGTGCATATCGCCCGATTTCACCAATTTTTTATACAAACCTTCCTTGTATAAATTGGTAATGCCAAATAGAAGAAGAAGATCTACAGAAACAAAGTCAAAACCAGATAAAGAATGCCAGGTGGAGGCCGACGCCCGACGACTCAGTCACTGTCCGTTTCTCTTGTCTGGATTTTCAGTGATATGAACATAGAAGGAAACGAGAGAGCGGAGGAACTAGCCAAGGCAGAAGCTTGTTTGAATGAATCAATGAATCTGTAGCAGCGGTAATGGAATACTCCCTCAAATAAGCAAAAAAGATATGACCAGTGATCCAGTCTTGACTATGTAGAAAACGAACCACCGCCAAGTAGCCTAAGGTTATAGTGATTCTATAAATGTTGTGCTGTGGTCCTATAAAAAAAAATATTTTTTAACAGTTTAAGACTCTTCGACGCCAGTTAATACCACTTAAATCATGCGGATTAAATCGTTCATTTGGAATATTTTTGGGAATTAACTGCAGCTGATCCAGATTAAATACTGCCATAACTGCCATAATTGGTAGTGTAGTTGCCCAGGTCTGACTTCCTTACGATAGAAAGTCTTTTAGGAAGTATAGTACATAATGTACATATTCTGCATTTGGCTATGGCAATTTTCATCGAGTACTTATTCTTTGTATCCTTCAAGCAAGTCCACTGTCCAACTCTGCATTTAATTTCAACTAATTTAAAATGGATTTGGTTTACACAACTTCAAAATCAGTATCTTTCTTTTGAATGCGCTTGCGTTCTGGACTTCACAGATGCCTTTTCATTCTTCCAAGATACAAATTGTTTTTGTTTTTTGTTGAGTATACAAATTCGAAACATTTACTCCTTGCATTTGCTTTAAAGTCGTATTTCAATTAGTTGATTAAAAAAAAAATACTTCTTTCCATCAGGGATGCTACAAGTCTGTAGGTGTCAGGTTCAATCCTCGGTTGGAGCATTTGCCAAAAGTTTTTTTGGTTTTTTATTATTTATTTGATTTGATTTATATATTTAGTTTTACCTATATTTATTTTCATTTGTTTTATTTTATAAACTTTTTTTATTTTACTATTAGTTAATTTGAATTTTTAGAGTTATTTTTTTTTAAGTCAACAACAACTCACTGAAAGCAACGTTAAAAAAATTTATAACTTTTAAACGAATGAATAAAAAAGAAATTAATGAAAATTCTACTGGCCGTGGGACTCGAACCCACGAACATGCGGCTCGTTAATCCGCATTACTGCCGTCTGTCAAGGCACAATTTTGATCAGATCAATGCGCGGTTAATTTGAATCAACATTGCCGCCTGTCTATGCTTTAACACGAAAACGATAAATTAGATCTTTGTTCTCTTGGAAGATCTAACCAAATAGCATTCCTGCAGATGGAAGTTATACTACATTTAAGACAGTTTTACCACTTCCTCTGCATGCAGTGAGATATTCGGCGAAGGTCACCAATAATCGAAAACAATTTTAAGCAACAGTTAAACATAATTTCAGAAAATTGCATGGTGTATTAGACGAAAGATTCGTCGACTGTCGCCACAACAAATTTTAAACGATTTTAGGTGTACATTTTTGTGACACCGAGGCCGCTAAAGCCTTCATTTTATGTGCTTATCAGTAAATAAATGTCAATACCTCATTTAAAAATATGCATGTCAATGAAAAGTTAATGGATGCTTAAACGTTAGCTTTTATCCGATATTTTAGCGTTCTTCATTTACCTATGAAAATAACGTAAGTGTGTACATATAATATATGATACCTCTTTTTATTAGAAAATTTGCTACGCTTTTACGTGAAATCCTCAAAATGCCAATATTTCACCGCAAACAAATCATTTCACTAGGGCTATTCACGATCCGGTGCATACTGTGTAGCATGGTGCATAGATAGCATAAAGAGCATGACTGGCTAATTTTGTTGTTGTTTCAACACATGAAACAACAACAATCATGCTATTTATGCTATCTATGCACCATGATGAACCATATGCATCGGATCGTGAATAGCCCTATTGTAAATCCTATTGTTAATCGGTAAGCTTAGCATGCACTGAAGAAAAAGAATTTACTAAGCCAGCGTTTATAGATAGGCTGCACAAAAAAAACGCGACTTTGGCGTATGCACTCAACAACTCTAATATGTTTGTACACTAGGTTGGTTCAAATATGCATGTGAAAAAGTAAAGTCAGAATTTGTATGCCCTCACCCACTAGGCTTGTTCTATACCGAAAAAAACTATATACCCCTATTTTTTATTTTGAAATCAAAAAATATTTAAGATCGCTCTAAGCGCTAAGAAGTTTCCATATATTTTTTAAGGGAAAACAGCAATTTTTGCAAGAAATGGCGTATAGTTCTTGAAAATCAATATTTTCCGATCGGAAAACTCTGTTTCTCTTTGGGAGGTTCCCAATAATAATACCCAATTATTTATTTGACCATATTTTTATTGTAAATAAAAAATCATTAGTATTAAAAAATTGTTAAATAAACAATTGGGTATTGTCATTGGAAGTCTCCTGAAGAGAACAAGAGCTTTTCGATCGAAAAATATAGATTGGAAAACTTTGAGTACTTTCAGCGACCACTAAATATATTTTGATTTTAAAATAAAAAATAGGGCTGTATAAGTATTTTTTTTTAAATAGAGCAAACCTAGTGGGTGAGAGCATAAATATCCAACTTTACTTATATTGGACTACCCTAAAGTACTTATACTATAAGTACTTATATAAATGAGCTAACATACATTTTTTTACTGTTCGTTTGGCGATTCTACCGAACCGATTTCAGAACAATATTGTAAAGCTAGTTTTCTGTAGATGAGTAGAGTTTTTTTGGTTCCTAAATTGTATGTGAGTATACTTTTTGTTGCAACCTGTTCAATTTGAGTTATATTCGCATTTTGTTTTACTTCGAATGTGAAATGCAACTATGTAGTAAAAATAAATGCAACTATGTAATAAAAATAAATGTAGATGAGGAAATAAATGATAACGTTTAAGTCAAGGGAAGGCAAAACTAAAGATAAAGACGAGGTTGAAAACAATGAAAAATACATAAGAATTAGGGTAGCTGAGGGAATAAGAAAATTTAATGAATTTTTTCGATTGGAAACTAAATAAATTCAGGCATAGAAAATTCAGTTATCGAAATTTATCGAGCCCTCGAAATGCAGAGTA
Source organism: Rhagoletis pomonella (assembly GCF_013731165.1). NCBI lineage: Eukaryota > Metazoa > Arthropoda > Insecta > Diptera > Tephritidae > Rhagoletis > Rhagoletis pomonella. Next base: position 57,823,983 of record NW_023458558.1, read on the forward strand.
ACCAGCTTTATCGAAAATTATCGAGATATAACCAAAAACTGGAATGCCAAAGTCCTCCAAAGACATTCAGAGATATAGAAAATTTTAGCCACGTTTTAGTTCCAAAGCAGGACAATTTTCTGTAAGTAATTTTGTACCTTATAAGTTAAACGACGTGCTAACTTAAAACACCTCTCCAAGGATCTAAATATACTACAAAAAACGGTCGAATTTTGACAGTAACTGGTTCTCCTAGTAAGTATAGATGTTTGTACATATGTATTCGCAATAATAACCCTGCAAAGAAGGCGACTAGTCCGGGATGACTTCGGGAACAATCGCTAAGGAACATGCGATTAACACCACTTTTTATCTCTTTATATCGAATGAACTGTTCGCTTTTGTTCGAGCATGTCCCTTTCAAGAGACTAATTGTTCCCCTTAATATCCGAATGGGCAAAAAAGTGACTAGTCACATCTAAAAAATAAAAATAAAAATTTGCGCCAGCAACGACTCGAACCGGGGTTCTCAGCTTTGTATTTGATTATACTCTCTCTCTTTCCCTCTATGCCAACTCCGCACATGAAATTTCATTGACTAATTGCGTACATAATAATAATAATATGATGATGAGTCATGGCAAAGTTGATCTTCGATTATGAGACTTCGTATGAGACTAGTTGCGACTAATTAATGCCCAATTGTACCCGGTTGAGAGTATCATGGAATACTCTCTTGAGAGATTAGTCGCACAATTTTTTGCCGGGAAATAATGGTTTTGTTATAAACTAACTAGGTCGCTCTGATGTGATTACTAAATGAGTTTACAATACTAAGCTGAATGTTGTTAATGCATTTTAACTTGCAGCAAGCAGTTATTAAAGCTTGCGGAGATCAGTGAGCTTAAATTTAAAATAAAGATACATTTTTTTTATGTACATATACAATAGAAAAATATGCGGGTTGTAAGTCAGCGGCTTTTTGAATTTACCGTGAAGCAACTTTAAATGCCACTCTGTGGCATTCAACAAACATCTTCTAATAGGCTATTTTCCAATTTATAGCAAGCCCCCCAGTTTTGCCATCATTGGGAGTTTATGTACATTAGATTGCATCACCAAAAAAAGTTGCGGTTTTTCCGCCGGGATTACTAAATCTATTATATTTTAAGCCGTGCACCAAAATATTCCGGAATTATACTAAGATATACGTGGGCTGGACCGATTTAAAAATATCGCCGGGATTACTAAATCTATTATATTTTAAGCCGTCCACGAAAATATTCCGGAAAAATACTAAGATATACGTGAGCTGGATCGATTTGAAAATACCTCCGAAAATGGAGTTTTTTATAAAATAAATAGATTCTTAGAGAACTTTTTGAAAAAAGTCCGCTCAGATGACAGAACAGATTGGGCTTAAAAAATCTGCATAAAAATATTTAAAAATCTTCTCAACGGAATCGTATTAATGAGATGTTTCATACTGTTTTTTTGTTACTTTTTTCAAGGATTGATTTACGAAAAACTTAAATAACTGAGCCAAAACTATTCTGATTTAGACTTATGGGATCTTGGTAGAAAGGTATTTTCCCACTATTTTTATTTATGTTCAAAAAAAGTCATTCTTTTCCCAATTTATTTTTCTTTCAAATACCAACACATCGTAGTCCAATTTGAATGATGTTCGTTCATCCTACCTTTCTTTTTCATCCTTTGAATAAGCTTACTAGTAAAGAACTAAAAGTGCTGAGAAAATACCTATCCAATGATACCTCGCAAGTCTGAATCGGAAGAGTTTAGGTTCAGTTATTCTAGTTTTTCTTATACCGATCTTTGAAGAAAGTTAAAAAACAGCATCAAAAATCTCATTATTACGATTCCGTTCAAAAATTTTTTTTATTTATTTTTTAATATTTTCATGTAAATTTTTTAAGCTTGAACCGTTTTGTCACTTGAGGGGATGTTTTCAAAAAACATCTTTAAAAAACCATTTTTATTCATAAAAAAATTCCATTTTTGGAGGTATTTTCAAATTGGTCCGGCTCGCTTAAATCTTAATATTTTTTTTTTCAAAATATTTTGGCGGACGTCTTAAAATATAATAGAGTTTATAATTCCAATGGAAAAATAGTACCGTTTTTTTTTTTTGTATGGGGAGTGATGCAGTCTAATGTACATACATATATCAACTCCCAGAAATAGCTGACGCAGTATTTCATTTCGCAGGCAAAACTTCCTTCCCCATACAATGATTAGCATGACTTCAGAAATGTGTGTTGCATTTTCTGTTTCGTTTTTTTATACATTGGAAGTGACTTTTCAAAAAACCAGCCTTGGGACAACTATGCCGATTAGGTCCTGCGTACCGTGGAGAAATATAGCTGAGCCAGCAAACTGGGTTTGGCAAAAATGAGCTTTGCATTAAATTTATACTTATCTGATTCTTTTGACAGAGTGAGAAGATGGTAAATTTGGAACGAACTTCCACCATGCCTTGTCAAAGTTCATTTCGTAGAACAAACAAATTACAAAGAGTTGAAACCGATTTGTTTTCATATAAAATCGGAAATTCATTACAAAATACGTACATTGTAAAATGTTTGTTTAAATTTGCGCATATAGAGAGGTAACCAATATCCTCCCCTAATGTGTGCAAATTTACACCCGTTAATGAATTTAAACAATGTCTGTTTACTTTTGCATACCAAATTTGTTGCGTAGATTAAAATTACACACAAACTGATTAAAATTGAGTAAATATGAGCACTTGGTGAGTATTACATCGGCACACAAAAAAAAAATTAGAGTGATGTGCATTTGACCGCACCTACCTATGGTTATGTATTTCAACCCGCAGAATCCGAATCTAAAGTCAGTTTGGCCAATATACCTCCTAAATTTCGAGAAAACTACAAAAAAAACTGCAAAAAATAGCGAAAGTCGGCAATAAAAATCGGGTTTTGGAAGTTTTCTCGAAATCTAGGAGGTATATTGACCAAACTGACTTCAAATTTGAATTAAGCGGGTCAAATGCACGTCACACTAATTTTTGTTTGTGTGCCGGTGTTATTAGTAAAAAATGTATTTTTAATTTGAAAATTTTCTGATTAATCTGGTAATTTTTAATCAGTTTCTGATAAAAAATTATTAGATTCTGATTATTAAAAATGTAATTAAGTAATCGGGAAATTAATAAATTTTGTTAGTAAAAACTGATTAATTTTTTATTAAATAATGATACAGGTTTCAATTAATCAGCTTGTTCGATTATATGATTAATCGCACATGCCGCGTAAATAGAAATTTTTTGCTTAATAATTATCATAAAAAATATTACAAAATTTAGAAAAGCTGTACGACTATTACGCTGCTCAGAATTCCGAGCTAGAGAACTAGCGACGTGAAATGATTGTTTGCTTGAATTTTCAATTGCGAGGTCATTCAATCTCTGCTTTGCTTCGCAATCGCGGACGCTCTCGCTTGTTTATGACAGTGCGATCACTTTTTTTCCAGGTTTCAAAAGTCGAAAAATTAGCGTTATAACGATAAAAGAAAATTCTAGATAGTGCAATGCATTGTTGTAAAAAGAAAAGATATGTTTGCCAGCTCAAAGAGCTACAGAACTAACTTAACAAACACTTTGAAAGTTCGAAGATATAGAAAAAAGTGTTGCATAAATAATTTGTCGGTTTGAATATGAGCCCCTGTGTAGTTTTCAATTAATGATTCTGCTGGTGTTTTAAGGTATGCAGGTCATGCATACATACATATATATAAATCTCGTAGTCATTATGTTGTTGGCGGTGCTGAATGAGTTATGACGCTTATAAATTGCTTCAAATTTCAATTCTCTTTTTGTTCATCCCATTTTAAGCCTCAACCATACTAAAACGGCCCTACTGGTGGGTTTTTGTTACAACGTTGCGGTCGTTTTTGTTACATCATAACGGTATTGCATGCAACAGACACGAGGCAACCATCATAGATGTGATTAAAACTTATTGCTGCCGCAGAACAGCAGTGCAGCATATACAAGTTTTCATATAAGCATATTTCTTGTGTAGGGGAGCGATTCCCACGTAATCGGACATAAATATAAACTTACAGCAGTGGTCAAAACATATTGAACGTTCCCAAAATTCTATCTAAGTTCATGTACATCTTATCAATGGCTTGTTTGAGATATACTGGCTCTATGGCTTTTCAAAGAAGGATATTTAGTCGGCTCAATGCACTTAGAAATGCTTACCAATTACTATTCGCTTGAGGCATCCCCGAACTTTTACTTAGTTCTGATCAATGGATCAATGAATTTCTAAAGATGATTAGGAAATTGCTATGTTTCCTACGACGGAGACTATATACAATTTCTTTGTCTCTACCAATAACTTAACAACCCCAATAACCGTTAAAGCCAGTTAAATTATGTTAAAATTTTAAAAAGATGAAATCTTTTAAAGTCTGTAGCTTAAATTTCAAATTTCAATTCAATTTGCAACATTTGCAAGGTTGTAAACCAAAGTATCTCCTGTGAAAACTCCAGCAAATTTGGAGATATTTTCAGAGGATTGGATGACGCATGGAAAGATATTCGTTTAAGCTTCTTAATCAATTTAATATGTACGCAGGCACCTCGTCCATGCAAATATGTTGTTGATAACAACGAATTTGCACCACGATGGCTTCTACCAGCTCTCTTTTTTACTTGGAAATTATTAGAAAAAGTGAATTAACTTAAAATTAAATTTTTCTAAAAAACAAATAGTATTTTTTAAAAGTATCCCCAAAGAAACCATGTAAATCAGAAAGACTTTATGGAAGTTTGAAGCTAACGCTAGTAATAAGTGGTAACACTAAGAAAAATGGAAAAGTGTTTTTTTCGGAAAATTTGCGTAATGGAATCTTTAAATAAATATTAAGTATTTTGGTAGCTTAGTACCTAACGAATATCTACCCAGTTTCCTTATTAGTTGTTTAAGAGAATACCATCGCAGACCTGTGTTATTAACTGCGTTAAATCTTTTGACTGAGTTTTAATGAAAAAATTTTAGTATTTTACCACATTTGCGTTCTAAAATCTTTTATTGGCCAGCATTTGTAAAATATTCGTTTCAGTCCCAAATATTTGACCACAACTGTATGTATGCATTAGGGTGGTCTAAAAATACATAGGAAAATTAACTTTTTTGATTTATCCTGCTGCCACCCACGAGAGCTGAAGAATACCGAAAATAAGGAGACAAGTATTTTTAACCGACTTACAAAAAAAGAGGAGGTTATCAGTTCGTCGGAATATTTTTTTATTTATTTTTTAATTTTTTATTTTTTATGTATGTTACCGCATAACTTTGGACTACGTCAACTTTAATTCCTTTTGCATCGGAAAGGTAGAGTCTCAGAGGTGGTTAAGATCCGATCAGTGGATCATGAGAAATATATATGTATATTTTTTTATGAGAGTTGAAGTCGGTTTTTTTTTGCTAAAAATTATTTGTTTTATGTTTTCATAACCACATCACGCACGAACAGCTCAATGGATGGGTTTATTTGTTTTTTTTTTCCTTCTGCTCGATTATTTCTATGAGTATGTAGTAAAATTAAAATTAAAATTTAATGAAAACTTAAATTTAATTAAATGAAAATTTAAAATTTTTTGATCTTATTTAATGATGATGATAATTTTGATGATATTTAATATTTTTAAATCTCTTCAACCGCTTTTACATAGTTTTGATGAAGAAACTTAAATATTTTATTGACCTTATAATTAAAAATTTTCAAATATCTGGCAACCCTAGTTTTCAAACTTTTTTACCAGAAGCCTACAGAAAATATCGAGTAGAATGCAAAAAAGAACTAAACACATCCATTGAGCTGTTCGTACGTGATGTGGTAATAAAAACATAAAATAACTAATCTTTTTATATAACAGATATGATTATCGGTTATTATTTAAAATACATTTAGCAAAATGTTTAAGTTAAATAAGGAGCATACTGTTATTTCTTAAAGACTTCTGAAGTAAATGGTCTTATTCGAACAAAAAATATTTATTTTTAACGATTTTATAGCAATTGTACGAAAAAATGTATGTAAAATAATTCCCCATGTAAAATGCATGGGAAACTTCAAAGCCCCGGCTGCGGCGGGACGGGTAAATACTAATCGATTTTAAAATAAAAAAATACGTGTCACCTTATTTTTGATATTCTTCAGATCTGGAGGTGGCTGGGGGAATAAATTTGTGTGCCACCCTAATGCACATGCATATCCATATGTGAGTATGCACATGTACCTTCCTAGGACATCTACATCATCACACTTCGCTGGTTATGAATAACTTAAAGCTGTTCTGGCAAAAAAGGACCGGAGCAATAAAGCATAAAACAGAAGCGGACAGACAACGGATGGGTGTAGGTTGAGCTTCTGTTATTATTATTTATTTTTCATGGTACGTTGTTGTTTCATAAATCAAATTTATTGCGTACATAACTGCAACAGGCAGTAAGTGGCCGGCAAATTGTGCATCGCCCACACGTTTTGCCAACATACATACATATGTATGTACATACATATACACAGAGGACTCGTATGTATAGCCAGGTTAGGGGCAATAACGGTATAACGGCATCGTCTGGACGTTGTTTTGCCTATGCACACAACTATGCATAGAATGAATAATTCTCTTGCAGTTATAAATGTTGAAAAATGCACTAAATAAATTGTAACTCATTGCAGTTGGTCAACTAAAACTGAGCAGTCACAACGAGACGTAGCAATGCTTAGGCGTAATTGAAGGTTCCTACTTTTTGTGTATTCACGTGGATTGATTTGGCAGATAGGACGTAGACAAAGAATAGAAACAGTAATAGCTTTTGATGAAGGATGGTTCCATGCACAGAAGTCCACTGAAGTGTGGAAAGCTTTTGATTGCCATTCATACGGGGGTGGCCAGAAGTGATTCTTTGCGTAGGATCCAAGAGTAGTTCACGATAACTATCCAGCTACCAAACACCCGTTTGGGTGCGAGCTAAAGTTGAGAAAGCAGAAAAGCTCGCGTGCGCTGGGTTTGAGTCCCGCCAAGTTAGAGCCTCGCCCAATGAGAAATTACAACAAGCGATGGCTTAATGGGAAAAGTGCCTCTTCCGGCTGATTGATGTCCCCGGGAATACAAAGGCTGACATCAGCCCCATCCAAGAAATGCGTTGGAAGGGGCATACGTCTACTGCAGTTGCCATGTCAAGGAGCGCAAATTTGGCGTTAGATTTGGGGTGGGAGAGAGACTCCATCGCTGAATGCCGCCGCTCACCCCGGTAGACGAACGTCTAGTTTTAATAAGGATTTCGGCAGGTGAGGAGAATATATCTTTTGTTGCTTTTCAGAATTGCCAGATTTAGGAGATTTTTTAGAGTCTTTGGTGTCGTCTTTATTTTTTGCTTCTCTGTATTCCTGTGTAGAATAGTCACGGCCGCAATATTTGGAGCTTTTGCAGTCTTTATAGTAATCCGAAGAAGGAGATGCCAGTAGCGGAGGAGAAGTAATCTTTTGGTGATTTTCATAATTACCAGACTAATAAGAGATTAGTGTTTAAGAGTTAAGTGTTTAGACTAATAAGTATTAGTGTTTACTTCACCACTGTTTAAGAGTTAAGTGTTTAGACTAATAAGTATTAGTATTTACTTCTAAAAATTCGTCTATGGAATAGTCAGGGTCACAAGAAGAGTCTTTGGAGTATTTTCAGTCGCCATAGTAAACCAAAGAAGGAGAAGCCGGCAGTGGATTAGAAGATATGTTTTGTTGATTTTGAGAATTGTCAGACATATTTAGGAGGTTCCTTAGAGTCTTTGGTGTCATCTTTATGTTTTGCTTCTCCATACTCCTCTGTAGAATAGTCAGGGCCACAATATTTGGAGTCCTTGCAGTAGCCATAGTAATCCGAAGGTGGGGGAGGAGACTCCGGCGAAGCGTGCGCTTTATATCCTATAATCAACAACAAAATTGATATGAGCTTAAACCATTTGGAAACAGTCACTGATCTTTTAGATGCAAAGTTCACTATTACTATTTAGATTTGCTTCAGAAGTCTTTCTTGAAGGTTGTGTTAATTCCAAATTTATTTCACCCTCACGATGGAAATAAAGCCATATGGCCTTATTTCTTAATGTGAAGTAAAATAGAGCCATATATATGTTGTTATTTTCTATCCCAGCCGGCAAAATGAGGACCATTTCTTAATAAAGCCTTTAAGAAGAGATTTTTCAATAAGACCTTCTCTTTGGAAGCTTTTTTAGAAGATCTTCCAATAGCCCTTCCATTCGAAGGCAAACGTGAAGATGTGTTTCCAAGGCAATAAAATTCAAATAAAAGAAAAAACTGCAGTACGCACATTGGTGGATGTATGTATGTATACTGCAAAGTATGATTCAAACGGTTTCATTATTATTTTATGCAAATGTTTTCCCTCTAAGGGAAGCTGAATCAGAAGACATGGAAACCCTGGTCATTCCATACAAAACGAAAAGGAAGATGAAATCGAGCAAGAAAGGTCTATCGCTTCAAAAGATCCGAAATAAGGGCTTCAAGAAAGCCTCTTAATTTCTAATTTTGGTGACTGGGATGGCTTTATTGCACGACGCCATTTTTTATAAGTTTGAAGGTCCTTGCAGGACTTCGAATTGATCCGATACATTCCATTATGATAATTTGATAAATATCGATAATTCGATTAACTTAAAAAATCACTAAAATCCGATGACGCAAGAAAATCCGATAACTCGACTAGTTTTAATACTTGTGCGTTTCGAAGGATCGAAAAATTTCGACAACTCAAAAATGTAGATCTATACCTCGATACAAATCGATAACCCGATAAACTTTTGATACTTTTATAAATTTCGATAACTCGGTTTATTTTGATAGTTCTACATTTTTCGAAAGCTATTGACAAATTTCGATAACTCGCTACACTCTGTTAACACGATAAATTTCAATGAGCAGTGATAACGCGATAGATTTATATATCCTTCAAATTTCGATAACCCGATATGTTTTGAAAATTCCAAAAAATTCGATTCTATAAATCGATAAATATCAGTAAACCAATAAATATCGATAACTCGATAAGTTGAAGAACTCGTTGCATAACGATAATTCGATAAATTTCGTTTACTTTATAGATAACTATAATTCCATAAATATTGATAGCTTGATAAATTTCACTTACTTGAAAAATTTGGATAATCCCATAAATTGTAGTAGCTCGAGAACTATCCGTAAATTTCGACAACTATGTTTTCTGTGTCTATAAATTTCGATAACTCAATAAACATTGATAACTTTGCATATTTTTGTGCGTTGCGGTAACCCAATAAACATCAATACGCGACAAATTTCTATAAACTTATATAACTTTCGATAACCAAATTTTTTGTAACTGAACTTATTTCAATTCCTATCGAAAAATTTTAGTATTTCTCTTTGTCTTAATCATTTTATTATTTTTTTTCTTCATCATCACGTTTATCTTTATTATGATTTCAAAAACCAAGTTATGCAAATTGCGAAAACAACTCATATAAAACAAGTTGCAAGAACAACTATACATATACACGGACATTTTCAAACGTCGATTTTGAAACCGTGAAAATTCTCCTCATTTTCAGAAAACTAACAGTGCTCTTGGGTTTGAAATCGGTTCGGTAGAATCGCCAAATGAGCGGAGATAAAATTATGGTATTAATAAGCATATACATAGATTCTGTAACCAGGAAATTAACTAATAATAATAATAATAGATTGGCGCTTTGTGGCGTGATCCTTGATGTTTTTACACAACGGGGATAGACCTACAGTTTTAGGCTGATTCCGAACGGCGATTGTATATGTATTTATGACAAGCTGTCTTTCATGACAGAAATACACTCCGAAGTTCGCCATTGCGTGCCTACCGGCAACCGCTATTCGAAAAAACTTTGTTTTGTTTTTATTTTTTTGATGTTGGGTTGAACTTGGATTGAACCCAGACCCTGCAGAATGTTGGCGCGCACTACTAACCACTACACCACAGCCGCCGCCAGTGAACTAACTAACCCACTAGGTCAATTTGTTAAGTGTTCTTAATGTTATTCATGCCAGCATATATGCTTTTATTAGTTTGACCGGAGGTACTACAAAAATGTGTTGCCTAGTCACATGCATTTTGAGTAGCAATGAATTTGCAACTGACTAAACTAGGTGGAAATTAGGAGAAGCGGAAGTAATAAAACAGCTGCGTACTCAGCATCTTAAATTGTAGCCGCTTTGTATCAGATCAGATGAACGATCACTTGAAAAAACCATCTGTGTAGGCATGGACGCATGATCAAATACGAACGGGTTCACTTTATTGCTTTTTGTACTACACAAAGTCATTCATGCGAAGGAGGCCATCGCCGTGCGTTAGTCATGGGGAATAGTAATGGAAGCTGTTATGATCTGCAGATGAAAAGTCGGGTGAAAAGTATTAATAATTTGCAATACCTGTCGGCCTGCTGGGAATGTCTGAATATCCTTGACATACTACACACATAAACCCATGTCTGTATTTTAGGCTAAACTTGCTTTGTGAATTTTTTAATATTATGATTCCAACCTATTATTATTTAGTGTGTCCGTGTGCCTTTTGAAAGGAAATTTGAAGCCATTCACGTAAATAGTAAATACTATCCAGAAAACAATTGTTATATTTTCTTTAGTTTTAAAAGCAAACACTTGAAAAAGAACTTAAAATATTACCTTACTGAAAATTACGAGTAACAATTCTCAAATGCTAACAGTATATTTCCAATGAAGAGCGCATTTTTGAAATAGTACCCAAGATACCCAAAGTAACATGTCAAATTTGTTATCACAATGATTTATATTTTTTATCAAAATTAAAATGACTTCATTAAAATTTTAAAAGTTAAATAATGTATAACAGTTTAACCTTATATTCCCGGCTTGCATTTTGGTACGTACGCCGTGGAATTTGTTTTTTGCGTCACCCGAAATTGGCCTGTGCGCGTTTGAATTTGATATCCTTGAGCGAAACGTCAAATCAAAATGTCACGCAGAACAAAAATTGGAAATTGAGTTAGCTTCATACGTTAAATTTTGGTTTTGATTTTGAGCCAGATTAGAAAAAGTAGAATGACATTATTAAAATTTAAAGATGCACATTCACACACCAATTTTGACCCAGATTATTATTTTTTATTAAAATTGTATTTTTAAAATTAGTTTAAATATGAATTACACAAAATTGCATGGTTCCGGAGATTTGCCCTTGTACATTTATACATACACAGTGCGTGTTACGCACACATGTATAAATTTTCTTAGCAATTCTATAACTTAGCTTCGTCTAACTTTGCATTGCTTACATCCCTGCTACCCTTTTTGATTTCCTGCTACATACTTACTCAGACTTTCTATCCATTTTCACAAAATTTCCTGCTTTTCTCACATAACTTATCAAGTTTTGAGCTGTAATTTTCCGGGCACTTTGTCACAAATAGGTTGCCAGAAAATTATTTCACATTACAAAAATCTGACTGAATGCTTTTGAGCTAACATACGCTGACATACGCTAAATTTTCAAATTTTCCGAAACCAAAATTAAATGGTCACTTATGCAAAGCGACGATATAAAAGCGAGTTGATATAAATGTGGTGAAAAGGCAAAGTTGCTGAATGTATGAAGTTGCTTTACGAGCGATATTATCGTAATATTTTCTTTAGTTGCACTTTAAAAATAGTTTTTACCTTCCGTATGTATGTACATATGTATGTACATGAGATAGGGTACAAATATTTAAACATTATTGTGCCTTGTCGGCGATTACTGTCTTTCACCCAAGTAA
>NW_023458558.1:57840846-57859706 GCF_013731165.1 Rhagoletis pomonella
AAAAATGTTCACTTAAAGCCCATAATAAGGCGGAAGAAATACATTTTTTTTTCATTAAGTTGCGTTAAAAGGTTTCCAAGATACAGCACTTTAAAGAAAGGTATGTATGACGTTTTCTTAAACTTTAAGTTCCCTGTAAATTTGCAACCCTCCGTCATATCGACAAAATATGCTGCACGTATATTCATGTCACCTAGAGCTTCAATCTCTTCAACTTTCATCCAAATACAGAGAGGTCGAGCACAGAGGTGACACGAAATACCTCTTCTGTAAGTAAGAATAACGACTTTTGGCCACATAAACTGATCAAATAACCTACAGTGCACCGCAACAAGGAATAACAAAATCTATCAGTATTTTGTAACGAATTTAAACTGGCTCTCTATTAAAATAGAACTAAATGGTCAAAAATTCTGAACAAAATTGTGAAATTTTGATGACCACTTGTAAAATTTGGGAAAGACAGTGGGCAAAATTAGTTTAATATATATACATAATTATTTACACAGTAGATTTGATTTTAGTGACTTCGCAAAGAGTTGACTACAAAAGAACTTTTGCTCACGAATATCACTCATACGCCCTGACCGATCTCATTTTGCTTGATTCAATTACTTGCCATTAAGGTACAATGTTTATATGTAATCCGAAACCTAATTGAGGTTAAAGCATACACCACACAAAAGTTAAAAATGCAGTAAGGTGTCAACAAAAGTCATTGCATTTGGTAAACTTATCTACATAAATGCATATGTCTGTAGGTACAATTAGGTTAAAATGTGTATCCAAATATGAAGTACATATACGGCATCGCCATTGCACCCGTCGAGTAATTTATTATAATTAACGAACTACCACCATTTATGGAGTAACATAAACATATTCAGTGCGGCACAAATATTTGTGGTCACACATACTTTTGAACGCAAATGTTAAGTGACCAGCTCACAATTTAAGTGCGCCGAGCTATGCATACGCGGCAGTGTGCAACAAAGTCATAAATAAAACCACCGCATTTATGACAAAACATATCTGTGTTCGTATGGAATGGTAGCTTATGTCGAAAGGCTGGCTTTAGTATAATGCGGCATTTGTAGCTTACGATTGCGAATGACTCACTGGCGCTGAGCCGTTGAAGAACTTTTGGCAAATAAACGTACAAGAAATAGTTCCGATACTAGCAGGTCAATATTCTTATTAAGTCACATCAAAAAATTCCTTGTGGTTTAAAGAATAAAGAGAATGCCGCATTATACTAAAGCCACCTTCCCGACATAAGCTACTATTTCATACGAATACAGATATACTCTACCTCACAGCTATTTCTAAAACATTAGAATATTATTAATGTTACCGCATTTATTTGGCCCGTTTCGTTTGTGAAAATATGTGGATGGGCTCCCAACTGGGCCAACTTTGAATGATACATACTTACATATAAGTACTATACATGTACATACGTATTAAATGAAAGAGAAAACTCAAATACCTAAGCACACACACACATATGAATATGTGTACGCATACCTACATATGTATGCAAGTTCACCTATAGCTATGAAAACCTTACCACTTCAGGTTTGCATATCTTTACAGAATATCAGTTAGGGAAATTTAGTTTGGTTTTCCTTTAAAATAAATAAAAAATTAATTTTGGGCAAACGCGATTGAATTGATTTTTGCTTTAATGATTTCAAATACCTTTTCTGATTATTAAACCTGCTGATAATACCTTACCGCCTGGACATAAACGACCAGTGTGACTCCAGCTCCCAATCACTTCGCACCGCTGCGGAAAAAATTGTTGGTTATTTTCCAACCCCGAAGAAGCCGTCGGTGTGACGAACAGTGCCGCCAGGCTGCTGCAGAAAAATAACCTGGAAAAAAGAAGGGAAGAGAGAGGCCTTTTCAACACAAAGAAAAGGAGGCATAAAGACGTGAGTGTGAAGAGTTTGTGATGCTGGAATGCGGCTCGAAAATTCTATCGGAAAAGATGAAGATGGAAATCTGGCAACAAGGTCACCAGAGCCGACGGTATACCGTTCAGAGCCGCTCAAAGCCGGAGGCGAAGATTTGGTGGAACGCATGTACCAACCGTTAAGCAGAATTTGATCCGATGAACACAAGCCCGAAGACTGGCATCTCACTGTAATTTGCCCAATCCATCAGATGGGAGATCCCGCCGTTTGCGCCAGCCTCCTCGTGGGAAAGACATTTAGCAAGGCGATTCACTGTCGTGCGAATTTTTCAATCTGATGCTGGAAAGCGTAACAAGATCTGCCAAAATGAATCGCCGCGGCAACATGTGTGGCAAAGGGACGATGCTGCTGGCGAATGCAGATGATATCGACATCATCGGGCTGGAACTAAGGCACGTAATCGCGGCATTTTCCGATTTAGAAAAGAAGCTAAAGAGGTTGGTCTAGCGATAAACGAGGAACAGAAAAAGTCCCTCCTGGCAACATATAAAGAGTCGAATCACCTAGGGCTACACGTCACTGTTGGCAGCTATAACCGTGAAGCAGTGAAGGAATTTGCTACCTAGGATCCAGCGTAAGCACCACCAACAATGCCAGCCTAGAGATTAACCGAAGACCATTACTTTCTTCATGATCCTATGATCTAGGATCTAAACCAAATTAGTATGGGCCACATTTACTCTAAAACAGGAATTATAGAAATCGGTTAACGTGGTGCAAAGTATTGTAGTAGCGTCAATAAAAAGAATACATATATGCATATATATATTCTTACGAATTGATAACCTCCTCCTTTTTTGAAGTCGGTTAAAAATTAACATTTTTCATTGGGCATAAAGGTAAAAGATATCCCTCATAACTCATAAGTCTACCAACCAAAGCAAGTAACTTTTAATGCAAACATCACTGAAACTTGAGCTTTTCTAAATGCGTTAAAAAAACTTCAATTTTTTCCCGCGTACGAACCGCTTCTTATTTGTTTGTGTGTATGTATTTTTGTACTTTTATTTCTTATCCTTTCAAAAATTTTTTGTTGAATGTAGCACTCTTTTAGTGCTTTGCCATAATTATAGTATACATATGGTACGTGCGATTTCTCCGTTTCTTTCTTAAACGCGTACGAATTTGGCGTCCATTACCCAAGACATGTAAATATATTCGTATTTCAAAATAATGCATATTGCAGCAAATTTCACGTTATTTTTTAGAATTCCACATCAGCAAATAATTGAAACAAATCGAGCATATAACCGGAAGTTTATTTGACATTTGACAGCCACAAAGAGAAATAACCACAAAAATGAATAGTGAAATTTAAGATAATGAAAATAATAACATAGCGCATATACAAGCATTAGTAAAATATACATACAGTGAAAAGAGCTTACATGCGACTAGCTAAATGAAGAAAGAGTTCTACTTGTTTTATAAAAATAAACAGTTCTAAGTAAGTACACTATAAAGCTAAGAAGATAGTGCATTAATATTTGGATACTTAAGCAATTTTTCTAAACTCATGCGATTTTTACCCCGGTCCTACGGAGTGGTAGTACGCACCTCCAACCACTCGGCTAAAGAAAAAAAATATTTTCTGTTTAGTTAAATAAGAAGGATTTTTTCAACACCTGGTGCCCCGCTAAATTCGATTACAGTGAGCGTGATTTTACTGACATTTATGGAAAATGTGATACAGCTGACCACACTTTTATCATTCCCGAATCTTGAACATTTTTCCTCATAAACAAGTTTTTGGCCCAGAACTATACAAAATGGAAGCAGCTCAGAACGAATCTAGGTATGAAGAAGGGTTAAAAAGCTGAGCGCTTCTTTTGTATGAAAAAGGTTTCACATGCAAATAGATTTCGATAATTTAGAATTTTTGTAAAAAATTAAAAAGATTTGACTTTTTAGAGACCAAATAATTTGAAAAAAAGCAGATCAGCTTCTCTACTGCTACCAACTGTTCGAATGTCATCAGAGGCAAAGTATCAATAACAGTTAATAAAAGTATGGGTAATATCATATAATAATCATTTCTGAACATATCTCTAAAGAAATTGTTAATATTAAACCAAAAGCACTTTGATTTCTTTTCAAGTTTGAATTGGGTAATGGTAATATTTACCAATTTTTGGTTGATGTTTTTCTCAGTGCAGGTTTTGTGAAACCAGTGAAAAAGTAAGATGTTAAATGATAATTTATATTAAAATAGCCTTTGTGTATCTCTTCAGGTGTTTATTTTGTATTCAAAATTTGTCCCTACCCCGGCTACTACAAGCTTTCCCATCTTTCCGCTCGAATAGGGTACTACGTCTGCAGAAGAGCGCGTCTATGTTTCATCGCCCAAAATATGCGGATTTCAATATCAAATAGGTACACAAAAACAAAAAATTTAAAGCGCACAAATATAGTGTAGGAATTGAAGGCGTTTTCTGCCATGGTATTTGACTGAAGTTACGAATAAATTGAACATCATCTTGTTGAGAAATTCAATTTTTGTTACCGTTTTGTCGTGTGAAAGCCACAAAATTAGTCAAAAAGGCTGTAAAATAAACTCTGTTGTTCATTTTGCACCCCAAGACATGTGTATTGACAGTTCCAAAAGTCCCGCTAATAACCCTTTAGGGAAAATTTCAATTGAAACGCGTAAACTTCATATTGGGTCGTAGATTGCGGAGATATTCTAATTTAAATTTTTTTTTATAAAATTTTTTATTTGTTTTAAATCCTGTTATTTTTCCAAAAATGCGAGCTACTAGCGATTGTATTGTATGCATAAATAAACAATTTGTTGAATAGTGAAATGAAAATGTGCAATATTTTTGTTTAATAAAACATAGCCCGCCCCTACATGTTCGTACATGGCGTATGAGTAACATTTTTCATGCGAGAGTTTCATTTTTTTGTTTGAAATGCAAATTTAACATGAAAATATCTTGGGAAAATTACCGGATCTAGAAAAAGTGTGTACTTATCCGAAATCTACGCTCAAAATTAAGTTTTCATGTCTTGGTGTTTTTTATGCAATTTTAGCGTCCCTAAAGTGTAATAAATCAATATCTCTTTCTTTCGTCAGACAATAGAGCAGACCATTTTGTATTTATCTAAATCCGAGTCGGGTCACCCTAAAGCGAACAACCAGAGTTGCCATCGTATTTAATTTAGTATGGGCGATATTTTAACTAGCCATTTTGTTGTTGTTTACCGCCTAGTAACTATTCCAGATAATTCCATACCAAAGCGTTGTTCAAGTTTCTCTACTAGACCAAGGAGTGTTTTCTGTTATATCGATTTTAGTTCTTATAAAACAGTTGATACATATTTACTAACTTATCACGCCATCTAATCTTATTTTAGGTTGACAATAAAGCAATTTCGTTGACATAAATTCGTGTTAACTAATTGACACACCAACATACGGTTATCCCCATTTTTGATTGCCGCAAGCCCCAACTGGCCGCGTATTTAACTCTCACGGCGCAAACAATTGCATTAACAACGTTTCAGTGAATTATCTTTTGATTTTGAACCTAGCCTTAGGTAAAATTTCAGATAACTGTTTATTCGTATTTTCATTAGACTGTATCTAACATCACACACACATCTTATTCCACGTGGCTAGTAAAGCTGATAGAGTCGATTGCTATGTGCATGCGGGTTTGCCTGCTTTGTCCTTCGGCATGTGAAAATGTATTCATATAAGAGCATACATTTTACGTCATGATTTGTGATGTACGTGGGGCTAAATAGATATAAGATATATAACAAATTTTCATGCTAAAATTTTCAACACTCTTTTTAAAAATAAGCCTGGTGCTCATTTATGTTAAACCATATCGTATCCAAACAACCACACTTTTAATTAAAATTAACCCTTGTTTTTAAGTGCTTACAAGAAGGCTTTGCGGTAAGCTAAGAGGTCTTTCTGGAGGGAGTACTGTAGTGGTATCGAGTATATTTCCGATACTGACAGATTAAAAAAAATCTGTCGAGATCCTCGAACCCGATTGGGTTTCTGCAGAATCAAAACGGTTCCTACGAGTTCGCAGACAGGAGGCTTTCCGCAGTCTCCTTTGGGCAGGGTATTAACGTGCCTTTCAGAAAGGAGAGGATTGCTAGGTCGATACAAAGCTTCAAGCCTCATAAAACTGTAGGGCCAGATGGTAGTATACCCGCGAAACTGGCTGCGACGCTCGACACCTTTGTAAATTGGCTGTTGAATGTTTTTATGGCCTGTTTTAAGCTAAATTACATACCGACGGCGTGGAGATCTGTCTCCGTTTTCTTTATTACTAAAACTGGTAAGGCTTCACATACAAATTCAAAGGATCTCAGACCTATTATCCTTCCTTTATTTGTACTTGAAACCCTAGAATAGATAGTTATTATTTAAATATTTTTCACAATTGATAATCGACTACAAGGACTATTGTCTTGTAACCTTCCTAGACATTAAGGGAGCTTTTAACAACATAAATTCAGAGGCCATAATACAGGCCTTGAGAAAAGCAGAGGTGAAGGTTCTCTGATGGAGTTTGTAAAGCAGATGCTCTTGTGTAGGGTGATCACGGTTTAAATGAAACGAACATCTTCTGCGATTTGAACTAACTGAGAAAGAGAAAACGTTGTCCACATTTGTTTTTAAGATTGCAGCGATTCCACAGCCTTCTAGAGTCCAGCAATTTTAACATTCGCTCCCACTAGTCCCGCAATGTTCAAAAAGAACTGAACATCATCAGTTAACCAATTTTTGACCCTAATTTGCTTGCGATATTTCGAAAAAGCCTACAAAACCAAAGAAATTATGAAACAGCTTTTTATATTCAGTGAATCGCAAAACTGCAGCCGAATTCAGACCGCCCGTTTTCCACAGTTTGCAAAAAAGTTTACCATTGTCCTTGCTCAACTAGGCGTATACCTAACACAATTTTTGATTCACATACATATTGATGTATTGACAGTCAGGCGAAATCGATTGGTTTTCAATTCCATTCCATTTGTTCATTTAAGTTAAGTAATTTCAGATGAGTGGTGTACGTAATTACTTATGTGAATACTAACACTAATAAATATACGCGTGCACATTAGGGTATTCGAAAAAAATAAAGTCAGAATTTGAATGCTTTCACATCCTGTGATTGTTCAATATCGAAAAATTGTACCCATATATATATATATATAAATACTCTTTTTTTCGTCAAAAAATATTTACAGGTCGTTCAAAGTGCTCAGAATTTTCCATGGACATATTTTGGGCGAGGGAAAAAATCAATATTTCTCGAACGGAAAACTCTGGTTCTCTTCAGGAGACTTCCAATAAAAATACCCAATCATTTGCTTAATCATTCTAGAAATTGCTGGGGTTTTTGACGGACCTATAAAATATAGTTACTAGATGGTTAAATAAATATGTGGGTGTTATTAATGGGAATCTCATGAACAGAAACCGAGTTTTCCAATCGAAAAATATTCATTTTCAAGAATTCTATACCATTTCTACGAAAAGTTTATTTTTTCCCATATAAAATACATGGAAAACTTTGAGCGCTTTGAGCGACCTTTAAATATTTTTTAATTTCAAAAAAAAAACCGACGTTACTTTTTCACATGCATTTTTGAACCACCCTAGTGCACATGCATATATATTTATGTACTTTTTTGATTTCAAATAAAAAATATCCGACTTTACTTTTTAACATGCATTTTTGGAACCACCCTAGTACACATGCATATATCTATATTTATGTACTATTAGGTATTAATGTTACCGACTGTGCACATACATAAAAATTAATTGTGCGAATAAAATCCACTATAAAATGCTCAAGAGTACATACGTGGAGTGTTTGCTGACTCACATGACCTTCGATAACTTTTATAACTCACTTAACCGGTATTAACTGAGAATATTTAAGTGATTTGAATAATTAGAACAGCAATAAAAGGGAGATAAGTGCTAGCCTTGATATCGCCACGTCGCTGCAATGCACAGTGATCCATAATTATGAATTGTGTACAGCAATATACTTTTTACATTAATTGTTGATAAAGACTGATTATAATTGATTAAAATCGAATCTTTAGTAAAAGCTATTAGGCATGTTCTGCAAATTATACGATTTACAAAACCTATTTCGTAGATTTTTTAACATAAACAAAAAATGTGTTTGTTGTAGTTTCTAATTTTTATTAATTACACATCTCATTGGCCGCTCGTATAAATGATTGTAGCACCGTGTAACAAAAATAAAAGGATCAGTCCAGCGCCTTCGTCTTGACCGCCCTGCAGGCTGTGACGAAGCAACAGCCGCTAAACTTAAACGTAGAGCATATTTAGGTTAGAAACTGTACATTCCTTTTTATTTTATTAGATTGGATTTTAAACCCATTTCAAGTGCTACCCATCTTTTAAACAGATGACAGCCCTAATAGATATTTTTAATATTCAAGCTGAATATTTCCTAATACTTATTCGTTTGACACCAGTGTATCAATATATCATAGTTAGTTCTGTATAATTTAAATAAATTCGGATTTTTAAACAGATGGCAAAATATTAAATATTAAAAATATTTTCAAACTAAAACCTTGTTAAACCTTTTTCGAACATCACCGAAATATACACATTTAAAATGTCCGATTCCCTTAATTCCAGTTGCATTTAAATTTTAAAACGGATGGCAACTCTGCTACATGTGTAAACAGGTGGCAACCTTCTTTTAACTATTTTCAAACTAAAACGTCTCACACCCGTATTGTGATGCATATATAAAATATCTTATTCTCTTAAGTCAAGATAAAACTTAGAACAGGTGGCAACCCTCCAACATGTAGTTTAGGAATAAAATATCTTCAAAGCGGTTTCTATTGATATCCATATTGAAGTAATTCATTTAACCTATCGCATATATTGAATTTAACTTTGTAAAGAGGTGGCAACTCTGTTTTAAATATTTTCAAATCACAATCTCTTTCGTCTAACGCTCATATCGGGAGACATATTTAAATTTTCGAATCGCTTTAGTTTAAACTTGAACTTGATTTTGTAAACGGGTGGCAACGCTCCTACAAGTAATTTAGAAATAAAGTTCCTTCAAATCAATTTTAATTGATACCAATATCGTAATAATTCAGGTGGCAACCCTCCTACACATAATAGAAAATAAAGTCTTTTTAAAACCATTTAGATCGATATCCATATTGATTTAACTTATAAATAATTTGTATTTAATTATTGATCAGGTGGCAACCCTTATCATCAAAACGTTACTGCACATCTATAGACCAAGGCTTTTAGTATGATACCTCATTTTTTTAAATCGAAATTACGGTATAGATCTGATGATATGACAAAAGCTTTCGCTGGAGCACTTTAAAGGCTCAAAATTTACCCCAAAATAAGGCAATGTTTACCGTTGTTTTTACGACAGAAACCGAATTGGTTACTTACAAAAATGAACCTGTCAATAGGCTTGGAACTTTGTCTGTGAAACGCCATCCTTCTCTTTGAAATCGCTTTATTAGTTCCCGTGCAATAAGCGTTTTCGTGAAGCTCTAAAAATTAAAACTATAACATTTGAGCATGGTCTTTATATCGAAACGTAAGACGGCAAAAAATCACGAAATGAACGCAAAAAAAACTTACCGCCCAATTCTGTGGTTTCTTGATAAATTATTTTTAAATAACTTTTATCAAGTAAATTCTGCCATCGCAGAACTTTTGAGTACTGTGCTAGAATTCCAATTCTTAATACATATTAAAAAAATTATAAATTATAAAAAAATTTTATTTATCAAGAATTATCACAGAATTGGGCTGTTAGTGTAGGTTGTAGGTTAGTTTGAGTTTAACATGAAAATAGATTTCTTTTAGTTTCTGAACCCCTGAGCTTGATTATTTTTCATCCTATTATCAAACATCAATCAAACATGGTTTAAAAAGGGGATTTTAGGGCTTTAAAACAGTGTATATATATTGGTATTTTTCCGGATAAAATTTAAGATACCCTATTTTTCTCAACTTTTTTAACTTTCCATCTTTAATTTGAAAAATTTCTATGAAAGTGGCCAAGTATGTAGTATTTATTTCAAAGTGCAGTTATTTTAAAATAAATTGATGATACGCGTAATGCAATTGCATACAAGTTGTCGCAGTAAAGCAAAAATAAAGAAAAATAAAAAAAAGGATCGACTTCACAAAAAGGAGAAGGTTATCAATTCGTCGGAATATAATTTTTTTTTTGTATGTTACCGCATAACTTTGGGCCACGTTAACCGATTCCTATAATTATATTTTTAAAGGAAACGTGTTACCGCAGAGGTGGTCCCATACTAATTTGGTTCAAATCCAATCATCGTATCATGAAGAAATAAACGATAACGTAAAATTTTTATATAAGAATTGAAGTTGGTTTAGTTCTTTGCTTAAAAATTACTTGTTTTGGTTTATTTTGCATTTTTAAATGCCTAAAAGTCCCAAATACCACGGAGCTCTTTTTTTTGAAAGGCTGGAATTAAAGTGAAGGGTAGCCTTCGAAAATTTACTGCAAAGTGGTATAAAGGAGCCACCCTAGTTGCTTATAAATCGTTGTGCCCAAATCTAAACTTTGAAAAACTAACTATAAAAGAAAACTTAATTTCAAAGATATGTTTGGTGTTACATTTAATTTAGCGAGCCTTAAAGGGACAACTCTTTCCATTCAAATTTTATCTTTTCTTTGGAACAACTTAATGTACATAAATAAATATTTACTAATCATTATACAAATTACACAATTACAGTTGCTCTTAAACCAATAAGCAAAGGTAGATTTCTCTTCTGATATCACTGCGCATGACTCAAATTTTATGATACTCGTTGAAAATATACATATAACTTCGTTTGAGTGAGTTACTTTTGAGTATGTTTGCTCATCTGCCTGATGGTCCTAGCTCAATAATCATGCTTTATGACGCGCATAAATTTAATAAATAATACATACATACATATATGATATGATGTAAATAAATATTTTGAGTTTTTGAATCTCTTATATGTACATATTGTAAGCATTTCGTTCATAAAAGGAAAACGCGGTTAATGGCCATATGTATCAATTAACTTTACTAAAGTAAGTAGTATAAATTACTGCAGTAAGTAGTAATGATTAGACATAGATAAGACAAGGATTAGAGACATGAGCCACTTAACAGTTGTAACAGTTTTTATTATTTTAATTTTGAATTGTGTCGTTATAGCAGGGGACCATCGATATGTACATACGTAAGTATGGATGCAAATGAATACTAGGTACAATATATATGTTACCGGCCAAACCCGATCTTAGGACAAATTAGTTTTTCCTGGGCGAAACTTGTTTTATCTAGATCCGATTCATCCGTCTAACGCGAAACAATATTGTGGACTGCGTAGTGGGAGTTGGACTGATGAGGGTTGTTTTTTTGAAGCGCGACCGAAGTCCGCTTATGCAGAAAGGAGTTCTACTCAAAAATACTGTGGCGCCTGATCTAGTTTAGCATAGTCAAAACTTGTTTGTCCTAAGACCGGGTTTGGTCGGTAACATATATATCAAAAACTTATATTTAATACAATCTATCTGCAACTTGCAGAAAAATTTGATTCTGATATAAAAATCCACCTTAGACTTAACCGTTAGCGTTGAAGTTAATGCCGACCTTGTATATTGCTACTTAGGCCCACTTGCAGAACATCCACAGTTATATATAGTACAAATAGACAGTACTCAGTAGTAATATTAGACGCCAAATATATTTTTATTCGCCATTTTAGGTTCTTGACAACCGAGTTGACGTTATTTGAAAAGGCCAGCACATTTTGGTCATACAGCAACCAAAATTGAATAACTTTGTTGAGGGAAATATATTCTAATTCAATTTATGTTCGCTCACCATACCTATTAGCAGCAAGACGTGCATTGCACTCTATGCGCTTTTCGACATATGCACATACATACATATGTATATGAAATAACAAGCTGTAATGAGCACATCTCATGTGCTGCCACACGTCATAAACAATACATGCAGACCCTATTAACGTGTTTCACTGTAATACGTGTGCGTTTGACAAAAGCAAACATCCTAGCCGCTAATGTAATGCAATAAGTGAAATATTTGTGAATAATTTAGAAGAACCGAGCACGTAATGACACAAGCCACAGTCAAAGCTAAAATGCAACCAACTAAATTTTGGCGCCAAAAACGTGTGGTAATATTATAAACACGTAAAATACAAATTTACATACATACTACTTATATGTACTCACACATGAGCAAATTTTTAGAATGTGGCAGCGGCAGTGCGCAGTCAGCAAGGATCTCTCTTCAGCAAATTATGAGGTTTATAACGACATCAATCAGTCCATGGCATGCACCCACAATCACTGTGCGCACATATGCACCTACATATGCACTGCTCACTCATAGACACTCCAGAGAAGTACAATACTCGAAACAACAGGAAAAAAATTGCGCGCTAAACTGAAAGTGTTGTAAAAAATAATAGCTAGGGGGTGTATCCGTGTTGGCTGTAGTACTCGTAAGAGGGGTGAAAGTGGAATGTTTGTTTGTGCCGGCGAATGAACTTGTTGCCACTCAAGGACTCTCTCTCTCACTCAAAAAGCCTCTTTTGCTCGTTATGAAAATTGCACGTGGTGTTGCTCTTGGTGGCACTCAGATTTGAGTCAAAGAGCGGGTATCCTTTGTTGTAGTGCAAAATTTGTTGAATGAAAGGAAGGTGTTTGGATTTTTGTAAATAAATTTAAGCGGCATTCAGTCGATAACGGTGTGCGATTGGCGGCAGTTTTAGTCTGGCGGTGAAAGTGAAAGCGAGCGTTTGAAAGAATTTAAAAGTCCGCGCGATCAAATTTATTTGAATTATGCGATAGCATACATACGTACATATCTATGCATGTGTGAAGATGTGAAATATGAAATGGAAAATAAATGTAATATTCATAAAAAAAATGTGAAGTGTTAACGAAGGAGTTTTAATAATAAAAAAAAATTAGTATTTGCGAAAAAATCGTAAGAAAATAAATTTTGTATAGAAAATTTTGCACAAATGTAGTTTAACAAGGAGGGTGATACTAAGAAATCAAAGTTTCATTTGAGAAGGATAAACCATTTTTGTGTTGTGGGCGATGCAATATAATTAATTTTGTGTGACATACTAACATATGTGTGCACGTTGTTAAATGAATAAAAAAAAAATGCTAAATAACAACGGTCGATGAAATTTGAAAAGAAGTGAACAGCGCCGAAGTTAATTGAGTCTGGAAAAATTAAATAAACAAGTTTAATGGAAACAGTTTACTAAATCCAAAAACCGCCAGCCATTTTATTCTTCCGCCAGCTGTTTCTGGTAGAATGCGAATATAACTGGAATGATATGAAGGCGGATATTCGTGCTGCCTAATGGAACCTGTAGTAAAATTTTAGTGTAAGTCCGCCCAAATAATGAAATAAAAACTTAATTTTCCATTTAGTGAGTCAAAAAATAAATAGTCTTTACTAATACACACAACCTTCTCTATGCACTTTTTCTTTTTAATTTTTGACACTACAACCAGTTTTGTCAGGTTGGGCGGTTTATGGTCAATTCGGCGATATTTCTTTAGATTTTTCCCAAAGAAATACCCAAGCTCGCAAAGGGCTTTCTTGGGCAATTTTTGAAATGGTTTGACGTTTTTTTTCTTCTTGCCGTGCAATTGTATATGGTTAGAAGTTGACAAACCCCTTTCAAAACCCAATAATTCGCTTTGTAACACTGAAAAAAGTACTAGACTAGTACTAGTCCAAGAGCAGGAATGCCTCGGGAAAACGACACGAGTCTAATATACTGCAAGATCTATCAATGCAAATAACAGTGTTGGAAAAATCTCAAGTTTTAAAATGACACAAACAAAGAACGCCGAAACACGTAAACTTAATTTTGGTTCATAGATAATGGATATGTATAGCGTTTTCTCAGATTAGGTAATTTTCACATCGCACGTTTAATATTATATAGAATTACTTAAAAATTGCTTAATTTTTATGAGCAAAAATTCAAACTTTAACAAGGAAAAACTCAAAATAATAATAATGTACTTTTGTCAAAAAACCCTAGCTACCAACGATGAAAAGCGATGCATAAATGAACATGTTTCGAATGGTCAATGAAAATGCGAAATAATTTTTTGTATGAAATAGCAGCAGAACATAATATTACTCATACGTACGGTGACCATTCGTACCGATTTTGGTGGGATAGTACCGATTTTTTAAATTTTAAATTAATTGGAATATTCTTTAAAATTCGGGACGTATAAGTGTTTTGTAAAAACCTTAACAAATATTTTTTGGTTTCTTAGGAATGTTTGTAAATATTAATAAGCAATATTCCATAACGGTCAAACCAAGAATCATAAAAGTTCAAATTTTGTGTCAGTTAATATTTAAGGACTAACTTAGTTGAGGGGAAATTCAACGAAGGTTACTGTTCGGCGGGCTCAAACCCTTTTTCGTTTGTTAGTACTACGTCACTTCCTAGAAGACCAGCAAAGCGACTGTCAGCCATCACATGACGTCACCGTTTGAATATTCACTGTTTTATTGAACATTTTAATTAACAAATAAAGCAAACATTCGTTATTAGCATTAAACACTAATACGCATTTTTTCATTTCTCATTTTCCTTACGTGCGTGAGCCTTAAATCAAAAAGCGCCTGCGCGTAAATAAGATGTGATGTCCGTTTATTCTAAAAACAAAATTACATTTTCGGACTCTATCTTTCAGAAATGTCCCGATTTTTGTCCACAGAAATCTGGTCACCGTACTCAAACGCCTTATCGTACAAAGCCGTACTCGTAGGTGTATACGCGCCCATGGCGTATGAGTAACATTTTCTATGTTACCTAAAGTTTGACTTTTTTCATTCGCAACGCACACTTAAAATGAAAATATCTTGGGAAAATTGCCTGATCTACTAAAACGGCAATCAGATCCGCAATCGCATTGAGAAGTTCACATTACTAAATACTTTACTTAAGAGCCTTGCTTAGAAAATTTGCTGCGCATTTTTTATTGTAAAGCAAAAAGTTTTTACTTTACAAAATTTTGTTTTGGGACATTTCTGGGGTTTATGTGCTTTATTATAATTAGAATTTAAAATGGACTTTAAGTAACAGGGCATGCTTCACAATGGAACTGTCATAGCGGAAGCGTCAACGCCTCCAGTATAGAGTGGATACAGGTACCTTACAGGGAGATGGAGATGATGTCTTGTTATTGCATTCTGCAGAGACTATTATTTTAAAATTTTCTTGGAGGAGGAAATTATCTACGACTAAAGTCACTTTGATCGACACAGAAATAGAATTTTCCAGTGAAGCTCTATGCCTTGGGGTAACTCTTAATAAAACACTCAACTGAAATGCTCATTTGGACACTGTTATGAACAAGGCTATGAAGAACCTATTTGCCTTTTCACGCCTTTTTGGTAAAACGTGGCTCCTTACTCCCAAAAGGACCTGCTGGTTATTCAGCACTGTCGGAAGGTCATTAGTAATATATGCTTACTTAACTGGTGAACTAAGACCACACAAAGAACCGCAAGCACAATCAAAATAAACTGCACAGATCGTTTTGCACTGGCATAGCAGGAGCTATGAAGACTTGCCCGGCTGATGCACTCAGCGCCTTGGTTGGAATACCTCCCTTTCCTATTTTAATAAAATAACAGGTGACCACCACGGCACTAAGAATCCTAGACAGCTGACCTTAAGATGGAATAATGACGGATCATATGTTAGTCCTAATGAAATTCGCGAATGACCCCATTATTGCGAATGCGTAATACAATAGTTCCAAAACTTGAAATTTTTAGGAAATTTGAGGAATGAAGAAACGCGAGAGCTCAATCTCTGTCAATTTGTTCCTTTTAAAATTTGGAACAAAACGCTCTTGAAAGTGCAAGGCTACATTAAAAGCCTTCCCATATACATAGGACGATGGGCCATGCACAATAGTTAACTTTAGAGGTCACGGTGCATATGGCCCATTATAATAATATTGCATGCGCTAATATCGCAACATGGCAATTATCGGCTAACAAAAGTCTGTTTGATCTTATGCGGGGTACCTAGCTGTAAAGTGCTTTGCGCCCAGTTTCCCTAGATAGATGGCGTTTAACTTGTGTGCTCTAGCAGGGAAAGTTTATGGGTGGGATCCTTGACAGAAAGTTACTTTGGATGCCAAATATTGCGGATGAAAATGGCTTCAGTTTCTCTATGGGGCCTCTTTCCAAAGGTAATATATTGGCTAAACGAAACCATAACTAAGCCTATTACATTGTGTGGGTTCTTTGCATGGGCGTAGCCAGGTAGGGGCAGGGGGGTGCTCGAGCCCTCCCCCCCCCTCCCCTAACTTTCAAATTTTCCTTATATATATATAAAATAGTACCCTGAAATGCCAGTTTAATATGGTCGATTATTGACATTTCAGCCCACCTCAGGTTTACTAGATTTTTTATGTACTTTAATTAATGTTTGAAAAAACTATTCAAAGAACGCCACCAAAATAAAACTTACAGTCTAAACTCGCTGAAGAAAAACTAAACTGCTTTCATTACACTTAGCACTTCAGCCGTTTAGTTTGAAAAAAAAAATAGCACAAAGCACACATACCATACAAATGTACATAAGTATGTAAGCGTATTCTGTGACACCATTCCTCTCATTCATTTCGTTTTATATTTCAAATTTGCATAACCCATTTAGCAAGAAACGCACGAAAGCGGCCATAAGTGCATTTATGTATTCACATGAGGTGCATGCAGTGCAGCCGATAACAGTGCAATACTTACTTCCAAAGTTTGAGAACACAAGTGCACACCATCTGGCAACAGCGAATATAAAATAAATATTTTCAAAATTCAATTTCTGTGTCCAGCATACTCGTATTTACATACGTTCTTCAACATATGTCTACAACATTTGGCAACCATGTGACTACAGATACGCTCAAGATTCAGAGTTTATATTTGTTTGGTTATTGGTGTTCTAAATACTCGAAGGGTTTTCTTCTACAGAGTTCACAATTCTATTCAACAAAATGTCAGTGAATTGATCTTTAGGTACGTAATGAAATCTAAAATTATTGGTGTTTGGTCGACGAAGAGTTAGCTATATACTCGGTTGTCCGAAAAGCTCATTATAATTGATAATTATTTCGGTTGGTAGGATAATATAAAATACTTTTTAAACAGCCAAAATCACTGGGCAATAGGAGGAATTTTCAAAAATTGCGAAAGTTGTTTAGAATGCAACTTTTAGAATACAAAATATATATCACACATGAAGCCTTTCCAACCCCATTACGATTGACACCCATATTTTAATAATTCATTTAACATTTTAAATAATTTTAATTTTGAAACAGGTGATAACCCTCTTCAAATAACTTTAGTAGTATTTATAGTGTTCAAACTAAATATCCCTTATCACACTTTTCTCTGACACCAATATATTAATATTTCATATACCTTCTGTGTAAATTAACTAAATTGAACATTTCAAACAGGTACTCACGCTTTTCAAATTTTAATACATATTTAAATTATAATTACCTTAATTTAGGTTCAGTTGAATTTCTCAAACACATGAAAACCCTCATAAATATATTTAAGAAATAAAGCTGAAATTAATTCCGATGGTAGCCATCTTTTAGCAATTCATTAAGCTTATTAAATAATTTAAATATCACTTTACAAACACGTGGCGACCCTCCTCACACGTTCTAAATGTTCAAACTTAAGTTTTTGTAACACTCTTTCGCTTGACACCCGCATGTTCTTATTTCAAATATCTTCCGTAAAAGCTAATTACATTCTATTTTTTGAACAGGTTGCAACCCTCTTCAAAGTAATTTCGCGCTAAGATATTTTTAAATATCTTTCGTCTGACATTGCGACACATATTTAAATTAACTGATGAATTACGTTGAATTTAATTTTTTAAACATGTGGCAACCCCGCTATATAAAGTTAAGAAATAAACACTTTTCAAACCCGCTTCGATTGATACCTGTATTTTAATAATTCATTCAACTAACTTTTAAATAGGTGGCAGCCCTTTTGAAACATTACAAATGTTCAAACTTAATATTTCTTAACACTCTTTCGTTTGATACCCATATTTTTATATTTCATATAACTAGTAAATAGGCTAACTAAATTCGTGATTTCAAGTAGGTGGCAACCCTCTTCAAAAATATATTCAAGCTACTAAATTCTGAAACCCCATTTCTTTTGGCACCCATATGGTGATACCTATTTCCTTTACCTCATTCCCTTAATTCAAATCGAATTTTATTTTTAAACAGGTGGCAACCCTCCTATAGTTAAACCATGACACAAATTTTTTCAAAACCATTTCGATTGATACCCATTTTGGGATAATTGATTTATTTATTTTTTTAAATAATTTGACTACAATTTTTTAAAGGGTGACAACTCTTTTCGAAAAGGTACAGTTCAACAGCCCAAGCCCTTTAATTTTACACCTCATTTTGGAGAAGCGAACGAACGGTGCGGATATGATGGCATTGATTATTAAATAATTTGAATTTAATTGTTCAACAGCTGGCAACCCTTTTCGAAAAACTAAAACCAATTTTCACACCTAAAGGTCAAGAGTTTTAATTTGGCAACCCATTTTTGAAAATCGAGCTAACGGCGCAGATTTATCTGATAGAAAAACTTAGGGTATGTATGTACCAAAAAGCTCGATGCAAAAAACTGAAGTCAACAAATGTATTTTGTGGTTGAAAGAAATTCACAAAACTAGTTTCAACCAGTTTTGTGTATATTTCCTTTTTT
>NW_023458558.1:57859716-57869463 GCF_013731165.1 Rhagoletis pomonella
TTCGATTGAAAACCGATATAATGTCTAAATGCACAGTTTCCATATGCGAAACTTCGGTGCCAAGGCGCTGTCATTATAAGTGATTAAGGCTCTCACAATTTCACGAGAGCAGGTAGGCAATCTGCACAGTATGTAGTTCGAAACCAACTGGTGTTATGTGTAGAAGAAGGATGAGAAGTTCCATAGACCAGTCCAATAAGATATATGTATTTAAGCCGAAAAGAATCTCAAATAATAAAAAAAACATCATCCGCAGTTTTCGAGATACACATGTTGATTAGGCCTCTGTTACACAAACGAACTTTATTAGTTCATGTTTTAAACCTTTATTGCACTTAAACTCATACCCTAAATAAATTCTATCCAAGACACACCTTTTACTGATTTATTCTGCTCCCTTAAATTGAAATACATACATACATATCCCTCTACTACAGCCCCATCTAATAATTGTTGATAGTACAACTATAAAATTGCCATATTCGTTTACGAGTACCACCAACTCTAGTTTTTGCATAGTACATTTTATCTGTGTAACAGGAGAATTACCCTGCTAAGTGATCACCACTCGCGAACGAATTTTTTGTTGTAAAAAGTTAAAATTCAGTGCAACAGTTTGATAATAATTGTAACACATTGCATTTGTCAAGCGCATAAAGCGACAATCGACAGCAGAAATTGCAAAACGTAAACAAATGTGTATGTAAGTACACATGTACATATAGCTAGATGTACAGTAGAAAGGTGGTAAAATGCTTAAAAAACGAGCACGCGCGACCGCATTTGCGCGCCCGTCATTTACGTGCCACAAAAATATTTTGCAAGCATACCACCAGGCTTGCTACAGTAGACGCACGTAGCCATTCACGTAAATACGTAACGATCTCCAACCGGCTATGTTATTCACGCTAACAATTTCCTTTTTTTCTTTTGGAAAACTAAATTTTTCAGTTTATCGACTAGACGAGGTTACGCAAACGCACACTCGAATGCACGCAAATGGCGTCAATGCGAATACCAATTGGGTGAGATGACATTTCCGTGCCATCGCCAAGTTTAGTGTTCCTAAAAATATTAAATTTTTTACTTCATCTGCTGACGCTGCAGTTTTTTTTCTAACTTGTACAAGATATGTATGTATATCGGATCACTTAGTTGGCAGTCGAGCAGCGCAATGACATTAGGTTTTGCGGTAATTTGTGTGGTTTTATGTGTTTACGATGTGCTAACTGATGGTTTTTTACAACGCCGCTTTTTCCGTCGCCCAATTTATATATGCATGTATGTGTGTAGCGCTCCTTACTCCCACTTTACTA
Organism: Rhagoletis pomonella; assembly: GCF_013731165.1. NCBI lineage: Eukaryota > Metazoa > Arthropoda > Insecta > Diptera > Tephritidae > Rhagoletis > Rhagoletis pomonella. The sequence continues at coordinate 57,861,033 of NW_023458558.1, forward strand.
GATTCATTAGTGAGCAGTTTTAACGCGAAGTAACTGGTAATAAAAGTGTCGGATATTAAATGACTTGGAACTAAACTGCCAAGTAATGGAAAGATAATAAATACCCGTAATAATATTGTTCTGAAAGTGGAAAGGAGCTGGTGCGGAATTAGTTGAATTGCTTGTTTGACATAAAAGAAATATCTGTAAGTGAATTTAATTATTCTTTCGAAAGAGTAGGCATTATCGAGAAAGAAAGAAAGATCGAAAGAATTTTGCATAATTTAAATTCGCAGAATCGGGTTTACAATTTTTTTTTTAGACGTTTAGTGAAATGTACTTATTGAAAAAAATTAATTAATTTGCAACGAAGTTGCAATAATTTTATTTTTAGGACTCACTTAGACTGCGATCGTTGGTCCTTTCTGATACCATTGCGCATGATAACTACAAAATTATATCGATAAATGCAGTATGCCGAGAAGGAAGTTTTATGGACGGCAGTTTCTAGGCCCGGAGAGGTCCTCAGAAAGTACACAAGTATCAGAGATGAAGTCGAAGGTCCCAGGAATACTAGAGTGTCCATAACTCGCGTAATTTATAGCGATTTTACATGATTAAACTTTCACAGGCGACTAGTTGCATAAAAATTCGAACGACAGTTAGCAGCTGACCAACTTCATTTAAAACGATTGGTGGGAAGCCCGTTTACACTAGGCACATATTAACCAAAATTCTATCACATTTAATATTTTATATTTAGAGTTTTCTAATAAGAGAGAAAGGAAAAAATAAATTTCATCGAAATCAGATGAAATTTAATGTTTCCGCCCACAAGAGTGGAGGGCGTGGCAATTATCCCTTCTTTTGATATTCTATAAAATATAAACATATTCTTACACGTCTGAAGCTACTGTATCAAAATCGACTCAAACTTGTTACCTGCATATGTCCACTAGGCGGCAAATAGAAGTGTACACCTTGTTCTAATATAACACCGTGCAACAAAAACAACAAAAAAAAATCTAAACACACAAAGTAATCAATATACTCACGAAACAGTGGGCTAAATATAGTAAAACTGCGTTTTTAGTTTATCTCTCTACCGTTAGGATGTTTTTTTGAAAGGACTTTGTAATTTCAAAGATATCATTAATTCCAAAAATTATTTCAAAAAGTCAGTGCAATATATAATAAAAATTTGGGTGCCAAATAGAAGAGAAAATTCTGCAGAATTAAAAAAAAAATTTTTTGCTTAGCAAGGACGAATAGGTATTGAATAACTCAGTGAGAGGGGAGACCAGTATGTTTGCATGTATGTGTATAAAAAAAATATTTATTGTACCAAAAAGTAGTGGGTAGGCACTGTGGCCAATGGTAATCAACTATTACCACCTCCGCAGGGTTGTAAGCCATGCAGAGTCCGCAGAATGCTCCGGAAGCAGTGTCCGGAGGATGCATCCGACTAGGCAGAGCATCCTTTGAAGTGCCATCTAATTAGAACTTAAGAAAGTTCAATTACATGGCAGTTGAGAAGTGCATGTGCAAAAATTTCCTAAATTGCATAAAGGAAATTTTTGCACATGCAGCAGTACATAGCATGTATTTAGGCGCCTGGTGTTAGCAGACGCGCCTAAACAGGTATTGAAAATGCCCTTTTAATTAGTTTTATTTTTTTAAGCTAATAAAGTTAGAAGGATGAATTTCGAGGATGTGGTCGAGTATATAAGAACAAACACAAACAAAAACAAATTTTCGCAAAATCTCAGGTATATTGAAGGATAAAATTTTAAAAGGACATTTTCAATACTTAGTCATCCTTGTGCACCAAAAAATTAAACCCGCTTAAAGTATACAGAATATTTTCTTTAATTTGATACCCATACAGTTTCTCTACATTGCACTGAATTTTTTAAAAACTTCTTTGAAAAAATCATATTTTCAAATTTCAAAGTGCTTTTCAAAAAAATCCTGACGTCTAAGGGAAAAACTAGAAATGCAGTTCTTCTATAATTGGCTCACAGTTTTGCGAATATATTGATTTTTGTGTGTGTAAAATTTACTGTCGCATTGGGTACCTAGTATTCACAACCATTTTCATGAAAATTTTGTTTGCCTTATTTCATTTCTTTTTAGGAAAATATAGCTCATTCTATAATATAAACCATATAAACCAAAGTTATTTCATGAAAATAATTGTGAATGTTATAAGAATAAGGTGTACACTTTCATTTGTCGCGTAGTGTACTTATATTAGACTAACCCAATTTTACCCAATGTCATTATTTTTTTGAGGCTGATAGCCAAAAACTTTCGTATACTTGTAAAAACTAACCTGACCAAGTCTGGTTGCCAAATGTAAATATTAACCCGATGCGAGTCTCCGTTTTGTTCTTTTTTTGGTTCAAAGATTTTATAGCGTGTTCAAGGAGATGGCAAGGGTAGATTTTGAAGCAAATTGACGCGCTATTAGGCTAAATATACGTTTTCGAAGTCGCTGAAATTAAAAATTATTGGGAAGTTCAAGAGAAAAAAGGAGAGGAAATTTAAATTTTTGACTCTTTCTGCTTAAAATTTATTGTTCAGAATTTTTTTTATCGACCAATGATACTCACGATCGTAGGCCATTCAAAGATCAATCGCTGTCAAGATACGAGCAAATTTCTAAAACGGTGTTAGCTTTTCAAACATTTTTTTATTTCGGTCAAATATGTCTTCGGCGTGGACTGGCTTTTAATTTTTCGTCATTTTAGGTTTCAAAAATTTATTTTCGTCATATCATATCAGTTTGTCGGGTTAATATTTGAATTTGGCAACCAGACTTGGTCAGGTGAGTTTTTAAAAGTATCAGTTTAAAAAAAATATTGACACTTTTCATTTTGTGCCGTTGTTCAGCAGCACAAATGGATTTTTTCCGTTTAAATACTTACGAGTTGTTACTTATTTCGTATTTTTGCAGTCCAACACTTACTAAATCTTTAGATAAAGTCATAATTGGAAAGCTTACAAATTTCCTCTACAGAATGACTGCAAATATTCCGGAATAATTACGTTACAAGACATATTATTGCTAAATTACGAAACACAAAATCTTTAACTGGCTCTACTGAAATATATGAAATTTTGAGATGTGTCGTTATTGCAGAGGACCATCGATATGTAAACGTTTTCATTTTGGCTAGAGTGGACGGGTGCATCTAAGCGTACTCATTTCCGAAACGTTTGTCTAAAATGTCTTGAAGGTAAACCTATTTCATGTAACAGATAAATATGTTATTGATGGTAAATCATGCCTTTGACTACAAAAGAAATATGTTGTTAGTACAAAATACGTAGACATACCGTGCGGTACATCACATACAAAGTTTTTTGAGGCCGAGATGAAGGCTAAAGTCACTCATACGCCACGTACACGCCCAGTACATATCCAACAGGCAGAAATTGCCCTTTTATATGCATATACTGAATTCCTGCTGAAAATGCTATTATTTTTGTGGCAATGTTTCTATGTAAAGATTCAAAACAGAATTTGATTCAATCCTAGCTAACCAAGGGCTCCATAACAAATTAAATTGTCACATTGCGAACATAAAAAGCCCAAAGATTGTATTTAAATTTGCTGACTTCACAATACACAAGCATCTATTTGTTTCAGCATATATTTATGTCTACATACATACATACATGCATAGATATGTGCATAAACATGTACATATTTGTGTAAATATATAAATACTGATAGATTTGTATGTACAAATAAAGTTGGCATGTGCTTACTGCAAAATCATTGTCGCCGTAAAGGACATCGAGATTTATTACGATTACGTGTACTGACGTTTTGTAGCGGTGATGATAAAAAACAGAAAACATTGCCAGTATTCTTGTGAGCAAAAAGAGAATACGAAAATAGTCATTCGATGGCTGACCGCAGGTTGTTGAATGTCAATACATGGGATTACTCAGTGCCTACATATATAATCGTATATAATGTAATATCCCAGCAAAAAATCTGGACAGAAAAAATCTGAAATTGCATCTAGTCGTAATGTTCACAAAGGCATTACTATAGAAAGCCTTATTACAATTTCACTTACTTAAGGTGTTATTGCTAATGCATAGTAGAACGCCAGTTCATAAAACACTTTGTTTTTTCGTGTCTAAGATGTATTTTGCTACTTGTACTCAATACCACAAAGAAGAATCGAGGATATTTCTAATCTCTGCTCAGTTATCGGAAATATAGTTTGTAAGCGCTTATGGCCAATGACATGCCCATTTTAAAATAATGCCTTCCAGCAGAGAGAAGGTAAGCAATTCCCAATATTTTTGTTTTTATTCTACATTCATTTCTTGGTTAATCGTCTTCTTGCTGCGATTCAAGCATGCCAATGTCTTTAAGTATGAGACGTTCATATGTCAGCTTTCACATGTGTAGGTGTATATCACAATTTTTGGACACTTTCATGACAGTGGAAGATTTCAGAAAATTTATTTGTGAATAAATTTTGCGTAAGTCACCAAAGGCAAAAAAAGTAAACTGAAAAGAGTAATGGCTATAGGTAAATTGGAATTGGAAATGTATCCCCTTTTTCATTACAAACTTAAATAAGAAGAAATGCAAACTGCTTGCTTGGGTTTAAGTTAAAGACCATTGCAAACAGACTTTGCCTATGCATCCCAGTTCTCAAGAAAAATAATTTTATATGCTATAACTTTTTTCCTCATTTTCTCTCCTTTAAATATTGGTACATACTATGCTTTGTGGTATGCGCTTACATTAGCTTTTAGTATAGTAATATTGTTCATATATATCACGGATGGTGCGAATGTGGAATTTTAGACCCCCGCGGATGCAAATGCCTAAGTTACTTAAGTAAATAAAATGAAAAAGTTAGTAATTTTTCATAAAGTTTATTTCATTTAGTACTTGAATTTAAAAATCAGAACATTACCTATGTTTAATAAAAAGTAATGAGAATTGCATCGGGGCTGAAATTATCGGAAGTATCCGCCTGACTTTTATTTACACTTGAATAATCTAGCATAATATCGAGATCGTTGTTTAAATGCCGCCTACAAGCCAAACCAGATGTGTCAGATTTTTCTTAGGCTTTTTAAAAAGAATTATTCAATCTTATTCCTTTGGCTATTTCAGAATTTGGGGAACCTGTAACGTCACCAGCGTTTTTAGATTTTAGTTTCTGTAACTAATTTTAAATACATAATTTCATCCGCGACTGGTTTGCAAAATTGTGCTTATAGTTGGCTAAATAGGTGGAAATGGAAAATAAAATATTATTTTCCGCGAATGAAAATTTTTAATAAAATTCTGCTCACAAAGTTATGGCTGCCAGCCGAATCGGATCAGAATCATTCATTCTTTAAAAAAAAAAGCACCCCGTATTTATGAGCATTTAACTTATTGGCGTCCCGGATGATGAGGGTCTCAGATAGTTACGTCATTCTTACTTAATTAAAGGTCAGACCTATAGCATTTTAATTACACAGTGCTACAAAAAAAAAAAGAAATACACCCAAAACAAAGCCCAGTGTAGGTTGGAGGTATGGTCGAGTACAACATGAATATAGTAAAGTTCCAGGGATTGAACCCGCGTCATCGATGTTTAAAAGTCAGAAGCGCTAACCACTGAGCTATGCACACTCTGTAATCTCTTCTTGCTAATCCATTTCCTTATTCAACCTACTGTTATCAGGTGCAGCTGATTCGCAAAACAAAAAATATTATTAAAAGGACTATATTCTCTTTGACGTACGTCAAAGATCAAGTAGAAGTGCTAGCTCGATAGCTCGGTTATATAGCTTAAGAAATAATATGTTTAAATATACTTTTAACAAAGTTAATAAATGACATTTGACCAGTTCTGTTACACATATACTCCCATGGGTGGCGCCCGGGTAAAACGACCTAACGTCGCACCTCCACAGGCAAAAAAATATTGGTTATAATTTGTCATATTGTTTGCCAGATATACCTTTTATCGCTGCACAACATTGCATTAGTTTTAAAAGTCGCATTCGCAATAACCAATGCGCAGCTTTTGCTAAAACGGTTGCCACCTGTTAAGAAATTAAGCTCAAACCAATAGAAATAGTTTCGAAAAGGTTTCATATCTTAACTAGGAGGCTTGCCACATGTTTAAAAATTTAATTTAAATTTGAAATAGGTAAAGAAATTTGCTTAGTGAATAAGGGGTATCACTATATGGGCGTCAGACAAAATGAAGGTAGTAGTTTGGAAATAATTTGATAATAATGGGCTGCCACCCATTTCTGAAGTCGAATAAAATTAATTTTTACCCGAGTTAAATGAAATATTAAAAACGGAGGTCAAATGAAAGAAATTTAAGAAATATTTGGTTTGACAATTTAGAATATTTTTTGTGTATTTTAGGGTTGCCCCTGTTTAAAATTTTAAATTAAAATTATTTAATAAATTAAATTAATTACTTAATGATGGTTATCAATGAAAATGTTTTTAAAATCCTTTATTTCAGAACTATATTTAGGAAGGTTGCCACGTGTTTAAAAAATAAATTTCAACTTAATTCATCAGGTACTTTAAGTATTTATAACAACGTCGGGCGAAAAATATTTAAGGAAATTTTAGTTCGAAAATACTTTTCGAAAGTAGTATTATACATGAAATTTTAAAATATGGGTACTAATCGAACGAGTATTAAGAAATCTTTGAATTGAACATTTAGAGTTTTTAAGGGTGTCAGAAGAGTGCTGCCACCTGTTGAAAAAATTAAATTCAAATTATTTAATAAGTTAAGTGGATTTTCAAAAGATTAAAATGGGTTTGAAAATAATTTATTTCTGAATTTTATTTAGAAGAGTTGCCATGTGCTTAAAAAATCAAATTCTACTTAATCCAGCGGCTTATTGAAATATTTATAACAATGCCAGGTGATAAAAAGATTTTAATTTGAAAATACTTTTGAAGGGGTTGCCATTTGGTTGAAAAATCGAGTTTGTTTATCTTATACATAACCTACACAAATGAAACATCGAAATATTGCTGTCAAACTAAAGAGATTTAAGAAAACTTTAGGCTGATAATATTTTTTATTAGGATTGCCGCATACTTTTTTGAAGGTCATCACATCCGCACCATTATTACAAATAAATAAATAAATAAAAAAAATGAGAAGTCACATTAAAGAACCGGAATTCTATATAGACGTGCAATAAGATTTTATTTTGTGAAGTTAGAAACTTTTTAGGGGTCCAGGGAGATTTGAAATTTGATGAAATGAAGTGCGACGCTATGCGAGACCTCTCATCACTCAGAAATGGTTTTGATGAATCATTAGGAATATTTTTTGAGGTTTTTGAACAGGGTTTAACCTTTTCAAAAAGTTAAATTCAATTTTGACGTTTTAACGCCATGAGGGCCAACTAGTATTTCAATATTTACATTATCTTATCAATTTACTTAAACAGAAAACTTCAAACAGGTTTTAACTTTTTACTTTTTTATTTCTATATTTTAAGTTAGACCTCTAGCAATACATCGGTGGAATCTGCATTCAATTCCATGAGTTAGTTTTCGAGTGATGTGCGTACAAACATACAGACGAAAATTGTAATTCGTCGTTCTGGACCTCCTTCATCATTTCCACCACTCTGCCTGCAAAATTTATAAGAGACTGGCAACATCAAAAGTATAAACAGGTTTTAGGTTGCCTGTTCTTCAGCCCAGATCCGAAACCCATCGAGTCCTTAGGAGTGAGCATCAAACAAAGGCTGGGAAATGATCCCCACAGGGCAGTAGAAAGGCCAGTGCGAAAATCTAGGAACTTAGGATTTTTTCACTCGAGAAGATTGTGCAGTAGACTGGTTCAAAAAATCCACTATTTTTTTTAAATCCTCGGCGGTATATCTTCGGGACAGTGAAAAAGACGTCTGCCAAAAGTGCAGCCTTTACTATTGAGATTTAGAGGTCGCTTATCGCGAATTACTGTTTTCATAAAAATAATACGGCGTCCGATATTTCCCTTTTTTTTGCTGCCACCCAGGCGTGCCCCCGTGTACTTCATGATCCGCTCACCCAATGAAGCATTTGTCAATCTAAGTAATATTGTAAGGATTGCAGGCGAACTCGTATATCAGCATAAATACAAATGAACAACAATTCGTCATCTCGCGAATGATTGAATTTCATCGCTGCACAGGAAACCGAATAGATGATGTATTTCAGAACGATTATCTGTCATACCGTTTCAAGTTTTGTTTGGATACAAACAGGTCTTGGCGTTGTGCCAACTGCAGTGTAATTTTTCATTCACAACGATGACGGAAGAATCAACCAATTCGAAATAATAAATCTGAATAACTAAGACACGTAAAATAGAGACTGTGATACAAAAAAAAAACAACAAATTAGTAGCAGATTTCAAAGAATCCATAGCTTTCGCCATTTTTGCGA
>NW_023458558.1:57869473-57904874 GCF_013731165.1 Rhagoletis pomonella
ACCACCCTAGTATACATACATACATACTTATACAAAATGCACATACATATGTATGCATACGCAAATGAGCATAATTTAGCGCGACCTTCTGGCTTTTTCTATATTTTCCGTGGATCATCATTCAAATTTTTTTCGCTCTTTGACATCCTGCATAGTTTAACGCCTAGACACGTTGATGGCCGCTTACATAGTATCGACCACCAACCAAGGATACATTTAGGTTCTAGCAAATTTGTAAAGTAGAGTACATTGTTATTTTATTGAGTGGCATTTTCTAATTTAGTGCTTTTTATTTGTGAATTACGGCATCCACACATTTCTTCAAAGGCGTGCGTTTCCAAAACGCGAGTACGCATGTTTTACATACTATATATTCATATATTCGAATCTTGCACAGAGAAAAACTAAAAAAATTTACATCTCTATATAATAATATTTTGTCGCGGCTTTGAACGGCACACAGTTTAATGGGAGCCCTTTTCAAGGCAGAAAAACACTCGGAGATCTCATTGCTTTATTAGGGGCGATCGTTTTAAAAAAAACATTTTTCCTAATTTAGATGTTGCTAAGACCAGGGAACGAACCCAGGCCCTGCGGAATGCTAGCTCGCATTGCTAACCACTCAACTACAGCGGCAATAATAATAAAGTCGGTATTTTTTACATGGTAACCTTAACAACTAATTAATGGATTTCCAACACCTAGGCTCAACACAGGCAACCAGAGAACTCCCCTGGGAGCCCTGCAGTCGAAATATGTAGAAAGTCTGTACCAATTTGGTTTAAACTTAGTAACGATTTACCTTTGTGATAAAAAATAAATTTGAAAAAAAAAATTACTCACCTGGTGGCGCTCTCAACCAGAAGAAAGATTAAGGTGTCACTTTCACTCAAAATCCAGTAATATTAAAACTTAAAAACTTTCTACATAATGTTTGTGGCAGTGGTGGCGAGGGCTATTAGAAAAAACTGCTTCTTTTTTATGTCGGCCGGAACTGGGCTCGAACTACACCACAGCGATCGCTTAATTAATTTTAATCATCAATCGCGATTAACTATTAATTCGTTAATTTTTAATAATCCATAAGATTAACATTTTATCAACAATGCTCGTGTAAGATGGTCCTAAATTTTCACAAAATATAAAAGTAATTTTCTTCAAAACTTTTGAATGACGTCTTGACTGAACTTACTAATTCGGAATTTCTACTATTACTTATAAAGTAGGACATTCATATAGTCTGGGCATGAATCACGTAACTTTGAAACGATAGTCGTTCAAACGATACTGAAAAAGCGACCTCGTAAAAACACTGATTTATGCATTTGTGTTGCTGTTACGTGTTACTATTACTGTTACTTGAAGAAAAACTGGAATCGAGTTGACGATATCGCATAAGCGATCAAACAATATTTAGTTTTTATGAAGCAACACAATCTCGACACGATATCGTTCAGACGATTGTCGTCATACGTGATTCATGCCCTGGGTAATGAAACAAAAATAAACGTGTATTTTTAACTTATTTTTCCAAAAAGTGAGGATGTCAAAATTTTAATAGATATCGGATGTACGGTAATTTTCCAAAAATACCTCTTAATAGATTAGTTCATGAAAATTATTCGAAACGAAAACTTAAAATTGATAAAAAATTATAACAAAATTTAACTAATTTATTTTAGAGGTTTTGAAGTTTATCCCACTGTAAGTATGAAATCAGTCGCTATGTGTTTGCATGATAAAAAAAAAGGAGGTAGTACCATTGTCACTTTTTCGCGGCCATATTAACAACCTGAGTTAAGCAGATTATGACATTTCATTCTACCATACGCAATATCTAAAATCCTTCAAATTTTTATTAAAAAATTTTGTTTGTTTAAAAACATTTGAACAAGAAAAATGTCTTTTCTTTATAAAGAGAGATGCTCAATAAGTTGATAATTTTAGTTCTCATTAGCATACTACCAATAAATCATAAGTTTTTCTTCACACCAACTCCAATATTAAACAGTAAAATATATTTTAATTTTAGCCAAATAAACAACGATATAGTTAAATGGTCAAAGACGTTTAGGGGATTCACAAGACGTGTTAAGCGTCGTAATGTGTTAAAGTCTTAAAATTTTTAAACGTAAAATATCGGCTAATACTCTTTTAGGCGTTTTGTGACTTAACCAAAATTCATTAGCGCCCACTAAACATAGATATTGTTTTCAACATGCAGAGTACACTTTTGTTTTTTTTTTGTTTTTGTATGTTTAGTTGGCATAAAGACCTTTAAGATTTTTAAAATATGTTAACTAATTTTTTGTTAACCTAAATATAAAATTTTTTTGCGAAGTGGCTATCGAATTTAATGTAAAATTTAAATATTTTTAAGACAAGATCTGAACTATTTTTAAAGGTAAATGTTAATTCAAATGTTTTATTTATGTTACCGGCCAAACCCGATCTTAGGACAAACTAGTTTTGCCTAGACTAAACTAGATAAGGGGCTCCAGTATTTTTGCGCAGAACACCTTTCCGCGTAGACGACCAAAATATTGTTGCGTCCAACTTGTCTCCACATTAGACGGATCTATTGGATCTAGGTAGAACTGGTTTAACCTAAGAAAAACTAGTTTGTCCTAAGATCGGGATTGGCCGGTAACATATATAATCCGTAATGTATGATATAAAATCGCCTCTACCGAAAAACTTAAATTGCGTAACGCCGCTTCGAATTTTTCACAATTGACCACCTTCTTTTTAACCGACTTCCAAAAAAAGGAGGAGGTTATCAGTTCATCGGAATATATATATTTTTTTTATGTATGTTACCGCATAACTTTGGACCACGAGAACCGATTTCGATAATTCTTTTTGCAACGGAAAGGTAGTGTCTCAGAGGTGGCCCCATACTAATTTGGTTTAGATTCGATCATTGAATCATGAAATATATAGTAGATATATATATACTTTTTTAAGTCGGTTTTTTTTTGCTAAAAATTACTTGTTTTGTATCATGTGTGTTTCTTCACTATCAGGGTGTCTTTGAACTATTTTGAATGATTAGTACTGAATTAATAACTGCACACACATAAAAGATTGCAGCCGTTTAAATACTGATTTAGTATTAAGTTTTTGATTTGGCACTGTGTTTTTCAATCTTGCGATGAATATCTTTAAATGTTTAAGACAACAAACTAATCTCATTGGTTTACTTACTAATTTTTTTATTTTCAGCTTCATTCAGCTTCGTATTATATAGTAATAATCTCCTATTACTAAGCTTTCCCTTTCAAGGATAAGAAGTCAGAAAACATATCTAAGCTGTGTATTATTAAATCTATCCTTCATATGGTCGACATATGAGAAGCTGTGCCAAGTGGAATAAAAATGAAATTTATATTGGACACACGTGTGTTTTTACTCAGCATCAGTTTATTAGATGGTAAGTCTCACATAAATTAATTGGATATTACATATAATAAAAGCAAAAAATTATAAGCAGGCAGAAAAGGAATGTATTTATGTATTTTTGTTAAGATCCGTAATTTTGTGGTAAAGCGCAATTAAAGTTCGATAAATTCATACAGGTGGTATACAAAACATCGATTGAAAGACCCATATCTTCAGCGTTTTTTGGAAGGTTAGTCATCTGTTGGGATAAAAATATGCTCTTTATCAAGCTTGTTAACTATGTATATGATTCACGGGAGATGAATTGGCCGACTATCCCACCAACTGGTGTGATACTACTAGTATTTCTGCTGGTAGATGCTGATGTATACCCAGGCAATTGACATCTCGTAGAACATCTCCATGTTAAAAATACCAGTTGTTAAACATTGAACTTGTTGGGCTGAAACGTAAACTGGTAGCAGTCTAGTTCCCAACTAGTAGCTTTCCCTGCAGGGTATTTATCTATATATTTCTACCAAATAACGTTACATCACATCCTTAAGTCTAACTGAGCATATCATCGAAAATAAAACCACACTTGCTTAGCATACAACGGTAGTTTTCAGAAAGATGAAAAAAATCATTTGTAATACTTGCGCCGAGTATTTAATATTCGGCTTCGCCCGAACTTAGATTTATTTTTTTGCTGCATAAATACATCGTGCCAAGGTTATCACTCGTAAGGTCGCTTCATGACGCGGTGATGCCAGCGTTAAGGCCCGTTTACATGCAATTTGGCGTTGCGTTGGCGTTGGCGTTGGTTCGAATATATGTATTGTATGAAAGTCTCCTCATAACCAAAGTTGAGTAACGCCAACGCTAAAGCAAAACAGAAAGATGGCGTGCGTCATTCGTCAGCGCGCAATAAGAAACTAGAGCTATAATGCCTGGTATATAAAATTCTATCCTTCCACATTGTTCACATTTTCTATTACACAATTAACTAACTCTATATAATAAAATATACTGGGTAATATTATTTTCATTCATTCTGGAACTAATTACTACTTAACTATACATATTCACCACATTACGTCTAAAAAAGTGATAAAAATATTGCAAATATAAACGCAAAAACAAATGCTTTATGCATATGTACATACATTTACATATATAACTTCCATGTAAATCAAGTGTCTTTGCTTAGCGCGCAATTTTTCACAGCGGTAATTAATAGTTACCATATCTCACATTACCTATTAAAGTAAAGTACCGGAAGGAAAGTGCACTCACTTACTATGTCACTGCTACGCCTGCACGGCCCAAAAGTGACACACGTTTATATACACCCCCGCACATACACGCCCACATATAGTAGGTACATACATATTTAGTATGCATATATCCAAGTGCATTTATGTACTACGGCCTACGTGTAGTTCATCAGTAAACAAATCAAATGTGACATGCACATGTCAGCTTTCTTTAAACGCTCAGCAATATTAAAAAAAAGGTAAAAAATAAAAGTTGAGATTCTCTTTACTGACAACAGCCCTAGCAAAGTGTGCATGCACATACCCAGTAGGGAAATCTCTTGTTCTGAACTGCTGCACTTCTAGTACATTTATACCTAGTATTGGTTCGCGATAAATCTATTTTGCATGCAAAAAACTGGCGAATTCAACATGGCAGTGTCCTGGCAAGTGTCAATTACCCCCCGCTGCATGCGTTTTTCTTTAGTTCCGAACTATTCCTAAACTCTATGGTTTGTCGACAGACGAAAGAAAAAGTATCATGAATGATTTTTACCTGGTGGGAATCTAGTTACAATCGGACTGGTTCGTTTTTGGCGATAAAAAAATTTGATTCAGTAGCTCGCGGTTTCCCTGCAGGGAATTGATAGAAAATATGCATTCCTGGAGCAGTTTCGCACGGTGAGGCATAGCGTGGCACATATTTAATGTTGTCACATGCAAATCTCAAATTCAGCATCAACGAGCCTGATGTGGCAGGCACTTGAGTGACAGTAACGTATGTAGGTCTGCCTTACATAAAGCAATTACGGATGTATGTACATATGTATGAGTTTATATGAAGGTATACCTATACCTATGCAAAACTACATCAAGTGCCATTAGAATGTATTACATTTTCCACTGACCTATTCAATCATCACAAGCAAATAGCTTAATCTTGGTCAAATAAAACGAAATTAGCTTATTTCCTATGTTAGCCTAATTTTGACAGTTGTTTGACTGCAAATAGTTTCAAAGAAAGTTTTTGCCTCTTTCTGATTGGCTGAAGGAGAAACTCTCTAATGCTGAATGGCAATGCCTCTTGTTCAATATACAAGCCAAGATAACTTTTCATAAGCCGATATAATTATTTTGGGTAAGTCCTCCATACAAAATAAGCTAACAGCTTAAATTTCTGGACAAATAAAACACGGCTAATATTGAACGTTTTGTGAAAAATTCCATGACTTGGCTTTGCTTTGATGCACGTCTTTCCGTTGTCAGACTTCAAAAATGTTTCGCAGGGAACTTTTTCATGACCAAAGGAACATTTTTAGGGAGAGTTTTGCTTTGTAGCTTAACAAAAAAATTTCTCCATACAACTAAGGCGCAGTCTAATGTGCAGCCATGGGCAGAGAAGGAGCACACAATGGGCTAGCTTTTCTCAATATTCATCGCAATATGGTTGTTAATGTTGACTCAGTATTAAAAGAATTTTTATCTATACCTCGGTGAATTGCATGCAACTTTCCTTTGAGTTTTGCTAAATTATATCCACAATTAAATACAATATATTGTAGATCGTTTGTACTTAATCATATATCTATTGAGATTTTCCTTGAAAAAAGTAAATAAATGTTTTTGGAATAAGCAGATTTTATTTTCAATGATTTTTAGCGATTCTAATAAAACTAAACTCAGACGTGCCGGACTATGACTTTGTTCAGCGAAAATGGTTAATATGATGCCGTCTTTTAAACTTGTGAGCAGCTTATTCTGTTGCAGAAGAAGGTGTGAATGTGTTGAACTGTGTAATGTACAACCATTTGTTTGACGGAATTCTTGGGAGAATTCAATAAAAGAGAGCGCTGAAGAGATAAAATTCCACATAAGGGTAATGCCGGCTTCTACACATCGGCTCCAAGGACAGTATTTTTAAGCTCCCAACAGCGTAGATATGAATTTTTAAATAGGTTTTTTTTTGGAAACAAAGTCTTTTGTTAAAAAAGCTTTCCACCGGAAGCACGATATTCGTCGAAGAATAAACCAAATTTTTAAAAATGTTTTGCCAGTTTGCTTACAACTGGTTTGATGGGGGTTTTAATTTGTCTTTGCTGCAATTTCAGTATTCTTGACAAAAGCTTATTTTTAATTTGGTATGAGTTGGCAATTTTTGTAAAACGATTATGGAAAAATACAACGTATCCATCTACATATTAACGTATGAACAAACTGTGCTTGAATGTGGAAAAAATTTACTATCTCTTATTGTCGCAAATATTGCTATGCCATTTAATAGCTATTACTCATGTGGAACTGATAAACGGCCTGCAGGAGTTTTTTTTTTGTTAAAAAAATGTTATTTAGACAATCACTAGAAAAAAATACTGATTAATTTTTTCTTAACCCTTCGTCTGACACATGAGTCCAGCCAGGCCTTTTCCATTTTCAAATTACAAAAAAGGGTACTTTAAATATAGCTAGAGGCTTGAAATTTCAGGTAGCTTACTAAAGTTTAGTGAATTACCAATCTGTAAAAAATCGTGTTGGTATCATATATATAAAGCTAGATATATAGAGATATTGATTAATACATCACATTCGTAACACATAGGTCTGGCTGGACCCACATATATTCCTATGTAATTTTTACCTAAAATGAAGGAATGCAACCGTTTTTCAAAGTTTTATTTTGAATTTTTGAATTAGCATGCCAAGAGATGATTTGCATTTTTAACCGACTTCCAAAAAAGGAGGAGGTTATCAGTTCGTCGGAATATTTTTTTTATGTATGTTACCGCATAACTTTGGACCACGTCAACCGATAATTCTTTTTGCATCGGAAAGGTAGTACCTCAGAGGTGGTCCCATACTAATCTGGTTAAGATCCGATCAGTGGATCATGAGCGCTTGGCCTGTAGATGTGCAAACTGGTTTAATTTTTTCGAAAGGGGTTGCCACCTGTTAAATAATTTTACTCAAGTTATTTACTAATCAATGCCCTCAGATCCGCACCCTCCGCTCGATTTTCAAAGCTGAGGTACCAAATTAAAGGGCTTAGGGTGTGGATGTTCAAGAAGGTTTTACTTTTTCGAAAAAAGTTGCCACCTGTTAAGAAATTGAGCTCAAATTAATTAATAAGTTAAATCAATTATTAAATATGGGTAGCAATCGAAATGGTTTTGAAAAGGTTTTATAACTTAACTATGTAAAGGAGGGTTGCCACATGTAAAAAAAAAATTATTCAATTTTAATTATGTAAAGGAATTTGGCAAGTGAATAAGGTATCGCTATATGGGTGTCATATAAAAGAGGTTTAAGAAGGTAGTAGTTTGGAAATATCTTGGATAGGGTTGCCACCTATTTAAGAAGTCTAATTGAACTGTTTTATACCCAAGTTATATGAAATATGAGCGATGGATGTCAAATGAAAGAGTTACAAGAAATTATTGGGGGATTCACAACGGTGTCGTAAGTGTCGTATTGTTGTATGTCGTAAACTTTAAAAGCACCACTGAGAAATGGTTTAGATTAATCATTAGGAATATTTTTAGAGGTTATTGAATAGGGTTTCACCTGTTTAAATAGTTTAATTAAATGTTGGCGTTTTGACGTCATGCGGGTTCACTAGTATATGTAGTTTTTTAAATGAGAATTGAAGTCGGTTTTTTTTCAAAAAATTACTTGTTACCTAAAATGATGTTACTCGGAGCTCGCTTGTGCTATGCTAATCCTCTCTTGACCACAGCGCTCAATTTTGCGATGATGTTGAGGTCTGGGATTTGTGCTGACCACTTAATTACAAGAAAATTTTTCCCAAGCAGCCGGCGGTGTCGAATATTTTCAGAATCCTTTGGATCTCCGTCCTGCTGGCAAACAACTTCTTCCGCAGGGTTTGCGCTTTTGTCTACAAAGTCCGGCAAATTTGTTTGGAGGATATGTTCATTATACCTTTTATATTAACCCAAGCCACTAAATACCAGCAAGCAAAACATCCCACGCCATTAAGCTGCCACTTAAATTTTGTAAAAGTCACGAGAATTGGAGCTTTTGCACTTAAAAGGGGTAATATGGTCCGATGGAACGAAAATTAATTGTTTCCAAAACGATAAAAAGGCATATTTTTGGGAAACACCTTATCAACATCTTCAAAAACACCATACAAAGAAAAACATGTAACATGGTGGCCAGCACAAATCCCAGACCTCAAAGCTATCGAAAAATTGAGCGCTGTGGTCAAGAGAGGATTAGCATAGCACAAGCGAGCTCCAGTAACATGAAAGAGCTTTGGAGGTGAGCAAAATTATAATGGGGTAATATTCCAAGCGAAATCATAGAAAACTCAGTAGAGAGCATTACCGGACGTATGAAAATCGCTATTAAAAGCAAAGGAGTCTCCACAATCCTCTTGATATATACCTCCTAAAAGTTCAAAACTGAGTGAAGATAGTTGCCTTGCGTTTTTGCTGTGAATCACTTGTTAATTTTTCTATTTACTGGGCTTTATACCCTAGATAATAAGGAAAAATTTCTGAAAATTTCAAAGCAATCCGCTTATTATTAAAAAAGTTATGTTACTGTAAGTAATAAAATGTCGAACATGCACCCAGTTTTGATCGCCAGTGTATTTAAATAATAAAACAAAAAAGAAAGCCCTTAAATTAAGTAAATATTTGAATAACATACAATAAATAAGTTTAATTGAACAAATGTTGCACATAATTTCTATATAAATTCATACAATTTGCATGTGGGTCCAGCCAGACTCATGCGTACCGAATGTGCCAATCGAAACATGTGTCTGACGGAGAGTTAAGGCCAGTATGCAGCTCTCAAGAAAAGCAAAAAACTCTCTTTCTTGTGTAAGATTTTCTTGAGGCAGTACGCACTGCTTAAAAAATTTACTATGCTTTCTACTACGGTTTTCTAAAGTTTTTTGTGAAAAAAGAGCACAAGGCAACCTATGCTTGCAACAGAAATATATGCTCGTACCATTATTTCTTGAGGAAAGAGCGAGGCAACAGGCTGGTGAAGTATCAGGTCTCGAAATTCCTTGGACACACACACGAAATATTTGGGAATTTTTTTCTTGACCGTTTTCTTGAGAGCTGCATACCAGCCTTTAAATAATAGCAAATAAAAAGCAATAAGTTTTTTATCCAACAAAGAAACTAGGAAAATAGTAAAGTTTAGAAATAAGTCAGTTCCCTGAAAGGCTTTAATTTTTCTGTCATTCTGTATAAGTGTATGGATATTATTTATTTTTTTTGAGCTGGAAAGAGCAACGTACCATCCATTCTTATTTTTTTGCGAACATCTTTTCCTAGCGTAAATAGTTTTGTGTGTGTGCATATGTACGTACATATGTCCATAAAATAGTATGTTTCGTGCATCATACAATTCCTCTGGCTGTTCAAAGCAATTGCGGTTAGAAAAGTAAACACTTTTGCGCGTTTAAACTGTTGCGTCGTTCTATTTGATGTTAGTATAGCCTTTGGCCATTGTTTATACAGCAATAACAGATCCACATACACTTTTACATTTGCAAACGTAGTGCAACTGCAGACGTTATCATTTTCAAAGCAAATGCTTACTCAAGCGCTATGGACATGTACATATAAATGCATATTTAGGTGTACGGTACAAGTTTGCCTTTTCGTAAAAAATGTACGCTGCCAAGTTTCCAAGCTCCAGCAGACTCACTTTTTTTTTGTACATAAGTATAAACGCTGTGTTACGTGTTTTTATAAAGTCCACTTATTCACTTTTTTAGCATCGCTATTTCTCACTGTTTATATGTTGGTTTCGCTTTTGGTCGGCAGAATTTAGATAAGTTGCATTTTAATTTTCAAGTGCAAACTCTTACATTTCAATCAGCAAGAAGTGTGTGCACCAGAGGCGCTCCTGTCAAGAGCAACTTGCAGATGGATCTTAATGTCATTTGCATTTAAATAAATCCATAAACAAGTGTGCTTTTCGTATCTTTGTTATTAGTACATTATTATTATTATTATTATTATTATTATTATTATTATTATTATTATTATTATTATTATTGGGGATAAAGCACTGCTACTTCGAGATCTATTCTGTCCACCTCATGCACTTATATGTGTCTATTAACCCAGTATCCGAGAGAAACTTGAGTATGGATTTCACTTAGCCCTCGGCTATTAACCGTTATTCAGGCGCATCCAGAAAATCACACAATTAGTCGAATGGGGTCCCCAGTGACCCCAATAAAAGTGTTAAAAAATGAGTTTTCAAAACAAAAAAACGAGGTGTGTATAATCAAAAATATCAAGGTACTCTATTATCGTTAACTTAAAAAATAAAAACATATTTTCGACTTCAAACTTAAAAAAAAAAGTTAAAAACTTACCTCCCCCAAGAAATGTTACGTTAATGGACGCATGGGGTCAGCACTCAAGCGAGTAGCGACACATATGTACGCGACGATGTTCTAGCCGTGACTAAATACACAAAATGAAATGTATACACTTAGGTCTCTTTTTATGCGGATTTTTTTATGCGGATTTGAATTTATGCGGGTTTTCAAACCATTATTTCGCAATAGCGATTTTGCATTTTTGAGAGTTTTTATTACTTTTTTCAGTGTGTAAAAGAAAATGCTTCTGACAAATAATTTGTCTTTGTATTCTTACATAATAATAATAATAATAGATTGGCGCTTACACATATGTTAGTGTTTGGCCGAGCTTCTCCTCCAATTTGCGGTGTGCGCCTTGATGTTGTCACATAAAGGGGAGGGACCTACAGTTTTACGCCAACTCCAAACGGCGATTGTATTTTTACGAGAAGCTGTTTTTCATGGCAGAAATACACTCGGAGGTTTGCCATTGCCTACCGAGGAGCGTCCGCTGTTAAGGAAAAACCTTTTTTTCTAAATTTTTTCTTAAGTATTCTTACATAATTCATGTATTTATTGTGGTATTTTTATTTATTTTTTGGTTAAAATACATGGAATACTAAGGGTTGAAGTGAAGATATAAATACTTTTTTTGGCTCAATAATGCCTCACTGGATTTTTTATGCGATTTTTTAGAATTTTTTACATGGAGTATCTGAATTTATGCGGTTTTCGAAAATGCTGGAACGCATCCCCTGTTTTTGTATGAAAGTAAAGAACTTTTTTATGCGGATTTTTTTATGCGGCTTTCTGAGGAACGCATGTACCGCATAAAAAGAGACCTAAGTGTATTGTCATAAATGTTAAAGCTCTTTATTATAGTTAACTTTAAGAAAGAAAAGCATAACTTTGACTTCAAACTTAGATACAAAAATAAAAACTTACTTCCGCCAAAAAATGTTACGTAAGTGGTTGCATGTGGTCAGGACTGAAAAGAGTAGCGACACATTCGTACACGCCGCTGTTGTGGCAGTGACTTATTTACGTACCCCGCGGTGAGTTACGACGCTAGAAAGAGCGCGTGCACACTCAAATCACTTCAAGACATATTTTTTGTTCAACTTGAAATGGCCTTGACCGCATGCGCCTAATTAAGGGTTAAATGTTCACCTAGGTGTCTTTTTCGTTTGTGCATCAGTGCAGGACACCCTTTTAAGATGCTCCTGCGAGCAAATTCATAGTTTAGTCATGTGATAGTTCAGCCTGCAATGCCCTGTCAGGATTCGTGTAATAATTCTTAAGTTATTCTTGGATAAGATCATAGATTCCTTAAATCGTTACCTACTTATTTGTTCCTAAGAGTGATTTGGACTGCTTTAGACCTGGTAGATTAACTTAGTAGCGATTTCTGTTAGCCTCTTCCTCTAAGCGGACCAGGGGAGAGAGTACTCCCCTTTTCCTATGCCACAGAAAGGCTTTGGGCCGATGAAAAGTCCGCTCATCCTTCTATGGCGTATGTTTCATCCTGAAAAATGGGCATATGCTTTCCCACGGGTGCCAGATATCTTAACCTCGATCCAACTACACCTACCCCAGTACCCTCTTCAGTCAATGAGCTATTCGTTTATCAGGTTATCATATGTTGGTTTATTCCATATGTCTCGGATATGCCTGTCCAACTCTTCCTATTACTCAAATCAGTTTTGAAACATTTCTAAGCTGAACCTCGGGTGAAAGGTCTCCCTCGGTATTTCAGGATACTTCTTCGTCAGAATATCCAACTTATCACATCTAAGAAACCCTACTGCCGCGATATTGGTAAAGCTTTTTTCGCTTTGGTGTGTATGTTGATATGAAGAGGGGTAAGATCTAAAAGAACTTGCATGAATGCGGTTGGAAAAGTTCTCATGGCTTCAGTTATGCACACACATGCCAGATTTTAAATCTTACAGAGCGCCTTGATTGTTCCAAGTCGTGTAGTTCTATCGACCCAAATGATGGCCCTATAATCTATCATAGATCGTACTATCGTCGCATATAGCCATGTCTCTATCTTTGTTAAGCATTTGCAGCTTTCCTTCCCGTCATGGACCTACTTCTTTCACCTGCGCTTTCCAAACTAATTTGTCGTCCAGTATTACTCCTAGAAATTTAACCTTTTTTGGTACATAATTATGGTACCATATAACCTGGTCGCTTTCGGACGCTTGTTCTCACTTGGCACTAAAACCTTTTGCCGGTTTGAGCCGAGACCAAAAAGCTTCGACAGTTGCATCTCTCCTTTGCGGATTTGTGCGAGTTCTTCATCACAAGTGCGGATAGGTCTTCCTTCACTGGGTTCTTCCATTGTGTTCGTGGGCGTCCTTGCCTTCGATTCCAAAGTCGAGGGATATTTTCACCAAATCGTCGACATCCATACATAAAACATTCCCAAGCCAGCGCAATCGTTGTATTCTATGCGATTAACTATGTTCATGTCGTTAAAAACCTCGCACAGTTCGTCATTCCACCAGCTTTCTTCAAATGGGCAGAAACTGGGTTTTCATAAAGTTATTTGACGCCATGAAAAAAGCATGTTCAACAGTACGATATTGCGAAGAACTGGAAAGATATTTAAATACTATTTAATTTATGCATACAGAAGTTTTCCTAAATATTTTATATGTAATTTTTATTTAAGATTCATTATCTATTTAGTTTCTGTTTTTATTTCTACAATTTGTCCAAAATTTGTAACCATTTTGTTATGACCATTTCATCCACAATAACACAACAACTAAGAACATGATCAATAAACGACACCTAGTAGCATCCAACCCCATTCGTACCGTCGCGCAAATACGCCCAGTAAACATTTAAGGCGGTCGCACTACGTAGCGTATGACTAACTTCAATAAATTCGAAGGCGTTGGTGTGACAACTACAGGTCGGAACG
Organism: Rhagoletis pomonella; assembly: GCF_013731165.1. Taxonomy (NCBI): domain Eukaryota; kingdom Metazoa; phylum Arthropoda; class Insecta; order Diptera; family Tephritidae; genus Rhagoletis; species Rhagoletis pomonella. The sequence continues at coordinate 57,883,398 of NW_023458558.1, forward strand.
TATGGTCGGGCGAACATAGCAATGTAATATATGTAAAGATGCATACAAAAATTATTACGAATGCAGAGTATGAATATGCTTGCACTTACTAGCATCTCTTTCGACGAGCACTTGTGCATGCTCGTTCATTCTTTCATCTCCTTTTATGGTTGGCATTTGCTCGCGTGCCTGCTAGTTAGTTAGTTCATAGTGTTTTGGATAAATTGAACACAAACTCTCGATGCAGCGATTCGAAAATACAAGTGATGCTGTCATTCGAGCGTCAGCTAAGTTGAGCGTTACTCAGTGCAAAAGCGTTCAACCGCAGATTTGATATGAAGCTGTCAAAACCTCTGTTCACTGGTTTCCTGTTTTTTTTTTCAAATCGATTGCAGGCAAGTCACGCGTCCTCATCACATGCAAAAGGCATGTTCAGGGATACTCAAGGTAGTGGTTACAAATGCAAGCGAATTAATGACTTTTTCGTGCGCCATTGCTGCATATATGTATATTAGAGTGGTTCAAAAATTTTTTTTTTTGAAATTCATAAAAGCTACCTCAAATTATTGTTATTTGTGATAAAAAAAAGAGAAAAGTGTTTTTTTATTTTGAAAAAAAACAAGTTTTCTAAGAGAACGCGCTGGTCGGTTTTTTTATAAAAACGCTGATGTTCTCAATTTTTTTTATTTTCTTGACATGTTAAAATACAGCTAAAAATTTGTTTTTTACATATAATTAGATTCAAAATATATTTACTTCTATATTGTTGAGTTCAAAAAAATTTTCCCAAAGAGTTTTCGAGGACTGGATACTTATATTCAACCAGCTACTTTCACCAAATCTTCACGCTCACTCATCTCCTTAAATGTTTTCGGCGCATCTACAATAACTCTCTCTGTACCTAACGAAAAACAATGCACACCAAGTGTACACAAATCTTTGGCATTACAATATTCCATTATTTTCCGCAACACTTTAGACACTTTGGTTTACGATGGCTGCAGCAGCCAATGTGCCATGCAAATTGATAGCAGCAACACACAATACGAGTACAATGCACAATACAATGCATATAAAATAGTCTCGATTCGCATGCATACATATGCCATGTGTTGGCTTACACCTACCTATATAGTTCGGTTATATTCCTCTTACTGAAGTTAACTGCCAGTGTAAGCACACAGCATTAGGCATGAAGCCCACATCTGTAAATAATGTTGCAACCGGAATGCCGTATCTCCAACATCAAAGCAGCTTAGTATGCTCTATATAAAACGAATGCAATGCGGCTGAACACCTGTCTATAGGTACATACATATGTTTGTACATAAGTATTGCCAAAATCTGAATGTTTGGAATAAGAAAAATAAATAAAAACACTGCAATAGTCTGGGAAATTTCTGAAGTGCTTACTCAGCAACAACAAAAACCGCCCACAAGAATGCATACCTTTTTATCTTCTACACTAAAATGCTGGTATCCTTGACACGTTAGGGCCACACTGATCACTTTGGTGGCAGAGAATCTATAAATGTTGAAGGTGAGAATCTCTTTCAGTGTAAAAGTGTCAACAATAGAGTATTTCAGTATCAATATAAAACGTGAATTGATACTTAACTCGACACTTATAAAGCCATCCAATGGCATCGGCGACGATTTGAGGTTTGCAAGGCATGTATTTCCATATAAATGAAACGAACATACGTTTTTACAGTATTTTACTGCTCTAGTTTCGTACATGCAATCCTAAATGGAATTTCAATGGAAAATAGAATAAATATTGTTCATTGTGATTGTATATATGTTACATACACATGTGGACAAATTTACTCTGATTGAACACTACAGAAAACTATTCGTGTTCATTATTTACCCACAGTATTCTCAGGTTTTACAATATCTCTAGTGGAGACCAGGTTGTTTTCATGTACATATAGCATATAAAAAATGTATTTATTCGATCAAATTGTGGATCGGCACTGTGGCCAATGGTAGTAAATAATAAAATGCCATATGGTTGTAAGTCATGCAGTGTTCGCAAAAATCTCGCACGTGTTGTCGGAGGATGCGTGAGACTAGAGCTGCTTTGAAGTGTCGTTAACTTTTTACTTTAGAAAGTTTTGTTATATGACACTTGAGAAGTACACATGCAAAACTTTACAAAAGAAATTGCTGCTCCTGAAGCAGTTAATAGCACGCATTTAAGCGCTTGGTGTTAGTATTCGCCTGAATAATCTTAGCACAAGCTTAGTAAATTCGAGCTTATCGTGTAAAGTGTCCCCTTATGCTTAGCACCTAGTCCTGAGAAGTCTTGTTTGTTAATAGATATTTTTTAATACATACATACATATACATTGTAGTTCTAAAAGGATCAATTTACTTTTATATCAGTAAGCCTTTTTTTACCCAACTCCAGAAAGACGCGAGACGTCTGCTACTTGATATTTGTGAGTAGACTATTCCGGTGCACATGAAAACGGAGACGTACCTGTCTGATTAGAATACTAGTGATTAACCTGATGTCAGCTCTAAGACCGACTGGCTCACAGAAAATTTCGTTTATCTCGAGAAAATGAAGATTAAAATAAATATGAAGATGCAGGCGGATATGAAGATTAAAATTAAATTAAAAATAAAATAAAAATTAAATAAAATTAAAAATTAAAATAAAATTAAATTCACATTATGATGAATATTAAGATTGCGGAAAATTCAAAAACAAAAACAACCGCAAAGGCATAGATGGGAACAAATACCAAGACAAAGATACATGTTCAAATAAAACATTCCATACCTTTAGCTAAAACAATCCACTGGTTGATACTGTAGAAATTTACTAAGCAATTGTAGAAAATGTAAAAAAATTACAACTAAATATAAATATTAGAAAATTTATTGTGTTTTCTGGATTTTTCTTAATGAAGATTCGCTTCTTCCGCATTGGCCTTCAGGCTTTTTATCTTTGTAATCTCTTTACAAAAATGTATTGTGAAAAGAGTCGCTTATGTTAAAACATACAACACATGAATTCAACCGAAGCTACTGAAATAATAAAAAGTTCCTTTGTATACCTAAACACTTGTGTTTACCGAGGATATACAATTAGTTTCATATATTAATTGGAAGAAGAAGTTCATAGTTTTGCTCAGTACCGCGCATAGTTCATCTGATACCGTTGACAACGAAAAGAAATCGGCCGAAGGTGGTGTGGTGGTGTCCACTGTACAAGGTTGAAAAAATTTATAAATGTAAAATAAAAAAGCTTGTAAGAACCTGCAAAAGTATGCATACATTAAGAAAAGCGCTAGCTAAAAGTATGTATTTCTTCGAACACAAGATTTGGTAACTATAACCAAAGCATGTGCTAAGAGAAACATATTTAGTTGACGTAACAAAAATATTTTCTCAGTGCAAGAAAAAATTTAAAATTTGGTTTCCCAATAGTTTAAGGCACCAAATATTCACTGATTTTAAATTTTTCCGTTCAAAATACATATGTATATGTATGATATTTCAAAATGGGTAAAAGTCTACCCTTAAGGAAGGAAAACCGATATTAATTAGAAAACCAACGAACAATTAATAAAGAAAAACTTAAACTTTGCTTAGAGTTTTTGAGCATAAATGAAATTTTATTCAAAAAATGTTGCCGCTTCAGTACTAAAAATGAATGCGTTCTAAATAGACCGTGATCACTAATCTGAGTTGATGCGATTATTGAATAAGTACCATCACTCCCTCGAATACTAATGAATTGCTAGCAATCAATGCGTCTTTGAAATACTACCTATGTATGTGTATGGGATTGAATGATTTTTTGCAATGATTTAAAAGTGCTTTCACGCACAAGTGCACATGAATTTGCCGAGTGGAAAGCCTTTCGACTTAAGTGGCTATGCATTGATTTTCAAGCAGCTACTACCAGTTGACAGCTGCCAAGCGCCTGACTGTCGATCACTTTCGCCTTTACATGCGCTTCAGTGGCTTTGCCTTTTTTTTATTTCTGCTTTTATTCTTAAGCTTCTGCTGCAGCTTTACATACTATGTAAAAATGGCCTACTTGAGCTTGCACTGCATCTATACGAGTTATACTTAAGTAATTTATTGTTGTTCCCATGAAGTGTTGCAGCACATATACACCCATATACACCTTCGTGGTTGCTTTTGCTTCTGCGTTTTCTTTTGCTTTCAGCGCGCATGCAAATCATTTCAATCACTGCTCAACAACTTTTCAATCGTTTTTTTTTTTCTGCTTGCTTGGATAAGTTTTTGCACTTTCCTTTTCCTGCGCATGTATTTTCTGAAGTTGCAAGTTTTTCCCTCCATTCCTGACACTCATCAATTTGTTGTCACAGTTCAACGCTGGTTACTGGCTGGCATTTAAACTTCAACAAAAAAGAACGAAAAAAACAAAATTTGGTGCTCATATATTTTTTAAGTGTTTGGCCGTACTTATCCTACAAATTGTGCTGTACGTCTTGGGATTGAAATACAAAGGCAATTTTACACTGCCTCCAAACAGCAGACGGCTTTCGTGATAAGCATCTTCAGAATTACTCATGGCATATGTAACTCTGAAAATGTTTATTGCCATTGTCAGCTGACTTTTTTTTTTAAACAAATCTTACGTTCACATGGTCCTACCGTGTGTTAGTTGCCACTTCTTTGAAGAAAAGTTGCCAACGCGGAAAGATTGGCCTTCGTTTCTTTAATTATTTTACCCCATTTCCCCCTTATTTTTTCCTTTTATTCTATTTTATTTCATGCACAAATTAAAAATTTTTTTTTCTCAACTCTTCGACTGTTATTTGTGCAGAGAAATCAGAAAATAAGTGGCAAGCAATTGGCTTGTAATGTTAGTTCTTCACACTTTACGCTTTGGCAAACTTTATTGGAAAATTTTTGTTATTTGAGCTGAAGAGCCTGAAGCATGTGCCAGTGGCGCAGCCAATAGTTCACAAGTGTGTAACTGAAAATTTAACCAATTTAGTTACGGGCGATGTGAGACTCAATACTTTGATTTTCAACTTTTGGTTGGAGTTTGGTTTAAGCTTTTAGATCACAGCCAATAGACCCCTTTTAATGAAATTTTATCCACAAAAGCTTTTTATGGCAGAGAAAAGCAGAACTTTCACCAAACTGGCACTACTTTTAATACATACAAAAAGAGCATATTCGTCGTATATGCCTAAGATTGATTAAACAACAAATGAATGTACCCTGCAAACCAAAGTTTCCGAAATCTTAACGAAATCTTCTGTACGAAAAATAAAGAAAATTCTGGAAAAATTCTGCTAGAAATTCTTCTCATAGCAGCATTATTTTCATTGCTTTACCCATTTACTTCCGAAATTTCGTAAAAGAATCGAAGGGTGCACAGTTTTTTTTCATTTTAGAAAACCCGGCAAAAAATCTGATCTTTACGTCTGTTTGGAAAAATTTTTTGAGGGGTATAAGTACTACAAAAATATACTTGTGCTGTGCCTGCTCCCATTTTGAGTATCTAGCAGTTAAGTGTATTTGTGCTGAAAACGATAAGAGTTGTGTAGTTGTATAGTACATATTTGTAACAATTTCTTAACTCCCAATTCGTAAAATTGGTGAAAAAGGAGACAAGTTTGTACATTATGTTCAGCTTAATTCATTTAACCATTTCAGGGCTAAGGGAAACATATTTCCCAAAAATTTATTTCACTATTTAAGAAGAAATCGTGTTAGATTTTAGCAGTTTTATATTTTGAATTTTTAGAATGTTATCTTGATCAGGAAATTTCAGAAAAAAAAATATTTTTATCAAAATTAGAAAAAATGTTTAGAAAAAATAGTTTGTACATTTTTTTAGGGAAAAATTATTTTTACGGAAAAATTATAACTAAAAAAACAGTTTTAGGGAAGACAATATTTTAACCCAAATTAGAAAAAGATTTTCCAAACAATAGATACAAATTTTTTTTTGTAGAATTAGCAGTGAAAGTTATTTGTTTCGGGAGAAATTATTTTTGATAAAAAAAATTAAAAAAATAAAAATAATTGGTTTTTATTTTATTAGGGTGTTAAGTAGTTTACGAAAAATAATGTAGGTAAATACAATTTTTAAGAGAAAAATGTCTACCAGAATTATAAAAAAAAATTTTCATTATTTATGAAAAAATTTATTATTTTTGTGCACACAATTATTATTAAGGAAAGAAAAACATCCCCGAAAATATATAAAAAATCCACTGAAAAATTGCGAAAAAGGTGTTGATGAGATTAGTGAATTTTTTATAACAAAAAAGTTTGAGAAAATTAGTTTTTAGTTAACATTAATGAAATTTTTTAGGAGAAAGATCAGACAAAGCCAAGATTTCCTGAAAAAGCTTTCAGATTAAAGGCGAAATATCGACAGTAATAAGTAAATGAATATAAGACTTCCAATTGTTTGGTTTATCCTCAGCTTAGATTGATTTTTTTATTTAAGAATTTAGTTTCAAAAACATCGGTTAATTTTATTTTATATTTCAAATCAAAATTTATAATTATATGCTTATGGTCATAAAAGGGTTAGTGAAGTGAGTTTTGCGTAAGGAGTTGCTTATATCAAAAATATAAATACAACTAATAACCTGGTAATTAGCTCAATAATAGTTGCTTAATTAGCATCTATTTCAAAGCAGCAAAGGAGAAATTGGTTTTTTTTAGAAACATTGGTTTAAAATTGAGTTTATTCCTTTTTTGCATCAACTTTTTGATTGAACTTTTGGAGAATTTTACGTTGTTGATATGAAGTTTTTTCTGAAAAGACCCCTAGTAAAGTTTTCCAAAACTTATTTTCTAGAACATATCAATCTTCTAGCGAACTATAAAAGTGGCTTTTTGAGGGTTTTCTGGAAGTAAGAGTCAAAAGGACCCTTTGAAGCGAGAGCTAATGGGTCAAAATGTTCCACGAAAATATTTCCCATGAAATTCTACTATATATTTCACTCAGACAATTATTTTAACCATGAAATTTTAAGTAGGCCACAAAATAAAGATACAAACTAACTTTTGCAAATCCGTCAAGTATTTTATTATTGGATACTATGTCTACATCTTAATTTTTTCCTGACCCTTATCACTGTCTTTCTCTTCTCCTTTGTATTTCTCCATGTGTTCGTCTTTGCATTTATCTTAGTGTTTGTTTTTATCCCAATCTCATTCCTTGTCTTAACTTTAATTTTGAACTGAATTTTCATTATCATTTTTATCTGCTTCTTCATGGCTATCTCAAAACATTTTCTTGACCATCAAAATTAAAAAAAAAAATCTCTTAAGGAGACTTCCAATAATAATTCCAGTTTTTTATTGTACCATTTTTAAATACTAAAGATTTTCTTTGGGGATTTGGGGGACCTATAAAATAGATTTAATATTAAAAATTGGTTAAATTAACAATTTTTTATTACCAGTGGAAATCTGTTGAAGAGAAACAGAGTTATCCGATCGAGAATATTAGTTAACAAGAATTCTACACCATTTATACGAAAAACAGTTATTTTTCCCATACCAAATACATGGAAAACTTTTTCCTTTAAGGAAAAAAACAAAAATAAACAGGGTTGTCTTTAGGTTTAGAATAATCCAGGGTGTGAGAACTTTAAAATTCCGTCTTTACTTTTCTTTGGGACCATCCTAATATACACACGTATGTATCTACATATGTACATTGTAAAAAGTTTGGTGAAGCAAAGCGTACCTTGCAATAAGAATATACACACATACATAGCTTGCTTTTCTTTATTTGTTATCAAGAGGGAAAAAAGCTCAAACAACAACTTTAACCACCTCGTTGTTTTTCTTTACCCCTACAATGTTCCGTAATTGATTGTTATTGTTTACTCATTTTATTAACCACGCACGAGCTGTAAACAAGCTGGCGCCCTTCGAATTTTGTATACAGATTTTTTATTTTTTTGCAATTGTATCGATGTTGTTGTTGCTTAAGGAAACATTGATAACGAACTATGTAAGCAAGAGTGATCGTCAAGGCGAAGTGATGAACTAATCTGCAATTTAAGATGATGACTAATACTCACTACCTTAGGTTATGCGAAAAGTAAACATTTTAAAAAGGTTACACATGGCGTATACTTACCATTTACAAATATGTATAGTACTAACCCAGCCAACCAACGGAGTCAGCAAAGGGCACAATTAGGACTCCGAAAAGAGTCGCTAAGGAGCATCTCCCCTGGAAAAAGGTCCTACTCAATATACACTTGTGGTCAGCTGATTAAGTTAAGCGAGATTTTGACAAGCTTTGGATATTTTTCTTTTGTTTATTATTTTGTGTATAAAAGGCTAGCATTTTATATAACCAGCACCATATAAATCCACGTTTTAAGCTCAGTACATAAATTATAAAAGTTCAACAAACTACCAATTATTCCTAAAAAATAAAAAATAAATTATTCAGATTTTTTAAGTATGCAGTTTTATAACCCCCTAAAATTTTTTAGGGTAAAGTGCCACTTTGAAGGCGCTAGAAATTAGATTTTTAATAATCAGCTGACGGTGTTGTGCATTTTCTTCCTTGTAATACAGGCATTCCCAGTGCAGGCAGCGCTCGGGTATTTGCATATATACATATGTATGCATGTATGGCGCATATATACATAAATTACTAAAAGAGAAACAGATCCACACTACATACATATGTAAGTACGCTGAGATTGGCTCACAAATATTTCTTTCGACTTGCACCATCTGTACGGTGACCATCCGTTCTGTTTTTTGCAGGACCGTACTGTTTTTCAATTGTCGGTCCTGCGTAGTTTTTCAAACCTGATAAACCTCAAAATGTACTGATTTTTTCCAAGTGTCCTGCATTTGTCACGCATTTTATCGTTATTTTAAAATTATAGGACAATGGATGGATTTTTTTAAAAAAGTGTTTTTTGGTACTTTTCGTCGAAAAAAGTTAGATTTTCAATCAAATACGCAGTTTCATTTGATTATTTTTTTTCATTATTTTAAAATTTGATAAAGAAGATATATCATTACAGTCTGCACAAATTGAATATTTTTGTAAAGGGCACTTTGTAACTCGTCATTTACGTCGATTCATGTCGTCGATTTTTGACATATAACTTCGAAAAGTACCAAAAAACAAAAAAAGAAGGGCATTGTTTTCGTTTTTAACGACTCCAAATTTGCCTATAAAATAATCTTTTAAAGATTTTCACTTTTCGCTATTGCAATTATAATATGTTTTACTATACTTTTATAAATATTCACGTAAAAAAAGATTAATATCGATGAAGAAAACGTTATTCATTTTTAAAGTCTAAAATGCAATAAGAATTTAGAATCATAAATACTCTTTTAATATTTTTATACCACCTAAATATATGTAGGCATATTTTTGAAAAATTGTCCTTCATTTTGAATCCATATTTATGGTCACCGTAACCATCTGTCACTCAATATTCTACATACATAACTTACACACACATACTTTCTGATTCCTTTTATTACTTCCAGCACCCTCACTTTCCTTGCTGTAGGATTCTTTTTCGGTTCATTTGAATGGTTTTTTTCTTTTTTCGTTTCCTTTGAAGTTCGGTTCTTCCCGAACCGTTTACTGGTTCTTTTGGCATCGAAACTGAGGTTCCAGAATCGTTTTTCGGTTCTTTTGGTATCGATTCGTCCGGATCGGTTTTTCTTTAGTCGAGCTTCGGTTCTTCCGCTCCTGTTTTTCGCATCTTTTGGAATCGAGTCTCGGTTCTTCTGGATGCGTTTTTTGGTTCTTGTGGAATTGAGTTTCAGTTCCAGTTGTCCGGTTCCTGTTCCTCGGTTTTGTACATCACTACCTCCCAGTAATTGCTGCATGAAGTATTCACCCATGTTGTGAGCTTTCTCTAGCCAAATGGTCCGATGTCTCAATACTAGTTAGTTAATTTTTTTGCTACACAAGTTAGTTGAGACTTGCCTTGCCGAACTAATTTGGAAGTAATTAGAGAGCTGGACAATGCCTTAAGTGCAGCTTGGTTTTCACTAGAGATTCCTGCTTCTCGACTTAGTTTGCACAATGTAGCCCATGGACTTTCGGATTGCGAATTCCACGGCTTGAAAACCCGAGGCATTTTCTCCAAGACAGAAGTGACGATTACTCCCGTTACTTCCGATATACGCTTCCGATCCTTAACTTGCACCAGTTAGTCAGCCACACCTAACGACTCTAAAATGTGTAAGCCTTTACCCAGTATTGGGGTTAAGCCAGCTCTCAGCTTCAGGGAACTGAACGTTCTAGTAAATCTTCAGCAAAGGCAACGGTGGCGTACTACCCCACACACTTTATCAAGCCAAAGGGCTCCCTGCGGAGAAAAATATAAAGTGACTGTAGGCTTAGCACTGCATCTAAAGGAGATCCAGGTGTTGTAGGGAAACCTCTCCCACAGATACATTGCTAATTATGGCTCTTATCATTTAGGTTTAAATCCACAGGATACCACTACGTTACAGACCTGATTCTCTACTAAAGACCTGTTTACATAGCCATAACGTTGTTAAGGCTTTGGGGGTTTTCTGTACAGCGTGAGACGTCCATAAAAGTTTACTATTAGGATTAGACCTAAATATTTTATTTCAGAAGAAATCTGAATAGTGACTCCTCTAAAGGCAGGTGTGCACTTTCCACCACACAACTAACATAGAAGGGCCTACAATGAGGCAGGTCACATAATCTGCATATGCCTGTTCCTAGTTTTTAGAGCCGTTAAGCTTAACCAGCTGTCGGCATTACTCCTTACGTTTTTTCAAAAATTTACCCGAACTAATGGAAAATATGCAAACTTACATATGTACGTGTGTACATGTGCTTTAGTACGCACATATGTGCAAATCTAAAAAAACTGGTAACGTATTTGTTATTTAGCTTTATATTCATTGATGTAAACTATATCAAGATGGTTGCTTTTGGTTATAATTCATAGGCGTATAATTGAAACCTCAAAAAAATGTTAAATCAATTTGTTGCATACCTTTTGAGTTATAGATGTTTTAGTTCAAAGAAATATTAAAAACAAGTGAATTTTTTATGTAATTTTTAAGAGGTGATAAATTAATAATTTCATAACTTTTGAACCACACCATGTACCGCTTTGATAGGTTATGTGCAATTAGTACTTATGTATACACTTCATATGTAGTTGGTGACTAAAGTGTGCTTGAATAAATAACTAAATGGCAAGTGACGAAAGTGTGTAACTCTACTTTTCACGATTTCTAAAATTTTCGGTTTATCGCGTATAGTTTATGACACATTTCATTTTAAAAACTTTTGAATATATATTGTATTCTACAAACAATTACGAATAAATTGATACCTTAGCAAGAGGTATGCTCTGAGAACAAACCGACTTTTAAAGATAATATACTCTGCGATCTTGAGCGTAATTTTTATTCCAAAAACATCTTGAAAAATAATTTAAACGGTTCAAATCTTTTTGTAAGTACTGGTCGGCGACAGAGTTAATAGACATCCCTCTAATCTGGGTTCCCGGCCATAGTAACATACACGGAAATGAGAAAGCTGACTGAGTTGACTAAGGCCTGAGCATCTTTCGATGAATCCGAAGCAGAAACAATAAATTGTCCACTCGGACTCATCAAAAGGGAACTGCATCTGCAATTCACACGTATGGCGGAAACACGTTGGAACAACCTTCAAAGCTGCGAGGAACATATGGGCGTACTATGACAAGCCAAAGACAAAATAACTTCTCAAGAGGTCGAGGAATGATATGGTCAAAATAATAGCCTCTATAACGGGGCATTGGCCCATTGGTGAACATGCAGCTAAAATGGGTCTTGAGGGAAGTAAAGAAATGGTCCCACACTATCTTTGCGAGTGCCCAGCATTGGCACAAATAAGGCAGAACACACTCGGGAGTTTTCCATCCAAAATCTTGAGGAGATTTCCCAAGTCACCATTACTAACCTAAATAGATTCATCGGAAAATCCAACTGGTTTGACGAACTAAACGAATCATGAAAGCAGATACAATCAGCGACGCTTCTACCAACCAACCAACCAAGTCCTTATAACGTTACATATCGTCGTTTAAAGCACAAAACCGCATAACTGACATCTGTTGCCAAATATTGGATTTGCTCACACAAGCTCTTGGCTCAATCCTTATCCATTCGTCCTGAAATATAGTAGGCAGAAATGCGATTGCTTTATAAAAGAGACGACCATTGAGAAATATGAGTGCTTTTACTCTCTAGAAAATAATTTATGCCAATCTCACATACGCGGTTTTGCATTTCATTAATACGCGGTTTTGAACTTTAAATGCTTAACAAAATGTTCTCTAGGAGTGTGTAAAAGCCCAGATTTACTACTTTTAGTGATGCTCCTTCTAGTAGTCAGAATATTTCGAGCGTGTTATCAAATCATCTTTTTTCCGACAAAGGTTCTGATAGTTGCTCTTACTTAACTGGAGCCTTCTAAATCCAATGGCGTCCCCAGTTTTACCCGATTGGCTCCACTTTTCGAGATAGTGGTACTTGAAACTTTGCTTAAATTTTAACTATTTTACAAAAAACTCCCTCAGTTTTGAAGGTATTTTACTAAAATTTTGCACACGATTGAATTTTAATATTACCTTCACTATCTCTAAAAAGCATTAAAATTGGTTCACTATAACATCTTGTTCCCATACAACTGATTGTTCAGAGACGTTGTTATGCGGTATGACTCCTCCAATTAAGCAGGTAAAAATTCAGGTTCACTGTAACATATACCACGCATACAATTTATTATTCAGATATAAGGTTAGAGTTATAGCGCAAAAACACATATCTGAGTAACCAGTCGTATTGGAGCTATATGTTAAAGCGAACCTATTTCAATAATTTTAAGGAATAATTAAGGTAATATTAAAAACCCATTATGTGCAAAATTTTAGTAAAATAATTTCAAAACCAGAGCCAATCTGGTATAACGGGGCATGCCATTCATAACATTCAAATTAATTGAGTTCATCTTTCAAAAGTTTTGCTCAGAATTTAGAACTTACATAGCGCCATTTGAACCCAGCTTATTGTTTTGTTTTCTATTTCAGCGATCTGTGTTTATTCCTCGTCTTACTTAGGCACTCGGCACATTAGGCTCCTAATCAAAGTAAAGTAATCGTTTCGTCAAGCTGAAACGAATGCATGACGACTCGACTTCTGCACACTTGCACGCCCTGAATAAGTCACCACCTAATAAACACATTCTACACATAACAAATTTTCTGGCCGTTCTTTCGCAACTACGTACTTCCGCAAATATTTCTGCTCCGAAATATTGCATAAACGCTTGGCGTTTAATACAATTTGCACGAATTTTAGCACGAAATCATTAATTTTCAATTATTTTCTATTGAATTGACAAATAATTTTTTTTCCAACACAAAAAAGTAAACAAATGACGATTTCAAAACTCCAAGCGCCTTACAATGTTGGGCGCTTCGATTCATGAAGCTTTAATGATTAGGCGCAAACATGATTTTGAATCGTAATCTACAGAGCTTCATTGAAATACATGGGTTCGGCATAAATGCTTTATGTATGTATATAGTATGCCGAAACGATTACACTGCTATGATTATGCGCGTAATGTGTGGAGTGCCTTATGAAGCACTTGATGACAATGAATTACACTTATATTTATCGATTTATCAAGAGATTACAAATAGAATAATGCATAAAACATAGGTGTGCCAACAAATTAAAAAAAAATAAGCTTTTTGTTTTGAAAGTGTACGTGTTTCTTAGATTCTTCTTAACAATAAACTATTTGTGAGGCTCAGTTAAATTCGGAGTATTTGAATATTTTTAGTAATATGTAGCATAACTGACCTTTTATTAAACGGCATTTTACAAAAAAAAAACTCAATTACAACTATTCGAAGATTTATTAGTCAAATTTAAAAACAAAGATCTTGATGTGCTCTTTACATAGATCCTTTCATTCTCTTGCAGGTTTAGCCGGTGTGCGCCTCTTAAGAGTCACTATACCCACGTATAAATTCCGCGGTGAATCAGCTATGCTTGAATGTCAGTATGAGTTAAATCGCACAGCACCACCGTATTATGGTGGTGCTGGTATCAGCGGTGGAAATGAATTTACAGTTGCTGGTGCCAACAACCGCCATCGCAGCCACACACGCTCACGTGCGCGCGCACACGCACGTACACGCTATGGCAATAATATTAAACTGTCTAACGCAGCACATACCCTGGTTGAAACGAAGTCGAAACATAGGCGCAATAAACGTCAATACTCGTACCATTCGGGTCGAATGCAAACGCAGGAGCAGCAACAAGAACAGCAACAGCAACAGCACCATCAGCAATACCAGCAACATTATCAAACATATGCGTATCAGCCATCGCAAAGTTATGCCACCAGTAGTAGTAGCAGCGATATTGGCAACAGTGACACTAACAGCGACGTCATTTCTTACCAGCAGAAGCAGCAACAGAAAGAGGAAGAGGAGGAGCAGCGCTATCCGTACCAAACGCAGCGTTCGCCCTACGGTCATAGTGTTTATCGTGGTGCTGCCTTCAGTCAGGCGCTTGGCATTCCCGGATTTAGTAACAGCGGCGTGAGCAGCAGCAGCAGTAGGACGCATGTTGGCGCAAGCACCTACACCAGCAGCGGTTCACGCGGTACATTGGCGGAGGTCTCGTCACGACGACACAATTTCGCCGATGATGATGAGGAAGACGGCGAGGAGGAGGAGGAGCAGGAGGAGGAGGAAGAGGGCGAAGCATTATATGCTATAAAGTGGTACAAGGACAATGAGGAGTTCTATCGCTTTGTGCCCAAGGCGCGCCCGCAAAAGACAAGCTATCGCTTTGACGGCATACGTGTTAGTGTAAGTATTACAATGCAAAATTGGAATGTAGAACGGAAATTGGAAAATGATAAATGCAAAACTCTGACATTTCAATAGCGCATGTATTGGTGCTGTTGTAACACATTTATATTTGCTTACATTTGGGTGCAGTATACATAAATAAATATATTTACATACGATATTATTATACTTTTTCAAATCAGGAAGAACACTCGGATAGCTGGCGTGTACTATTGCGTGGTTTGGCGATCAATTCGTCGGGTCTATATCGTTGCGAAATCTCTGCTGAGTGGCCAAATTTTTCATCGGTGCAGGGAGAGGGCCATATGGATGTTGTATGTAAGTATTTTAATATTTATAAAAAATTAATAAAACGCATTATAGGTTAATTTAATGTCTACAATATGCACTTGTAGTCAACTGATTAAGTCAAGTGACATTTTGATTAGTTTTGGCTAGTTTTCTTGTCAATTTAATGTTTTTATTTTTTATAAAATTTTAGCAACATACCTAACCAACGCTAGGCATTTGTTCTAGGCATTTTTTCCCATACAATCGAAATTGTCGATCGTATTTTATATGGAAGGAATTGCACAACACCGTCAGCCAACAAAATTATCAAAACCAATGCGATTTTCTAGCGTTTTGAAATACAAAACTGCATTCCCTAATTTTTTTTTTAAATTCTTCATAAAAAGTTCAAAATTTTCGGGTACAAATGTTAAAGTTTGTTGAATTTTCATAATTTTTGTACGAAGTTTGAAATGAAGATTTATGTGAGACTGGGGCCCATTCTGGTTCTATGAAGCTGTGAAGTGAAAATGTAAATTTTATTGTCAGTGAAAATTTAATTTGTTCATTTTATCACTTCGTTATATCATTTTAAGCGACTCTCGATCTTTAAAGGCTTTTCCATTAATATATGGCATGTAATTATTTGGTAAAGTATGGTGAGTTTAAGACAATGATATTCTGGTTTTGAGAAAAACGCCCAACTTTTCTTTCACGGTGGTAACTTTTTAACAAATTAGTTGATTTCCATTTGAAAACAGAATCGGAATTTTATGCGCAGTGATTAAAAATGCTTTCACTTCATGTTTTCACAGAACTAGTATTAAATATAGTTTTTTCACCTTTCCGAAAACTACCGCTACATGTTCAGTTAGACATAATGAGATTAACTTATTTCCATTTAAAACATAAACATTTTCCAAAATTCCATAATAACGTTACTTCTTTTCAAGGGATTGTTGATAGTAAAAACTTTGATTAGGCTTTCGAAATATCGAAGTTTAAAGAATTTCTTAAATTTACCCTTGTAGAAAAGTGGGAGTAATTTTAATCCGATCTCAATAATTTTCAACGTTTTTCTTTTATGTGGTAAGCACAATAACCATACCGAGTTTGGTATTTACGTATTGGTCGAACGGTTACCGAGATAAATATATGTGATCATAAGGGGG
Source organism: Rhagoletis pomonella (assembly GCF_013731165.1). Taxonomy (NCBI): domain Eukaryota; kingdom Metazoa; phylum Arthropoda; class Insecta; order Diptera; family Tephritidae; genus Rhagoletis; species Rhagoletis pomonella. The sequence goes on from NW_023458558.1 coordinate 57,899,713, forward strand.
CGGTGCCACGTCCATTTTCCAAAATTGTATATTGAACGTTTTATTAAATTATTGCAAGCATCAATTTTGAGTAAATTAGCTTCAGTATTTAGGTGTTTCCATTAAAATGTAAACAGAAAATGCAAGTAAATAAGTTCAAATGGCGTTATAACTTTAAAAGCGAAACGGTGGAGAGCAGAACCGAAAAAATTAAAGAACAAATTTAACACCCGCCCTCAAAAGTGCCTTTTTCAACACTTTTCAACAGAAATCCAGGACGAGTTAAAGTATGAAGGTCATTTAGAAGTTCAGTGTTCCAAGCGCAGCTAATTTTTGTGCCAAGCAAGGACGGTATAAAAGCTACATAACGGCAATTTTTTTTATAAGTGACTCCCGTTTTCGTATGATTTATTTAACTCCAAAGTCGTACGAATGTCACTCCGATATCATGGAATCCCCCATATGTTATATGTACAAACCTTTCATAGTATTTTAAAACTTAAGTCAATATAAATAGATATAATATTCCGGAAATCAGAAAATATCAATTTCAATATTTATTTGCAATATTATTATGCAAAAGTATATATAATATCTAGCCAAACAGACCATTTAACAAAAATATCATTTAGTATATCGCTAACCTGAAGTGAAAAGTTGCTAAGTCCACTTTTTATGAAAACTCATAAGCTACTATATAAATTTAAAATGCATTCTTTGGAAAAAGATAAAGGTGCTTTTTTTATTTTTTCACGTTTATATTCAATGAAAGGAAAATTTGCTAAGTTCAAAAGAGGCACCGAAAATCCGATAAGGAAAAATAATACGAAATCTATTACGGAATTTTCATTATTTTCAAACCTTATTCATTTGATATGTATGTACATTAGACTGCATCACTCCCCATCTATATATATAAAATTCAAATTATGTATGTACCTATAGACACACTTGGCTCCTAAACGAATAAGCCGATCGTAACCAAATTTTACACACGCACTGGATATCTTCCAGGGATGGTCACAGGGTAAAAAATATTTTGATATATAAAGGGGGCGTGGCCCCAAAACGTGGACCCGGGTAACCTTAGGATGTATTTGTTTAATATGGGTATCAAATTAAAGCTGTTCATGAATGCTTTAAGATAGAGCACTTTTCAAATAGCTGGGTGACTAGGGTCTCGAGATATAGACCAAAACGTGGACCTGGGTAACCTTGGGTGTATTTGTTTAATATGGGTATCAAATGAAAGCTGTTCATGAATGCTTTAAGATTGAGCACTTTTCATATAGCTGGGTGACTTGGGTCACGAGATACAGACCAAAACGTGGACCCGGGTAAACTTAGGCTGTATTTGTTTAATATCGGCATAAAATGAAAGCTGTTATGTCAAAAGTATGCGGAAGCAAATAAAAAAAAAATTAAAAAATTCATGAATACCGTTTTAGTGAAAAATAAAATTGAGTAATGCGGACAGTTCTTTAATCTTCTTTGATATAAAAATTAATATAAAAATAAGTAGGGTTTTCCTTCCTGACGCTATAACTCCAGAACGCACGAACCGATTTTCACGGTTTTGCATTCGTTGGAGGTTTATAGCTAGGAAAATTCAGGAAAAATTTCAATAGAAAAGTATATGGTGTGTGAGTATCCCCCACGAAAATAAGTATGTTTCATTTAAAGTAGATGGTGCCATTGTTTAACAGCTATTCATTGTACTTTGCTCAGTTAATTTCATGTGACACTAGCGAATACCCGGCGTGCTTCGCTGCGCCTTAAAAGTAATTTTGTTTTGTTACTCCCTCTCACAACATTTGAAAATATTATTTAATATTGCTGTACATATTTGTATAGTAGGGAGATTTTTTCAAATTATATAAATATACGTTATTTGAATATTGAATCAATACACGTTTGAGGAAAGGGTGCGATAGTAGACTCCAGTTATAAGATTATAAATTAAATTTCCAAGAGAAAGTCGGTTCTTTACATATTTTCTAATTACCTTCGAAAATATATTAACTCAAAAAAAAAATAAACAATGCTTCATAGATCGATTTTTTTAAATCTAACTTCATAAAGTTCTTTAAAAATATTTTGTAAATGAGGCCATAAGAGCTTAGGGGGAGAGTTACAACACAAAAATACATTTAAGGCGCAGCGAAGCACGCCGGGTAATTGCTAGTACAAAATAAAATCGGTACTATTTTTCCATTGGAATTATAACATCTATTATATTTTAAGGCGTCCACAAAAATATTTCGGAAAAGTATTAAGATTTAAGTGAGTTGGACCGATTTGAAAATACCTCCAAAAATGGAGTTTTTTATGAATAAAAATAGTTTCTTAAAGATTTTTTTTGAAGAAATCCCCACGCGCACTTTTTCTCTTTTTCTAGCTCAACACGCCCTTTTCTTTACTTGTTCCAAAACCAAAGACATTTATACACGCATTTTTCTAGATATTTCCTTTTTTGTGCCATGGCAATGCTAAAAGTTAATTAAAACTAAAAAAAAATCATGTTTCGCTTAATCGATCGCTCAAATATATTTCACATTTCAATTTGGGTTGAGAAGTATGCTCGAAAAATATCTAAATTGTTCATATTCACTGCATTACCGACACTTTCCGCTGATTTAGGATTTGTCTCTATTTAGGGCCGGTTGTTCAACTCGAACTCGAGCCGAGACTTTTTGTTTTGTTTGTGGCTTTAAAATTACACATTACCCGCCAGCTTACATTGCGATTAATCTTTTCATTAAATCGTGGTTGTTAAACTTTTCTTGGTATAAGAAGTTAATGCGTTCCATTTTCCCACTGGGTAGATTCTATTAAAAGTTTTGTAAAACGACATTTGACACATAACTTCCTTATGACATCTTTCATCTTTTCGTCCACACGTCATAGGGGCTCTCCATTACTTTATGCATGCCCAAACATTACCTTATCCCACTGGATATGCACATTGGGTATTTCTGGACCAGCATACAAGTACGTGTGCAAGTGCGCAGCAACTTTGGCATACTTTAGTTTATTTACTCAAAGCTACTGCAACAAACCAGCAGAATCGATGAGATTTTAGAAAAAAAAATCAAAAAGAAATAAAGAAGAAATATGCCAAACAATTTGTAAGACAAATATAAATATGCAAAATAGAGAAAATGGTAAAAGAATTGAGGAAGAAGTTGAAGCAATCTGTGTTGCAAAGCATTTTCTTCATTACGCCAAAGTTTACTTGAAATTTATGCAGCTGCTGCTTCCGACGCCGAATTATTTACATATAAACACATACATACATACAATACATGCATATAGACTTATGGATATGTATCTTATTTTGTAGATGGAAGAGTTTATTTACATGTGTGAGTACTTGTTATTTTAAAATATCCCTGTGGGGAAAATCTCTAGTTCTGAACTGGTGCGCTTCTAGTACATTTAGACCCAGTACTGGTTCGCGATAAATCTCTTTTTCTTGCAAGCAACTGGCGAATTTAACATGGCGATGTCCTAGGAAGTGTCAATTGCCCCCCGCTGCATCCCTTTTTCGATAGTTCCGAACTAGTTCTAAATTCTATAGTTCCGAACCAGTTTTAAAAACGCCAGACTAAAGAAAAAAGTATCAAGATTTTTAAATCTTTCGGTTCGTCTATTTTCAAAGAAACGTTTTTTCGATTTGAAATTAAATTTGTTTGAATGATTGTAAGAAATGTACGTTTACATACCTTTGGCTGTAGCTGACTTTGCAGAGGTGCTCGCTGTTATTGGTTACATTCCAGATGGTCCCAAGATGTTAATATACTAACACAAAGTTTTGTTTTGTATTACCAAACTATGAAATAGCATCTGCGAAGTGCAGAATGAAAGTGCATTTGAACGAAAAAGCCGCCAAACACATATCTATATAAAGTAAACAAGCCCCCCCGCTGCATCCCTTTTTCGATAGTTTCGAACTAGTTCTAAATTCGACAGATAAGATCTAGTTCGTTCTGCGTCCCTTTTTCTATAATTCCGAACCAGTTCTAAATTCGTCACTTTAGATATAGATTTCTAATGAAAAAAGAGAAATAAAATAGTTTTTTTATGAGTCCCACATTTCGCTGATTTTGAACTGGTGGGGATCTACTTACTATCGGACTGGTTCGTTTTTGGCGATAAAGTTCTTGTACGGAACTAGAAATTTTATGCACCAGTCCGCGGTTTCCCTGCAGGGATGTCTTGAGATACCCGCATATGGGCAAAAATCCTCAATCAAATCAAAATTTTTTAAATGAAGCCACAAAAATAAAACATATATCAAATCCTTTGAAATCTTTTGAGGAAACAATAAATTATTGTATAATTCATTTCCCTAAAATTCTTAAAAAGTTATAAGTAAGAAACCGTTATTTTCGAAAATTCAAAGCTTTATGGTCGATTTCAAACATTTTCAAGATGTTTTTAAGCAGTCCAGGAAAAATATTTGTATAAAATTTGGTACAGATTGGTAAAGTAGATTTCGAGATAGACATATTTCATATAAGTGGGCGGGCCACGCCCTATCGCCAAAAAAATTAACGAAAAACTAATTTTCGCGTAAGATGCATTGAAAATTTCATTTTTGAGTAAATGTTTAAAAATTCGTCAACCGCACTGCCCAAAAATCTGAAAGTCCTTTACATAAACACATAAATTCATAGCCATATTTTAGATAAAAATTGTTTTTTGCATTCAGCATTTTCAACTATGTAACTGTATCTCGGTGGCAAAGGAATGAACCTATTATATTTTTGATAAATACGAGTGACAGATTTCAAATTGTTACAGTTTATTTCCAATGAAGGTCGTCTCTTTTTTTCAACACCTAACGGTAACGAAAACGCTTGAACCGTCAAGGTGTTCGGACGTGTATACGCTGTGTTTGCGATATTTGTGCTAATTCGGTTGTATTTTGCTTTAAAATGCCCTGTGTTTGCGGTCAGAAAGTTGACCGCGGGCTGCCTAAGATACGGTGTGATAATTGCAATGAATATTTCCACCTTTCGTGTGTTAAATTATCGCAAGATGATGTTGATTTTTTGCAAAAAACCAATCACTCATTTTATTGTGAAATCTGCACAAAACGGCGCCGCAATTCTTTTCGTTCGCTGTCTCCACCTCTTGTACCAACAAAATCAGTAACGGATTCAGTAAATTCTCTTGCT
>NW_023458558.1:57909874-57961425 GCF_013731165.1 Rhagoletis pomonella
ATTATGTAATCTAGTCTGTAAGATTGTTAAAGTCATAGACTAAAATAAATGAAATGAAAATGAAATGAAAATACATCTTTGTATATTGTAATTACTATTTTCAAAGCACACAGTTCTGGAGATTTTACCATATACATATACGTATGTACACATGTATGAATTTTATTTTGCGACTCCGGTTTTTACAACTTCATTTTGGGTGGCCGCTGCAGTTTTGTCTAAAATCAATAAAGGGAGTAAATAATATGGACTTTTCATACTTCATTTATAATGACATTCGTAACATTCGTACCAATTTTCAGCTTCATACGAGTTATGTGAGTTGTGTTTTATTATTTTTTTGAATAGTATTATGTTATGTTAAGATGCCATGTTATGTTATATTATGTTGTGATGTTAGGTTATGTTACGTTATATTATATTATGTTATGTTATTTGATGTTATGATGTTATTTGATGTTATGTTATGTTATGTTGTGATGCTATGTTATGTTATGTCGTGTTGTGTTTTGTTGTGTTGTGTTGCGTTGTGTTGTATTACGTTGTGCTGTGTTATGTTATTTTATGTTATGTTTTATTCTGCTATGTTGTTCAAACACATTTCCCCTCAATCCACTTCAATACTCAAGTAAACTCAACTCGGCTCAGCTCAGCCCACCTAAACTCCCCTTAATTTAAAAGGTTGAATTTCAGCCGCTGGGCGAACACTTGTATAGTTAATTCAATATAGACCTATAGTTTGTAACATCGTTCCTATTACCCGATTTATAGACTGGAGTGAAAGAGGCCATCATATAACGCTTAATAAATATATCAGAAGAGAGAGAGAGAGAGATTGAATATGATAGATAGAAGTACACAAATCGAACAAATGCACGGTTTTACAAAGAAGGGGCAAAGCCCTTCAATTTCATATTTGAGAGACGAATCAAGAGTACAGATAGCAATCATAACATTGTGATGCCCCGGGATAAACGAATGCGTACGCAACTTCTTCATCTACAGCAGGCATGCCCAGCGCAGGGCACTTTCATATGGAATTCTGCCAACGTTGGGCATGACCAGAAGTGGGCACTACCACAAACAAGCGTTCGCTAGAAGTGAGAATGCCTTAGTGTGCCTAATTCCCCAGTAGAAATCTTAAGCATACAACATCGCTGTTGGTGGCATGAGCTTGCTGCTGTGTATACATGCCAGTATAAATGAACCTTCATTTCCATTTAACACGTGTGGTTTCTCAGAGCGCATGCATACTCTAACCATACACTTGTACTACTCCTGTATGCATATGGCTGTATTAATGTTTCAATCATACAAAAATGCATTAACGGAACAGTATTAAAGCATTCTTACAAGATATGTATCCCCATATGTAAATGCTACTTTTCTGATACATTTTAATATACGGGGACAAACAAAAACGTAGCATTGACATATGCAAATGCATATCTTGTAAAAGCCCGTTGGTGCTGAAAATAGTATCGCACAACACGTCCGTTCATTAAAATTTTTGTTCAAGACTGAAAATATTACAAAAATTCCCTTCAAATTTATCAAGAAATGTACTTTAAGCAACAACAACGTACGTTCGCTAGAATTTGAATTTATTTGTGGAAATTCATGACTACGTATGAATTGTTCACACTAATTCACTCATATACCAAACATTCTTCATGAATGCGTACCATCGATTTCTACTGGGTCATTTTGCATGCTGCCGCGTTCTCATCATTACGCTCTTCCTTGTATACGTACACCACGATTGAGAGAATACAAAGGTTGCGCCGATCTCGGTACCGCTATTTTTCTCTTAACGAATTTGACAGAATCGTTGTTTGCATGACGTCACACTGGTGCAACTTGTTTACGTTTTCCTTTGCATCATTTTTTCTTCTTCTTCCATTCTTGCTCACGTTTTGGCATTTCTCTCTCGCAATTGCACCAGTGTGACGTCACACAAAAGTTATTCTCAAAAATCCTCTCTGATCGGCGCAATCTTGTATTCTATCATTCTTGTACGTACACGCGATGTTTACGCTCTTTGAGCGTGTGCTAGTTCTCTGCCCATGCCTGGGCATGACTGATCTACAGCAAATGAGATTCAAAAGATTCAGCTAAATATTGTGTGCTTAAGCAATTAAATGTTAGTCGGCTGCTGTGGTGTAGTGGTAAGCAGTGCGCGCTTCCACTCCACAATGCCTGGGTTCAAACCCTGGTCAAAGCAACATCGCAAAAATATAGAAAAAAGGTTTTTTCTTAACAGCGGTCGTCCCTCGGCAGGCAATGGCAAATCTCCGAGTGTATTTCTGCCATGAAAAACAGCTTCTCATAAAAATACAATCGCCGTTCGGAGTCGGCGTAAAACTGTAGGTCCCTCCGCTTTGTGTGACAACATCAAGGCGCACGCCACAAATCGGAGGAGAAGCTCGGCCAAACACTAACATATGTGTAAGCGCCAATCTATTATTATTATTATTAAGCAGTTAAATAAAACAGAATAAAATTTTAAAAGGCCTTGGTGTTTTCTTTCAATTCCCATTCAAATCTGCTGTTGTATTTGCTGTAAAAAAATTGTAAAGGGCTTTAAACCTCTTTATGAAATAGAGACATATATCCCTTAGATTGATGTTGTTGTTATTACATTTTTTTAATTGGTGATACTTATTTCGTCTGTTTTTAAATTTGTTTAAGATTACTAGTATTACTAGTTTACCAAGATAGTTTGTGAGTCCTGAGCGGGATTAAAGGAAGCTTGAGAGCTTGAGTTGAGAGGGGAAAGTTCCAAAACATTCATTCGCATAACCAGAATTGAGAGTGTTTGCTCCAATTTACGTCCCAAATGTGAAGATTTAAGTCATCACAATTCGCATCACGAAATTTGAAAGAAGTACCTTTAGTAATCACAAATATTATGTCATCGAAAAAATCAAAAGGAAGAGTAATGGGGACATGGTGTTTATCAGTGGTACATATCGGAAAATCAGATCCAAAAAGTTTGGGTATTAAGTTTTCATTTACAAAATAGAGTAGTTTAAAAAGCTTTTTATGTAAATTATTAATTTGTGAGATATTTAAGCTAAACAGGATATCAATGAAATTTATTTCATGAGGTCTGTTAATATTCGTAGGCGTTTGATACCAGTGTTTTGTAGTTCCACCCAAATTACATCAGTGAGGTTAAAATTGCAATAGTATCGGTATGGATCATATCTGAACTATCTGTTCAATGTATGGGAGTTAGGCACGTATTTATATGTAAAAGTCATCCGATTTTGCCGGTTCCGATCAATGATTAAAACATTATAAAAAGGCACCCGTTTACGTTCTCACAGAGAGAAATACAGGCAGAGAGACAGGTATACAGCCAGATGGGCATGGCTGGCTCGTCTAAGCTAGATGTTCGGATTATTTGGTATATATTTTCATGCATCTGTCTCTTCTATTAACTTCGTACTTACGAACATGGGACAAAAGTTATAACAAATTGTTAATGAAAGGTAGAAAACTCACATTTACAAAGGTAAATAATTACTATAATTCATTTACACTAAGCCTTAACTGCCGTTTATGACTATTGCAAAATGGAGATTACAGCTCGAAGATATTAAGTATACGCAAACGAAAGTAAAAAAGCAAAAAGTAAAAAAATAAACCTCGCCGATCATCCCATGTTAAAATTCCAGAAATTGTCTTCAGCTCTGAACTGCAGTTAAGCTTTTGGTGGAAATAGGCTAAAAGACTGGTACAAAGGCGGAGATTAAGTTTTGTGCCCTTTAAGAGATCTTAGTGGTTGAGGTCTTATTTGACTTGACTAAGTATGTATAGTGTAAGGTAAATTTCCTTTTCTTAAAATAAGTTCTGATAATTTCTGTTGCTTTTCGATTTTATTGCTTTTTGCATCACTTCAGTTACATTCCCTCGAAATTTCTACGTATTTAAAGTGACTTTTCACTCAGTTCCACTGCAAGCCATTAAAGGTCAACAATAATAGTCTGCTTAAGCCATGGAAAAACTGTTTCAATTTGCAGACAACACAAACGGAGTGCGACGTTGGCAGCAAGGATTTGTGGTTAATGTAAGAGTGCACTTTAGCAAATACGCGAGTGCTACAAAAGCCAATATTATCAGATTTTATCGATGCGATTTTTTTAACACTCATCAACAGCTGGAAAATGGAAGTGAGAGGTTATGTAACTATTAAAGAGCAAGGAGTGGTTGTGTGTTTTTGCAATGATTAAGTTAACTTTTTCAAGCACTTAATCTGCTGCTGTGAGGACGCCAATAACCAATGCCAATAAAAGCTTTCCGATGAAAGGGCTACCACTTTTAATACTTTATGTTAAAACCATCTACATACATATTTAGATACTTATATACATATCGATATTTTGCTCTACAATAACGACACAACTCAAATTATAACTTATTTTTGTAGAGCCAATTACATTTTCGCATTTCATAATTTAGCTTTGATGTCGAGCCCTAACCGCCAAAATAACGCAAGCGACATTTTTTTCAAAATTTTATTTTTGATGAAAAAATATTCCTAGGGACAATTTGAAAAAAAGTCGTTTACGTTATTTTGGCGGATATAAATTCATATCACATAAAAAATTGTTCATTATATAGAAATTTCAGAAAGGCTCCACGCTTACTATTTGCAATAGAAAAAAAGTTAAAGCCGCTTTGGTGGGTAATGGACTGAGACACGCCCGAATGCAATTAATATATTTTAATTTAAGTTGCTCTTGTTACCGACCAATGACATGCTAAATAGTACAAAGGTACATTATTACCTCCCCCTTACATTATTTTATAATACTGAGGTATGAAACGATAACATGCAGTTATCGATACTTTTACTTGAAAGTAGTATGGGAAGAAAATATCGATACCTGAAAAATTTGGATACTTTACTACTCATATCGATACTTTTGGCTATGAAGGAATTCTTATGAACTAAATAAGTTAAATTTCTTTTTTGTCTCAAGTTAACTACCAGCAGACACGGCGAACTATATAATTAATTTTATTTTTTTTATTGAGATATTTTGGTCAAAGAATTTCCCCAACAATTCACGGTCACGATTTATATGCTAATGTTATGGTTTGGAGTTTGGAAGGCATACTTCCAAAGCAGTCTAAAATAACCCAACGAAAATGTAATGTCGGCGAAGAAGTTCTTGGAATAGTTCTGGTGGTTGATTAAACGGAGGTGATTTGAGATTGACCCCTGGACAACTCAATCTTTGTGTCTCCAAATGAAGCTTTAACGCCTAATAATATTGGTAAATTATATCCATTGGACCAGTCGGAGAACACGGCAGTTTGCAGGTCGACGTAATCGGACATTCACGACACTTTCTCTCACTGGACATTTTTTAGTAATAACTCAGCACCAGCGACACCTGGTGGCTCCTTTTTGTAAAAGTATTGCCCTTACCAATACCAATACATATTCTGAATATGAGCCAAATTGCATTATAAATACAAATTTTTAGTAATAACTGTACTCCTGAGCCACTTGGCGGGTACATTTTTTCACGGCAAAATTTCTTTTACGGTACCAAAGCATCTTTCGAATATAAGTCGATTCGGTTCTTGCATTTAGTAATTACTCTGCTCCAGCTCCACCTGGATGGTCAAATTGTGAACTGAAACTATCCGTAAACTTCTTGTTCCCACTTTTAAATATCGGGTTGGTAAGAGTGACCTTTAAGGTATCAATAAACTCACCAACCTCGAGAGATTTGTTGAAAAAACCGATGCGTGAATACGTAGCAACACTTGGGAAGGAATAAAGATAACCCATATACATCAGTTTATTATTTTCACTTAGATCAGCTTCCAGTTCGAAATTAGAGTTAAAGAAATCTGCAAAAAGATTTGCAGCCTCAAGAGACGTGTGACCTTGGAAATCATTAAAAATACTACTGAGGGGAATGATTGAAAACGATTTTCAGACGTGACATACTTTCAAAAAGCTTTGGGATTAGATTTTATCCTAGACTCAAATTGTAGAACATAATTACGCTTTAGCTCTTTGCTTATTGATTTAAACTCCTTCAAGTATTGTATGTATTTGTCTCTATTTAAAATTAATGACTTTACTAACTTAAATCTTTTATAAAATTTAAATCAAAATCACATTTTCTATAACAAAAGCTCGTAGAGAAACTGTCCAAGCGGATAGTATTGCCATTAATAAAAACTAGAGTGCCAATTACTGTCGAAATTCGACCGTTTTTCGAGTTTTCAGGAGCTTTGGAGAGGTTTTCTAACTTAACACGAATGTAGCTTAACTTACAGGTAACTTACCGGAAAATCTTCTGCTTTGGAACTAAAACGTGACTACATTTTTTTTTATATCTTTGAAGATCTTTGGAGGACTTCGGCCAGACTTTTATTTTTCGAAAGCTATCGAAAAATGTCGATAACTCTTTACACTCTGTTAACACGATAAAAGTGATAAGCAGTGATAACTCGATAAACTTATATAACCTTGAAATTTAGATAAATCGATATATTTTGAAAACTCCATACAGTTCGATTTGATAAATTTGCTGATTTCAGTACACTGAGGGAAATAATGCATAATAAAAATGAATACTTTATATTTGATTATCGTTTAAAAATGTTCGTATTTAAAAATAATATTTTCATACAAAATTTATTACGCACGTATTTGACGTTTCACATCTGAGTATATATATGAGTGTACATACGCACCCCAAGCATGCAGGGCGCCGCTCTGAGAGCGGTGGCAACACACACATCCATACATAGTACAAATCGCGTGCTGTGGGGTTGATGGATATTCAGCATTTGAAAGCAAATTTATATGTCTGCTACAAGTCGTTGATATCCGAAGATGGTCAGGGTTCGAATACCACTGCAGGCAACATGCAAATTAAATTTTTTTCTTTTTAGTTTTTGTCTTGATTATTCACTTCGCGGATGCTTTTTCAGAATGAACGCGGTGATTTTAATATGCGCGTAATTGAATTGAATATTTACCAATATACAGTACTTTCGTTGACGTTTATAGTAAGATCAATTACGTTTCTATTTGATTTTAATATTTTTTTCCCTCAGTGTAGATCAATAATTATCGATAACACTCTGTAAGTTGAAAGAACTCGATGCATTACGAAAACTTCATCAATTTCGTTAACTCTATAAATAAAGCGAATTAAAAAATATCGATAACTTGATAAATTTCTTTAACTTGAGATATTTCTATAACTCCATAAATTTTTATAGCTCGATAACTATCCGTAAATTTCGACAACTAAGTTTCTGTGTCTATAAATTTCGACAACTCAATAAACATTGATCAATTTGAATAATTCCATACGTTGCGATAACTCAATACGCATGGATAACTCGATAAATTTTGGAAACTATAAACTTCGTTGTTTCGATAAATTTCGGTATATTTTATAACTGAATTTATTTCGATTCCTTTCGAAAAATTTCAGTTAATTTCCTTACTTTTTTAGTTACCCTAATTCATTGTTTCCATTTTCGTCTTTGTCTTCACTTTGGCCTTCTCTTTTTTGTCATCGTTATCATTTATTTCTTCATCTTCATATTTATCTTTATTTCAAAGTTTAATTTCAGATACGAAGTAAAACAAAATAGCTAAATTGAAAAGGTTGCAACAACAATCATACACAAATACAAAAATTTTTAAACGACGATTTCGGTCGTAATTTTCAACCAATTTCGAAACCATAAAAACTCTCCTCATCTATAAAAATTACCTTTCCAATGGTGTACTTGGTTTTGAAATAGAATAGGTAGACCTAAAGTACGAAGCAGTTTATTCGTGAAATTATTTATCTGCATGAGGTCATTACTTAAAAAATTATCCACCTATAGGTTTCAGCAAAAGTATTAACAGATTTCGGATGTAACCCTGGACTATCGCCCATAGCAGACACTCGATAATATTACAATTACTCTTATTATTGAATGTATCACATAAAATTAGAGTGTAGTACATACTTAAGTTAAAAACGATATTACGGCTTTTTCGTGTTTATCAAGTTTTTAGTAGATCCAGTAGCACCAACTTTCCACATAATATGATCTTTCGCATAACCGGTAATATTGCAAATAAATGATGTGTTCGGCAAATACTCCGGATAATCCCAAACAACATCAAAGTTTTCAATCTTGTAAACGTAGTGCTGCATATTAAAAAACCAAAACAAAAATATACATGCAAACATACATAGATACATATAGTTATATGGGAAAACTTTTGAGATGGGGACATTTTGCGTACTGACACATTGTTGCCGCCACAAAGCAGCTGCATGGCCCAGTGTGGTTTTTACACCTTCGTTAATACTAATTTTGTGTGTAAATATCAGTAAATAGTTATTCACAACTAAACTAACGGTTTAAATTACTAATTTACTTGTTAAGATCGAGAATATCAAGAAATTTCTTGTGCAACTCGCACAAAATATACTTCTCATTAGGGTATGACTTCTTAAGCGGTCAGACCTAAAGCTCGGGATTTTCAGACGGTTATTTGTAGGTTCTGAGGAATAAAAATACAGGCGTTAAACAAATGTGCCAGTTACCAAATGTGAGAAAAAGGCTACTCACAACTATAACGGAATTTCGCGTATTTTGTATAAAGCGTGAATTTTCTTGTGATAGTAGTTGAGCGGTACTTATTTTATATTTGTGGGTATAAAATATGCTTCTTTACTTCTTCAGAAAAAGAATCCTAGCAAAGCCAAACAAATTCATAAGTCCTGGTGTAATATTTTGTCTTTGTATATTTGGGTCTATGTGATCCTGCTAATCCTTACTAATGCGAATAAATGCGAATGGTTTGTTTGTTACGCTTTCACGCTTGAATTACTCAACCAATCATAATGAAATTTGGCACACTGTAGTCATTTAGTCCAGCTTAAATTATAGGATAGCTTTTATCTCAATTAGCCAAAGGGCCGTGGCACCTCCCATACAAACGGAATTTTTCATTGCACATGCCTCTAGAAGTATTTGTGGTAGAGTACTGGAACTTGGTATGGAGATATATGAAATCAATACGTGGCACCTTCCATACGCAATGAATTTTGTATACTACCACTTGTTAAAAAATTCACTTCAATTCAAAGTAATTTATAATTTAAATTAATTATTACAAAGTGGATGTCGATCGAGTCGTTGTATCGCTGAAATGTTTCTACTTTTCTTCTTACTTTTTTTCTTACCTATTTTTATGATAGCACTCTCCATTTAGTTGAAACATGGTAAAAATAATTTTGACCTTAAATAATTTCAATAAAAAATATATAGGTCTGGGGTCGATAAGGACTTTTCACTGCAACTTTGAATATTTAACTTGACGGGGCTAGTAGGAAAAAATTTTAAATATATGGTTTGAAAAGAGTAGCAATTATAAAATATTAGTTACACGGGTTATGATGTACTTCAATTAGGTTGGCAAGAGATAATTTATGGAAAAAAATTGAGCTACTATGTTGAAAATTTTTTTTATTGAAAAATCCCCATCTCAAAATATGTTCCCACACATAAGTGCATATCGTTACCTGAAATGCAAAAACAAACGTAACAACATCGTGGCTAAATTTTTTTTTATTTCTTTCTTTAAATGATGTGGGAGTTGTAATTCGATGAAAACCATCATGATAGTTAAAAACTGAATTTTAAATTTTTTATTAATTAAGACTTTTTGAATTTCAGCGACGATGTTACGTCTTTTTGTATTTCAGGTGACGATATATGTACATACATATATATCTAGATATGCTCAATCACATACTCACCGCTGGTATGGGACATTTCTGCTGAAAGGATGGAGAATTTTTTAGGGAATTTAGTATAAGTACATATCGCTGCCAACGGTTATTGTTAAAGTTATCATTAAGAAATTTACAAATATCAATCTTTATATCTAAAATGCGTGACCACTTATTGTTTTGACGTTCAATTTGCACCTTAATTTGTATTTCAACAAATTTAATTTCAATTCTGTAGACAAGTATGCCATTGACTGCCTTACGTCCGTTACGATCCACCAAAAATAAATCGAACTGCTCCACAAGTTCGCCATCTAATATTTTCGCCTTAATGCTTGTCATATAAATAGGAGACTGTGAAATAATGACACGTATAAATTTATAAATAATTTATATATATACGTATGCATGTATGTACTTACAGTGGTCGAAAAAATTATAGCCGCACCACATTTTGATAAGTTGTAACATATTATACATAGTTTCACATGGCTAAAAAGTACCGTTATTTTTTTTTTAATTTGTTTTTCATCCTTTTAAACAATTTTCGGAGTGCTCAGAATTTATCAGTCTAAAATGAGTGTTTCTTTCTTCATAAATATTACTCTGAGATCAGTCAACCATATTAACTCATTCCGAACGCTTTTGGTGTCATAAATTCTAAGTTGAACAAAAGTAACAAAGTTCAAGTAGAAGTAAGAGTTTATTAATAATCATAACGATAAAGAATATTTGTTTTTCATACTAAAAAAGCATCATATTTCAGACTCTAATATGACTTCTAATTTGGACTCATATTGGCGTGCCATGATAAAAAAAAAATACGAAGGTAGAACCGCTGAGGAATTTTTCAAATTCTTGACATTTGCAAGCAATTTAATTTTAAAATTTTACACCCAAACTCACACATACATTCTCATTTTCAATCTCAAATAAAAACAACTTTGAACAAATCCTTTTTTTACTCTCAATTTTGTATGATTTTAAAATGTTGGCAAACTTCAAAAAAAAAAAATAAATAAAAAATCATGGCCGACGAGAGAACGTTTTTACCTTACTATGTCTTTATCATGGGCGTGCCCTTCTTAGAAAGAAAATATGTTCTTTTCTGAAATCCAATTAAAAATGCTCGAAATTTTTACGAAATTTTGTTGAATTTTTAAATATTCCACAAAGTTTGAACTATATGTGTATACAAGAATAACCAAATTTATTAATAAAGAAAAACAATATGTTACAAGTTGTCAAAATAAGGCACATCTATAAATTGTTCGACCTCTGTATAATAATAAAAATTTTACATACACATGGTTTCTGTAATTTATTCATTTTAATTTATAATATACCATTATTTTTAAAGTTAAATAACGCGCCATGAGCACTGTTTAAATCAATTTTAAGAATACACATTAATTTGGCACTTACCACCATCTGAGTTACGAAAATTTTGTAAAAAACTAAAACTTTTAACAAAAAATAGAATAAGGTTAACTTGTTTTTCATTGACATTCCGCTAATATAAGTTGTTGGTGAAACCTGCTTCCAATAAATACTGAATTTACATGTCATTAAAAATCATGGCCGAATTTTTCCGCTTGAAAAACTGTGCGTTTAATCATGCCCTAACTGACTCATTATGGGATAAGTATAGATAATTTAGTAATATTAAAATGTAGATACTATAAATAAATTAAAGTCATACCAATTTAAAATAACAGTTTTTAAATACTGTTGCGTGTTTAAACCAATGATGGATGATTTGATGGAATTAGATTATTTTGTACATACATATGTATTTAAAGTACCACTTTGGATACTAAGGCTGTAAGCGGGTTGACCTAAATTTCAGTACTTAAACTAATATTCCACCGACGGCTTAAACTGTGTCAGTTCGTTTGACAACCTAAATTGCTTGGGAATAAACTAATAATAAAAGGGCAGGTTCAGCTGGAGAAAAAGAAAAAGTGAACATGATCCGCCTTCATCCATTAATTCTAATGATATACAAATATATACATATTTCGAGAAAAACTAAAAAACGTGTTCCATGTTTTTCTTAAAAAATACGCAATTAACTACATTAAAAGTTAAATTTTTTCAAAATTCGCACTTTTTTTAAATATTGTTTTATTCTGGTAGACATATCTTTTTAACCGACTTCCAAAAAAGGAGGAGGTTATCAGTTCGTGGGAATATTTTTTTTTTTTTTTTATGTATGTTACCGCATAACTTTGGACCACGTCAACCGATTTCGATAATTCTTTTTGCGGAAAGGTACTGTCTCAGAGGTGGTCTCATACGAATCTGGTTAAGATCCGATCCGTGGATCATGAGATATATATATATATATTTTTTTTTTTATATGAGAGTTGAAGTCGGTTTTTTTTTGCTAAAAATTACTTGTAATATAATTATTTACGCTTTTTTTGAAAAAACGTTCATTTTATTGAAAAATCCACATTTTGAAAATCGACTCAATAATTTTAGAAAATATTGAAAATTCCACTTTACCACCCCCTATTACCGCCCCTTGCAATTTGCACAAAAAAAATGTACACCTTAAAAATCAGGAATAAAGGGCGGGCCACGACCACTTTTTCTTTTTTTCTAGCTCAACGGGTCCTATTATTTATTTGCTCCAAAATCAAATATATTTATACTGACACTTTCCTAATTTATTTCTTTTTTGTGCCATAGCAATGATAAAATTAATTAAAGCTTCCAGAAAAAATCATTGCATGCTTAAAAATCTAAACTGTTCCTATTCACTGCATTACCGACATTTTCCAGTGATTTAGGATTTTCCTCTATTTAGTTAGAAATTTAGACGTACTCGCCTAACAGCCTAAATACAGTTGAATGGAGGCTATATGATATAGAGACCCGATCTTCGCCATCTTCACTGAAAGTATATGTTTGATAATGAGTGACAACAGTGAAAAATTTTATGTTCCTAGCTACTTAAATGAAGGAATTAAAACGAAAAACCTCATATCTTAACAATTAGTTGTATGGGAGCTATATGTTATAGTGGTCCGATTCTTCCGGTTCCGACAAAAAAATTGCCAAATCGGTCCAGCCGTTCTCATGTGATGCTATTACCAACGAACGCCATTTAATGTTTAGATACTAGAATAAATTTTAATACAACAGAGTGTTTCAGGCTGCACAGTTCTTCTGAAACTGGGTTTGAATCGTAACATCCGTTCACGGATCGAAAACGATACGAAAGAAAATTACGTGATACGTCAGTCAGTATAAGCTGAAGGGTACGATCACGTATGTCATAATCCGAAAAATGTATTTTTACGTAACGAGTGGTACGAATCGTATGTGACGATTCGACCCTCAAAAAAGACGCATAAACTTACTTGACGTGTAAGCATGGATTCATACCTGGGCAAAGACTGTCATTGCAGCATCATTTCGCAAACACTTTTTGGGGATTTTGTAAACTGTTACCCCCGCAAACATAGTTGATCACGAAAATAAGTTTACGCGTCTTTTTTGCCGTCAAAAATGTTAACGCTTTATTTTTTGCGGCCAACTTTTGAGCTCGCGTCTAGTGACAATATGTATGTTTCGATTATGGTAGCTTACACATATTTACGTATTAGACATGCTCTACAATGTTACTATTAATTTTTAAAAAATCTTTCGTTTTTCCTTTAGTTTTGCCACGCGATGGTCCCTTCATTCGCGGTCAACAAACTCAATATCAAATTGGTGATACTTTGAGCTTAAATTGTACTTCGGGGAAATCACATCCGGCATCACGGCTGCAATGGCTCATCAATGACCAACCGGTGAGTAATTGTTCTTACTTGAGTATTATCATCATATGTACATCTTACTCTTACTCACGAAATTTATGAACACCTGCTGCAAACTAACTTAAAACGAAATCTGAAAACATAATTGTATTTCAAGTTGGAAATTCTAATCATATATTGGCAAGCTAACATACATTTTGTCAGCCTTCATTTGGAGCCTCTACTGGGCCGACTTAGAAGGCAAAATCACCGTTAGAGGGGTATTTTTCTCTAGTCACCGGGAGTTTTTATGGTCTCAAGATGAGGTGGTTTTTTTCATTCAGGTTTGTTTTATAACTTTCCTCTATTTTTGAAGTTAGTTAAAAAAAAAAATAAGGGCACCTGGGCCACACTAGCGAAATGAAACTTACGTTACACATCTTTTTTTTTTCATAACCAATATACATACATACATATGTACATCTGCTTTTGGTTGAGGTTATATTTTTTGTCTTTTTCCTATCTATTTTTTACTACCTCCACCCCTGGTCTAATTACATTTATGTTATTCTGTTTTCATTTATCTTCATTTTCATCTTTATACTCTATCGTTAACAAAATCGATAGTAACATCCAACAAAATATCGTTAACGAAACCGATAAAACTATTGATAGTAAACCCGATGTCAAATTCGATAAAAATTTCGACAGAAAAATCTATTAAAAAATCGATAAAAATATCGGCAACAAAATCCACAAAAATATCGATGTAAGTATCGAGAACCTATAACAAAATCGATAACAAAACCTATAACAAAATCGATAACAAAACCTTTAATGAAAACCGATAAATTATCGATAACCAAATCGGTAAATAATAAATAACGAAATCGATAACAATATCCATAACAAAGTCGATAAAAAATAGATAACAAAATAAATAAATAATCGCCAGAAAAATCGATCGCAAAAATCGTTTAGAAAGTCGGTAAAAATGTTAATAGCAAAATCGATAACAAAACCTATAACAAAATCGATAGCTAAACCTATAACGAAAGCCGATAAATTATCGATAACAAAATCGGTAAATAATCAATAGCAAAATCGATAACAGTATTGATAACAAAGTCGATAACATATCGATAAATAATCGACAGCAAAATCGATCACAAAAATCGTTTAGTAAGTCAATAAAAATAGCGACAGCAAAACCTATAACAAAATCGATAAATTATCGATAGATAAATCGGTAATAAAATAATTGTTAACAAAATCGATAAATAATCGATAACAAAATCGGTAACAGTATCGATAAAAAAATCTATAAAAATATCGGTAACAAAACTAATAAAAAAATATCGATAACAAAATCGGCAAAACTATCGATTACAAAATAGATAACTAAATCGATAAAAGTATCGATACAAAAATCCATAAAAATATCGATCATTATATCGATAAGTTCCCAAGATATCGATAGCAAAATCGGTATCAATATCGATAAAAATTTCGATAACAAAACCGATAAAAATATCGATTTTTATATCGATAAGTCCCGAGAATCCCGAAAATCTCTTAAATCCCATAATAGTTCACACATTGAGTCTCTGGGTCTCCATCTATATCATGTTCTCTATATTTACCTTTATTTTAATCTTTCTTCCTCTATCTTCATCTTTACTTTTATCGGCAGCCTCATTCTCATCTTTTTCTTTATACTTATCTTTGTTTTTACTTTTATGTTTATCATTTCCTTCATGTACATATTCCCCTTCACTTTTGCCCTTATATAAGTAAAGTGTGTAAATTTACTTTGATTTTCATTTCTGCCTTTATCTTTACGCATCTTTGTTGTTGTTTGCCTTTATCCTTATCTTTATCTATGTACGTACTCATCTTTACTTACATTATTGTATTGGTCTTTTTCTAGGTGTTTTTTATTATTTATTTTGTTAAATTAATATGATGTGCATACACTCAATAAGCACCAACCATTTCCGTTGCACCATTTCCGTTTAATTTGCAAATTCACTCCCAACCAACCAACCGCCGCTAAAGAAGTTTCACTTCAATGAACTGTGAACTCTGTATAAGAGCAGGAAATAATATTACTCATACGCCACCTACACCTGAGTAACACCCTTTTCTGCTCATATTTCATAAATAAATCTTTGCCCATTTTCATTCGACCACTCATTACTTCTTTATTCCTCAATTGGTTTATAAGATATACGTGATTAAGTGTAACCACTTTTTGTTTTAAGCTGAATAAGGGTAAATTTAAAATATCTTGAAAACTCATCCATAAAATAAAAAACTAACTAAAATAAAAAACTAACTAGATTTTCGCAATCAGCGAACAATTCTTTATAGGAATTGGGTAGTGGCATCCATTGAACATTTTTGTGTTATTATTACATTTACATTGAGCCCAAATTCGTCCGTTATACAAATGCTTATTTCCTTTTTTTATGCAAAACCTGTTAAAAAATATAAGGAATGCAGTGTTTGTTACCTTTCCCTTTTTAATTGATGAGGAGTGAAAAGAAATGCGAATCTAGTAGTGTAAACACCGTGAATTGACTGCTTTCACGCATTTGGGGCAAATGTGAAAGTAATATAAACGTAACAATATTTTGTGAGATCGCTCTAATTTTGTAGTTGTTCACTGAGGGAAAAATGTCGGCCTAAAAATCAGAACAAACTAACTCCCTTTAAATATATAGAATCTAATTATTTACCACTTTTTGTTACATATAATATGGAACCGCTGCTACTCTTGAAATCTTCCGTAAGCCTCCTAACTCTATGGCACTATTTTCTAGAGTCGTTGCTGTCGGCTGGCTTCTGAAGCCCTTCGTCCTTACATATTTGGGTCACTTTCACAGTATGACAAATAGGTACGTCTCGATTCCTTTTTCAACTTCTCAACACACGATTTGGTAACTTAAACTAAATAATTTAACTATAACCAAGTAATGTGTTGAGAGCAATATATTAAGCTGACTTTTTTCTTGGTGTGCGCAGATCTGAGCCTGTAGGCGGCATATTTTTCCTATAGCGGCGTAAAATTCTGCTCTTAAAATCGTATGCACTTCTAGAACACTGCAAAAGTGTCTGCTCTCTATTAGATAATGGCAGATTTGATTTTTCCATCTGGAGGTAGCGATACAGCCTGATGGTGTATGTAGGAATAAAGAATAAATTATGAGTAAAAAAATCAAAGACATCCGACATATACTAAAGCTTCAGTGACAGTTGTTTTGATTGTTAGCGCGCGCGCTTAAAATAATTTCCACTTACACAGCTTCTGGTTGCCATATAAAAAGTTTGATTTGTTACCTATAATCCAACGGAAGTTTGTTGATTTTCTTTTGCACTCTCGCTTTTTTAAATTTCTTTTCAGCTTTTTCAGTTTTCAATTTAAAGTTAGCCCAAGGGCTAAATGCAAAGTCTATTGTACGACGACCAATCAAACTTCCGAACCAAACAAAACAGTTTCACAACTGTTTCACTTGAATCGAAGTTGGCGTCTTCTGTTATTTTTATTTTTCAATGAAAATATCTCACTTGCTGTTTTCATGGTTTTGAGCTTTGTGCTCATTTTCTCATTCTTTCTCTACTGTTGCTTTTAATATATGTACGTCAATTTTCTTTTGCTTAGTTGTTGTTCTTTCATTTGTTTCACTTCAGTACTTCATGCTTCATTGGACTTTTATTTGCTTTCAACCACTTTTCTTTAGCCAATTTGTGCTGCATAACTTTATTTTATTTTTATTTTTTGCATTAGCTTTCAATGACTTTGTATATGTTGTAGAAAAAGTGAATTTTATATTATCTACAATTTTATTGTTGAGTACCGCCCTATTATTTTATTAATTTATTTTTACTGTTCTTGTTTGCGCTTATCCTTATTCCGAGAAGAAAACTGCTAATCAATTTGTTTGTCAGGCGTTATTAGAGCATGGCATTTGATACTAAACCACGAACAAAGCTGTATTTTATTATTATAAGCCGTTTTGTTTTCGTTTGCGAACGGTATTTCTTTGATATAATTTTACCTACTCCATATAAGAATATTGGTCTCCGCTCAGGTTATTCGATAATCAACATGAAAAAAAGTTTAAACAGAGAAACAATGATAAAAGGCGTAACTGTTTGTGATTGAACCTTCGCTTTTATGGTTTTATTACATTTTTTGCCTAAAATATTTATCAAAATTTTCCAAAATGTCTCTTCTTTTAATTCTGCCGTGATATTAAGATTAGGTGTTTTGCTTGCCTAAGCGCATTGCAGTTAAAAAGCGCAAGAAGTTGTTGATCTAATGGCATAAAAAATAAGTTAATAAAAGCAATTATTTTGTGTCTTTGAATGAATCAATCATTGCACCATAGTAAGAACAGCAATATATTTCCGAAATGTCACCCGGTTTCGTACGCAAAAAAAACACTCAAAATAAGATAATGTGTGTTTATTGCTTCTGGAGTTTCAATGGTTTACTTATTTTTATAATTTAGTGAAATAAGACTATTAGAGAAAATACCGAAAAAACATAAATATTTCTAGGATGTCCTTTTAGATAAAAAAAAAGATTTTTTATTTAAATAGTTTATTTCTCAAAAAAGTGTTCAGGAGGCATATATCGGAAGTTATTGCCGAAGAAAGATTAAACAAAAAGCCTGCCTCCCAAGAAAATCCCCACATTAACCCTGCATTCTTAATATACGATATACGTTAATTTTACGTGTATGCCGCATAAAATGTCCCGTTGTTTTTTACCATTATGCCCTATCGCTATGTGCGCTCGGCAGTGCTTCCTTTATTTTCTTGTTGCATAAACAAGAGCATAATTAATTGATTGTCAGTCCGCGGTTTTCTTTGATCGTTAGTACAAACAAAGTGTGCACGTAAAAAACGGATGACAACTACATATTTCTCTATATGTAAGGAACCTCCCCTGTGTGGTAAGCATCAAATTAAAATATGCACGGAATGTATGGAGAATGTCCCAATTATTTTTCAATACATAACTTAGTTTAAGAAACAAAAAGCTTTATATTTTCACACGTGTACCCTTTGTTTGGAAATTACCCTTATAGTAATTTTGCCATATAGTACACTAGGTGAACTTCTATGCCCACTAAATTAAGGAGCAAATATGTTAGATGTTTTTGGGGTGTATGATCATGTTTGACGTTTAAGTTTTTATGTTTAACATAAAGAAGCAAACCCAATTTCATTAAAACCAGATAAAAGTTACCATCTTCCCTCACTTGTGTACACCGTTGCTTTCAAGCACGAAAAGGTTTTTTCGAAAATGTACCAACATTCTTTGAAACTACATTTTTTGGAAATTGTCCCGGGATTACAAATTTTCCAGCCCGAAAATCGTGCCAGATCCTTTTTTTCGGAATAAACGTACGAGCATATATTGAATTTGTGTATTTGTGGTGGACTCAATTTGTTTGAAGCCAATAAAACATACTTTTTAATTGGGACACCATGTAAAAAGGTGACGTTGGTTGCTAAACTATGAAATATAAAACTTGAGCCCGATTGTAAATTATTCAGAACTTCCGCGGAACCTAGCCCATGTAAGCTGTACTATAAGAGTTTTTAAATAAATTATCTGCAGATAAAATTTAAGCTACTAACAGTATGTAAAATTTCTAAATTTTGCAAATCTCAAATTATCTACGTTTACGCATTAACCAGCAATGAGACATCAGCTTTGCAGCGTCTCGTTTCCCGAACTCGTATAATAAGCTCTCGCAAGTCATTACTGCTTGAAATTAACGAGCGCCATTTGTATGCAACACGCATCTCTTTGGCAACGAATTGCAGTAATTTGGGACACATGAGGCAAACTGAGTTTATGTATGGCAGTAAAGACTTATTTATGTGCGTTTTTGAGTTAGTTATACGCTTCAAAGCAAACTAGTAGGATGCATTGCATATGACGTGGCATGAATATATCCCGTACGCATTTGATCGTTCGTCTTAAGTGTTAAATAAAGCCGTTTTGCTATTTAGTGTGCGTTTGTGTGCTTCTTATCTAATTTTCAAGTGCTAATCTCACAGTTAGTCTCTGGATGGAATCAGCTAATTAGCTTTGTGACACTTGCCTAGAATTGGGTTTTGTCATTGCTTATCACGCTTGAATAAAGCAGTCGTATTTCTTTAAGTGTTTATATGAACGCAGTGCTCAAAAAATTCACTCACAACATTTGCATATACTGGAGGTTAGAAAATGTGTGTGAAGCTTTTGGTGATAATTTTATCTCTAAACACTGTGATTAGCCAACGTTGTAAGTAATTTCTCCATATAAGTATGCACTACTGCACGTAATTTAGTAGTAAGGAAAATTACTTATGCGTATATTTCCTTGGCTTTCCTTTTATGCTGCTAGAATCTACATATGTGAGTAACATCAGCGAATTCGTTTAATTGATATAAAGTAAACCTAAGAATACAACAAAGGGAAGGAACGATGCAGTGAAGTGCCACAGCAAAGCGCTTTACGGTACTTAATATAATGTTGGTGATGAATTAAGTGAAGTGTCTTCCGCGAGACCTTATGAAGCAACGCATGCACACGTTTGCAACCACGCATAGTAAAAATGATTATACTTCTTTACTGATATGTAGAAATTTGTGGGTTCGGTGGTCGCTGTAAAGAAAGAAAAGAACAATTAATACATGTGGACAAATATTTTAGACGTTAAAGTTGCTGGCGTCCCTAAATGGAAGCGCTAAGAGTAGCGTTTTCTATTGTAAACGAGTATCAGCGCACGCTATCCCCAAATCAACGCGGCGTAATTTTTGACGTTTTCTCATTTCCTCTCGGTTTTATTTTCGTTTCCTCGTTAACTTTTTGTCCTTCCTCTTTATTTCCGTTTTCTGCATCCAACTTCAACACGTAACGCCCTGTCAAGAATGAAAATTCCATTTGCTCGGCGCCAGCGCCGCGTTATTGTGGGATGCTCCATACAAATTTTACGGGCATGAGGATTTTTAACAATTTAGGGACGGCACACAGTGTAAGCTTTGACCCATATAGCTGCTTTTAATTCTGTAATTCGAAAACTATTGAAGATAGATTAATGAAATTTTGCACAAGGTACGTTATAAGATAGGCGAAGTTTTTTACAAAAAATTTGTCACTTAGAGTTACCGTCACGCCACCCTATTAAATAACTGCAATTTTTAAAAAGACAAAAACTGAAATATTTGACTAACTACAAGGGCTAAAATGCCCAAAATTGATATTTAAAATATCCTTATAAGAAGAAATTATAAACTGACAAACATGGACTTAAAAATAAATATATATTTTTTTATTTATGAGGGTGGATAATATCGATAAAAAAGTCAAGTTGGGTCAACAAAATTCCATTATAAGTTCAATATTTCTTGCTCTTTTTACAAAAATGGCATACCATTGGAAAGGTAATCAATCAGGCTTTCTTTATTCAAAGCGAAAATACAATGAAAGTAAATATGTTTACGAAAAAGGAAATAAGTATAACGCTAAAGATAAAGATATATATACATAAGTAAAAGAAAACTAGGGACGAAGATAAGAATAAAAATGGAGAGAAAAGATGATAAAGTAATTATATCGAAAAGATATAGATAGAGACAGTGATAGAGGGGGAATTCACT
Organism: Rhagoletis pomonella; assembly: GCF_013731165.1. Lineage (NCBI taxonomy): Eukaryota > Metazoa > Arthropoda > Insecta > Diptera > Tephritidae > Rhagoletis > Rhagoletis pomonella. The sequence continues at coordinate 57,931,081 of NW_023458558.1, forward strand.
ACTCACATACTTACCCCATATGGCAAGTTGCCATACCTTAATTAACCACACCCTGACTCCATACACCTGAAATCACCACACCCCAGCTCCCCACACTTCTTCTTAACTCACCTCCCCTAAATACCCCTTAACTTACCACACCTCAATTTAACTCTCCACACCTTAACTCACCACGCCAAATTTCACCACATGACATGACATCACTTCACATGACACAATATAACATGGCATGCCATCACATAATATGACATCACACTATATCATATGACATTACATCACATCACATGTTATCACATGACATGATATCATTGATATGACTTCATTTGATTTGATATCACATGACATAACATCACATAATAAGACATCAAATGACATGACATCATGTGACATAACATCCCATCACATCCTATGATATTATATCACTTAAGCAAAAATAAATATAAAAACAAAGATAAGGACAAAGAAGAGGATGAACCTCAGTTTTTGCACTGATAAAATGATCTGAAACTTTAGAATTTGAACTGAAAATCAAGTCAGAGTTTAGGCTCACTTTTTAAGCAAGATACCCAATATCTTTCTATTCATCGTCATCTCGAATTGAGATCAAAGCTTCTGTGTCCTACTTTCAAAGTTTTCAAAACGCTTATCACACAGATTTTCAAGGCTCAAGATGATATATCGCACAGTCGAAGACATGAAAAATACAAAAATCTAAAAATTCGACTGCCCTGAGACATGTCCGCTGCTTTTACGGTAAAATTCACTATTCTCTTTGAGTATGTATCAGAGCTTGCATTCCTTTATATTTGAGACAAATCTTTGACGCATTGTCGAATAACTGAACGCGACAATTCGGCCTGATCCGATGGGGCATTTCTCAAGGCATTATTCCAGCCGTACCATGCATACTATTGGCTCTTGCCAAACCTATTGAAACAATTTTAAGAGAATTTGAGATTCTAAGTTATCTTGTATATATCAAACACAAACTACTTAAAACCATCACAGACAATGGAGATATTTTGGGAAAAAATAGGGACTGCGGCGATTCTTTTACTAATGGCGTTTTCGTTTCTCTTGAAAAATGTTACCTTCTCTTTGCCTTCTGCATACAAATACTAAGAAGAGGGCAATGAGAAGGCAACGTTTTTTGAAGTAACGAAACGCCATAAGAGTACGGGATGTTGATGTAAACAACATTCAAAATGTTAGAATAAGTGTTTTAAGTATTTACGTGATAATTAAGTTTATATATATGAATTTTTATCAATACTACAAAGCAGATGCACATACCTACATACGAAATATAAATGTTTATATTTTCATCTGACACACATATATAATCATCTGTGTTTGGTTTATTTCGTTTCAAAAGAAATTAATTTTAGATAGTTCATTAAATACTGTAAATTTGGCAGAGAATTACAATTACATGTCTTGAAAAAGGCATACTTATTCCTATTCATTTTTATCATAAAATCTAGTAGTTAATTTTTGAAATTTTCTCATTTCTCCTCGTTTTTATTCGCGTTTCCTCTTTCACTAATTGTTCTCTCTAAGCTTGCGCATTTTATACAAAATGTAGTTTTTGAACTTTCATTTATTTGCGGCTTATTGCCATTCAAATACAATAAGCGACAGGGCAGATTCCGGTCTTCTAGAGCAGCATTGAACATAAATGGCTATATGATTGGCTTGAGAATTTTACAAAACCACTACACCACAGCGGCCGACCTGTTTGCATATCCGAAAAAACCGAAAATTTCCTATTTGTATATCGAAAACTATTATACTGTTTATATTTTTGCTTCCGATTCGGATTCAGCTGAAGGACTTACACAAAGCTCTACCCAGAATTGCAGCCGACAACGGTAAAGCGGTCGGCGGTGGGGGAGCAGCTGAACAGTTGCCGCAGTGAAATCCATCAGAGTAAACACAATTCCGGCGCACGACGGCCTCCATCAGTTGTAATTTTGATTTGAAAATTATCATTTAAATTAAATATTTTTCTGTACGTGCGTGTATGTAGATTTGCTGGCAATAAAAATGGATGAAAACATCCGCTGCAATTCTGGATAGAGCTTAAGAAATAATGGCTAAATGCCACAGTTCGGATTTCTTGTGAACCGGTGTTGTTATTCCATCTTTCAAAACAAGAAACACAAAAAATTAAAAATCAAGTCTTCGTGGCCACAAATGGGGAACACTTTTTCAGAGATGATAACATAGGTAGGACAAACTTTAAATGCAAAGGTTGCTGCCGTTTCCAATAAATATTTAGATAGTCTGTTATAAAATTAATTTGACAAAAAATTATATTTTTGATTCACTGTAAATTTGAAGCAAAATGTATTTGTAATCATACTATTTTCCTAAAAGCCCTCACAATTCTATTAGTTTCAAAAAATATGCAGTGAGTGGATAATAATAATATCAATCAGTAAAAATAGCATCGAGTTTGAGTTCAATTTAAGAATAACTGGTAGGTATTGAATGTACTCTTAGTAAAGTACTACATAACAGCAATTTTAGAGAAAAGCAAGAAAATTTAAAATAACGTTTGCCGTGATGGAATTGCTTCTACTCCCACTTGACCCATTTCCAGAAATTTGTCGCTTAAACCACATATCTTCCTGAATCCGTCTTTATACTGGATAAATATTCGACCGGAATAAGCACTAAAATTTTAAAATGTATTAATCTAATCTACAATTGCCAAAGCTTGCATCAGATATTCGTATGCAAACTTTTGTTTTGAAGTTGCACATCTACACATAAGAGAATAAATAAATTCCAAAGCGCCTAAATGGTTGACAGAAGCAGTAAGTTGGCGTGATTTCCCTGCAGCTACACTACAGTGATGATACATACTTGTTTGGATCACTCAACAAAAATAAAACCCCCACTTTTTCCTATGCTCTTAAAATTTTTTTCGCACAAAATTCCCTACAGTTTTTATCAAATAATTCCTTATGACATTAAATAAAAGAAGACCAAAAAAAGTTCGTCTATATAAAATACAGATGGTTCAATGTTTAGAAAATTTATTATAATATCAAGTATTATATAAAAACATATATGTACACTATTGCGTTGTATGTGTTCATATCGTAGGTCCTGCGCAATAACGGCACAACTGAAAACAAAGAAACCTAAAGGGGCTCATGTCTCTAATCTTCAACCGACTTCAAAAAAGGAGTATGTATGTTACCACATAACTTTGGACCACGTCAACCGATTTCGATAATTCTTTTTGCATCGGAAAGGTAGTATCTCAGTCTCAATCCAGTTTAGATGCGATCATCGGAACATGAAAAAATTAACGGGAATCCTAGATTTGTACATGAAAATTGAAGTCGGTTTTGTTTTTTGCTGTAAAATTACTTGCTGTCTATCCATGTCTAATCCTTACTCCTTACAGTAATAATCCTTATATTTTACTTTGGTTAGGATTACATAAGGACTCGAGACATGAGCTCTTAACAGGATTGAGGTTTTTTTGTTTTGAATTGTATCGTTATTCCAGAGTATCACATTAACCTAAGTAAAAAAAAAACAATACTTTTTATTTAACTTTAATACTTGGCTATATCATTCGAACACTTTTCCGGATTTAACGCTGCCATTGGAACATATTCTTGATAAAAAGTTGCCATATGAACTTATCTGCATATTTTCATTTTGAGCGAAAAAAATTTACATACAAATTTTGATTTTTCGAAAAATCCCAACATTTAATTTATTTACAAAAATATGTCTTTCTTTTCCTTTCACTAACTTGTTCGACCAAAATCCCTACGGGAAGGGAATTTTCGCTACATGTACCAACACTGCTGCACTGACAGCCCAGACAGTGACACCCTTCGTGTACAGCACAATCAAGCATTTAAAGTAGAGTGAGAAGTGCAAAATTGTGCTTCTTTATTAAACTATCAAAATAACATTTATGTTAAATGTCTAGTCAGGTTTTGAATCTAATGCACAAATATACATACTACATACTTGTAAGCATGCATGTACATAGGTATGCGATGGTGTTTTGGTCAAGACATTGTGCAAATATTTACAATCAAATTTGGAATTTTTAAATAACAGCTTTACAACAACAGACTGGCAAGGATTTAAAGTTATGGCTATGCAAGTGCATACGAACATATGCATGTATGTGTGTATATACATTAGGGTGGTCGAAAAGAGCATGAGGAAAAAGCAAAGTCGGAATTTGTATGCTCTCACCCCCTAGGATTGTTCTATACCGAAAACAAATATACCCCTACTTTTTATTTTGAAATCAGAAAATATTTAGAGGTCGCTCAAAGTTTTACATGTATTTTACATGGCAGCAACAATAATTTGTAAAAATGGTATAGAATTCTTTAAAATCAATATTTTTCGATCGGAACACTCCGTTTCTCTTCAGGATGGGTGAATTTTTCCCCATATAAAATACATGGAAAACATTGAGCGACCTGTAAATATTTTTGGATTTCAAAAAAAAAATATATGGGTATAGTTGTTCGATATATGTAAAACAATCCTAGGGATGAGAGCATTAAAATTCCGACTTTGCATATTTTGAACCACCCTATTGTACATTCAGTTCATAGAAGGAAGGTGTACGCCAAAATTTATTACCAAGGCATGCATATTTGTTCAATTGTTTGACTTAATTAATTTTAGCTTTTATTTATTTGAAGTACATTCCTACTGAAAAGAGAGACAATAAGTACGTATATGAATATGTATAAGAATACTGCAACCATTGCCATTTGCTGTTTATTTAATTAAAACAAACTTGCTTTTATCAATATTATTCCATAACTTATTATTTCACGTTACACTCGCTGAAATATGCTTTATATATGCATACATCTGTTTTCGTAGATTAATGGGGACATTTCACCTTACACGTAAATTAATTTCCAGGAAATCTACATACACGATGCGAAATTTAGCTGCTGCCTAAAAACAAAATATTTGCCGCTTACACATTTGGCTCAGTGTGTGTCCGGGAAGCTCCATTTCGTGATGTGCATTTTGATTCTATCACATAAATTGAAGGACTTACAGTTTAACACGACAATTCTAGGACCAGTGTTAAAAGTTTAACATTAACAAAGTTCGTTTCGCAACTTTTTTTGTAAGAGAATAAAGTTTAATTTTGGAATGTGGTGAGTTATTGTGGAAAAGCAACAATAATTTGAAAAAATGGTAGAAGTGATAGCTATTTCGGAAATCACCACATTTCGTCATCAGACTTCTTTCAGTAGGATTCAAACCGACGATCCCACTGACTCAGCCAGTTGCCTACGCACTGTTGTTGCTTTTCCACAATAGTTTTTCATTAAAAAAAAACGGTCTCAACCTCAATAAAAATTGTTGAATGTAATTGTTATAAGGCCATAAATAACAAAAACAAATACCTTAGGGACGACCACATCTAAAAGTTAAACATTTTAAAAATAGAATTATTAGCAAAAACCACCAAAACCAACAACCACATGATCAAGTTTAAATAGTACTGGAATAGCTGCGCTTGATTGTATTGGGTGGCGCCGAATGAGCTATATGGTTTGAATTCTTTTTAACAGTTTCCTTTGGGGATATTTGAAAGAAAGAGTGTACGTTAACAAACCAAGAACCATTCTTCAACTCCAAACCAACATTCGAAATGAAATCATGGCCATTACACTCGAAACTCTGCGAAAAGTTATGGAAAATATGCTAAAAAGAGCACGGACATCACTTACGGGATATCATTTTTCGAGGCTAATTGCAAAAAACTCCCCAATAATATACTATATTTAAAAAAAATATATAATAATCGTATAAATAAAAAATTTATAAACCATTTAAACCATATAGCTCATTCGGCGCCACCCTGTAGTTGGCTCACAAGAAAAAATTGGAAAAAGCAACAACAGTGGGTAGGCGACTAGCTGAGTCAGCTGGGGTCGTCGGTTCGAGTCCCGCTGAAGAAGTCTGATGAGGAAATGTTTGTGATTCCCGAAACAGCTATCACTTCTTCCATTTTTGAAGTGAAACTGCACACGGAAATGGTGCAACGAAAATCATTGGGACGGAAACAAGTGCTTCTTGAATGTATCTTATACATTTAACTAAAGCTTGATAATAAAAGGTTAAAGAAAACACTTAGAATAAGACTTGTATAAGAATGAAAGTAAAGGTGAGTATAGATAAACAAAAGGATAAAGGCAAAGGTAAAAATAAAAATAAAGACAAAAATGTGTAAAGGCTGAGACAAAAATGAAGACCAAGGTAAATTTAAACACTTTATAAGGGCAAATTTGAAGGCGAATGTGTAGATGAAGAAAATGATAAACATAAAAGTAAAAACAAAGATAAATATAAAGAAAACGATGAGGATACCGATAAAGGTTTAGATGAAGATAAAGGAAGAAATATTAAAATAAAGGTAGTAATAAAGAAAAGGATTCTGATAGAGACACCGAGACTCATTCTGGGAACTATTTTGGGATTTTAGTGATTTTCGGGATTCTCGGGACTTATCGACGTAATTATCGTTATTTTTATCGGTTTCGTTGTCGATATTTTTATATATTTTTTTTTTTTAATAACAAAACAATATTTTTAACGATTTTGTTATCGATTATTTATCGATTTTGTTATCGATATTTTAATCAAATTTCTAATCGATTTTTGTTTTCGATTATTTTATCGAAGTTATTATCGCATTTTCTATCGATATTTTTATCGATTTTCTAATCGATTTTGATACCAATAATATTGATTTTGCTATCGATATTTTTGTCGATTTTGTTACCGATTATTTATCCATTTTGTTGTCGATATTTCTATCGATTTTGTTATCGATGTTATTATCGATTTTGATGTCGATATTTTTATCGTTTTTTGTTATCGATTTTGTTAGCGATATTTTTATCGATTCTGATAAATATGGAAAATATGCTAAAAAGAGCACTGTTGCTTGCAATTTGCTGTTTTTTCCTAATTTACTTGCTTACCTATAGCCTATATCTCAAACTGATTTGAAGATTTTAATTGTCAATTAGCATTAAACGGTGTTCACAGGAGGCGATTTTACAGGCAACAATCGCCTGGTGTAAACGCCCTTTCAACTAATCGCTTCCAATGAAGTTGGGGGGCAGCCAACTTTTGATTCAACTAATCGCCTCTAAAATTGCCTGTAAAATCGCCTCATGTGAACACCGTTTAAGATTTAAAAGTTCGTTTATCATTTCTAACCCAACAATTTGAAGAACTCTTCTACCTACGATCGCATTCCTGAACCTTCACTTGGGCTGCGTAATAGATCTTTCCAACAGCATACGATCGCTTTGTTCCTTTATTGTCTCACTACATTTGCTTATTTTCAGAGAATAAGCAATTTCCATGCAAATCACTTGCTAACTTTACTCACCTGCTGTTGATGACGTTGCCCCTGTTGCTGTCTCCGACACTAGTAGCCGTATTTACATTTGCATTTGCGACTTAAAACTTCGGCAACTGTCTTTGCTCTAAGAGAAAGCTGAACGTTTACTTACAATTTAAATGGACATTTAGTGGCTTAGTCTGCTTATACAACAAAAACAGGCCAGCAGAAATAATGGCCTCGATGTAAGAGGGTGTGTGCGTGTGTGTACGTTTTGGAACGGTTTATTGCGTACAACAGGTCGTATGCGTAACATGAAGGCAATGACTTGTAATGAAGCAAATTTTTGGAAATTTGCCAAAGATATTAGTGCTGTAGTGTATGTGCCGGACACGAACTCGGATGATTTGGTGCTAGTGTGTGTGTGTGTGTTGTTTATTCACAGAGTACCAGCTTGTCTCTTGTGGTGCCTACCGAACCCATTGGGAAATACATATAAGAAGCAAATACAATTTCCCATGCAAATACATATATATGCACGTGAATATGGTCGTGTATTTAGTAACATACTTTAGCTGTAGTGACTAGTGTTCAAATACAATCGAGATGAACAAATTTACTGGTGCTATTTGTTTAATGCGCAGGGTGTTCAAAGGCCGACAGGCTACCCTAGATACATATCTGGTGAGTTGCGGGAAGTACTCTTGTATGAAAAACGAATACGACCGATTGTCGATTCACTACATGTTAATTTAATGTACATTTCATAGAAGCCTTAAAAAAATGTTTTCTATATTAACTTATATTTTGCCATCATTTCCTCTATGCTCTCAATACGTACATACATATATAGGGCATTAAATCCCAATTCGGAAATCATTTGGCTTTTGCATATTCGATTTATTTCACTACTACTTACATATGTATGTTCATAAATAATTTTCAGAGTGCTTGGCGTGGATGTGAACAAAATTTGTTAGTTTTTACTAACTTAAATATTCGAAAAAATAGATTCTATGTTATCCGATTATCGGACTAGGATTAAAAGTTGCGGAATGAGTGACTGTTTTTTTTTAAGGGAAATCAATATACGGAAAAATTGTATATAAATTTTATAGAAATACGTTGAAAATCTGAAAAATATAGTCCCGATCGGCCCATTTTTCGCAAAGTTATTTATGGCTTAAAAAAAACAAATTTTTTTAAAATCGATATCTCGAAAACGGCCGAAAAAAATATTACAAAATTAAACAAGTCCCTCTAAGTTGGTACTACAACATAAAAAAAACATTAGTAAAAAACGATCGGCGATTCAAAAGGTACACAACATGTTGACCTTTTTTGGCTATTTTTATTTTATTTGTTTAATGGTAATTATTTTTCTGTAAAAATATTGCTCAATATCTAGCAAAAACTTTATAAGTCCGAATTTCAAATTTACTTTGTAGGAAAATTTGAGAAATTTAAGAAATTTTTACAAAAACAACAAAAAAATTCCAAGTATGCAGTTTTATAGCCCATTAAATTCTAGCTCGATAAAGCGCAAGTTTCAAGCGGCTAAGAATTCAGCTAGATTTTTGATCATTTTTTTCTGACGGCGTTATTATTTTCTTCCATAAAAAAAAAAAAGATTCGAACATACTTTGTATAAAAGAAATGCGTAACATGTCAGAAAAAAAATTACTAAAAATCAGCGTGAATTCTTAGCCACTGGAAACTTCACTTTATGAAGCTTTAATGGGTTAAAAAACTACATTACAACTGTAATTTTTCCACAAAGTTTGAAATTTAGACCAATATAATTTTTGTTAGATAATGAACTGTATTTGTTTGAAAAAATAAAAGCATTAAACAAACAAAAGAAAAATAGTCATAAGTGGTCAAAATGTTGTGTCCCTATTATTTTTCAAATCACTGTATGTGTATGAGCATGTAGCTTTGCGCTGCTTTATAGAAACTCAATAACTGCTATTAGGCAGACTTCTTTATTTATTTTCCTTTTGTCACGCGTGTTTGTTTTTTCCCAGAAACCCATTTACAACTTCAAATTTGCACATCAATTGCACATACATAAGTATACATTCAAATACACACATGCAAAATATGTAATTTGCCCAACGGTGTTTGTTTTCCCATTCAAATTCTCACTGATAGCCGCCCATTTGCATGTCTGGCAACAAAATTTACTAACCCAAAATGGAAATCAATTCATTTGCTTATTTATTTTTTCCCCAATTCACTGCCGTCCCTTCCAGCTCTAAGATCTATTCTTGTTCCTTGACTCACAATTGGATAGGCTTGAGGGCAGATAAGCATTCATGCACACAGCAAGCCATTGTTTAACTATTTACATGCCCTCAAAAAATCTAAAGCAACACAAATTTAGATTTCTTTATTTAGGGGCAGGCACCTCTCACATGTGCTACACACCACAGTATAGCATGTTATGCACTGGCTACAATGTGTAAGTGAACATGCTATTGAATGGTGTTTGGTATTTTAAGGACCTTAGTTTTGAAATGAGTACCAAAAATTTATTTAATGGTACGTATATAAATTAGCGTGGTCCTTAAATGTAGAAAGGAAATTTTCGCATTAGATTTCATAAGCCTCGAGACCAACATTTAAGTGGAGTATCTTCGCTTTAAACAGTATCGATTTTGGTTATTAAATGAAAAACAAATATATTTAATTTTTTGAGTCTCCATAGAGGCATCTGGGCTTTGACCCCACACGCCTTAACCGACTGCAATCGGAACCCGAATTTATACGTGATATCTTCAACAATGGTAGTATCGATTATAGGTATTAGATAAAAAAAATCATAATTTTAATATTTTGAGTCTCCATAGAGGAAAACGCCTTAACCGACTCCAATCGGGACCAAAATTTAAATGTGATATCTGTAATTGTGGTATTACCGATTGACGGTGTGAGACCGGAAAAAACTTGCATTTGATTTTTTAAGGATAACCCTAATGTACATACATACATACTTACAAGAATTTGTAAAAAAAAGCATGTAAACGAAAAAATTTTAGTTTTAATGTTTCTGAAGTGTTCTAAACTGAAACCACAGGGGAGCAAATAATCAGCTCACGTACATATGTAAGACATTTGTAGAAAAAAATGGTAATACTTTTAAACTTAGCTCGGCTTAGGCCGACACCATTACGATATAAATATTTACTGTCGCCAGTCCTAAGCACATAGATTGTTATGAACTTTTGACATACCCTTTTTACTTACATCAATTTGTGGGTCTAGTTGATTTATAAAAACACTCTTTCAAATTACTCAATTTGAAATTTTTTTTTGTAGTAAGCTTTGATATAATTGTCTGATACATACCATTTTCAAATATTTTCGCTAAACGCTTTCACTCATTTAAAAATGGCAAGCGAATTGGAGATACGAAAAACGAAACGAAAATTTTTCAAGATCCCACTCAGTGAACATTCAAAAAAAAAATTGCTTGGGAAATAAAAGTAAACCCAAAAACTGTATCTGTAACTGCTCTAAGTGTTGTGGAGCTTTAATAAGGACTTGGCTGTTACTCGAAAGCCCGGTTGCGGCAGAAAAAAGGGCATCAGTGACCAAAATAAGAAAAACAAAATTATCAATGTTTTGAATAGCAACGCGAGAATTTCGCGCACAAACTAAGGCGAAGGTGGAATGTTCCGAGATTTTTGTCCGCAAAGCAAAAATGCTGGGTTTCTTAGTGCACTTTTTTGCTTTATTATATGTAACACAAATTTGCTTTATTGCCGTTTAACTTATAGCATCCCCCTCCCTCCCTTGTTCCTTCTTTGCTGTTGCACGATGGCTTGCAATAGCCGAGGTATGCCACAAACACCACATTTAAACACACAGTTGTTTTCTTTAAGCATGCACTTTAATGTTTGTAAATAAGCATATCGCAAGACTTTATTTGCACTCCAAATCCAGCACAGCTTAAGAAAATGCTTCTGCATTGCCTTTCTCTCAAGCACGACCCATTTGCTTTTCACACACACCAAGCTAACATATGAATACATGCCTGCCATCCATTGCCGCAAAAGGCAAATAAGAAATTTCATTTTGCTGAGTGCATCTTCTAGCTAGCCGCATTTGCTGCTTACTAAAATTTTAGAGGCAAAAATAGCTTGCACACACACACGTAGGTGTCTGACAGTCGAAAGTAATGAAAGTAGCGAATTGCTTTGGTACACAGCTGTAAATACTTATATATGCATAGAAGTACTTAACTGACTCGATTTGTTTTCATATTGTTAATTCTCAAAGTTTGTGTGATATTTACTATCCTGAATTTGTTTTCCAAATATTTGTAAGTGCCGCTACCTTAGTAAAAGGCTCATAGCACTCCCTCGCTAAAAATGCAAATAAATTCTGCAAATGCAACGCATTAATTTGTAAAAGCAAAAACACTACTCTGCAGGTTGCCTACATAGAACATCAACAACAAAAAATAACAAATGCGGTGGCAAACCAAATGCTGCTGACAAGAAACTAGAAGAAATAAGTTAGTTTGTGAAGATTATCACCGCGTTGCTTGGTTTGACATCACTGGTCGCGCTGAGCACTGTTGCGGTTGTGCATTGCTATGATGCTAAAATGTCTGGAAAATTGGTGAAAACCCATTGCGGTAGTTTACTGTTTAAATATTTATGAAAGAAAATTGTCTATATGCTGTCGCCGGTGGAGCTGTTGTGTATAGAGCTTGTGGTTTCGATGGAGCCAGCTTTCAAATACGGATGGCAGTAGGGAATAACTGAGCAGAAAAGCGTCTAACTTAAAAGAATAATGGAATATCTATGCGCTAGTCGAAAATAAAAAGTATTCATAAAAGTATAGGGATCAAGTTTTTTTTTGTTTTATTTTTTATACAAGGAGAACGCATTGGAAGCCTAACCCCCGTAGAGTGGAACTTCAATTGGAACTAAAAGTCCTTGTCTGCCCGCTGTACCGTACATTCCTGCGGTACTACTATTTTGTATTTCGCCGGGAAGCGGTTTTGAGCACTAAGCTCACCTGTTTCCTTAATTTAACGATTATTGCTGCTGTGATGGTTCCTACTGCTCCCCAGTTCGTTGAGGTTTCCATAATTTTTGGCACTAAGTTCTGTACTGTGGGGCGTTCGCCGAATGCTTCACTTAGAACTTCTCTCTCTGCATTGAAACATGGACAGCTAAACATTACACACTCCAGGTCTTAGGGAAAGTTATGACCATAAGTCTCGCAATGGCCAAAGTAAGATCTGAAGCAGCCATGGCCAGTTAGTGGTTGGGTAATATTGAAGTCTACCTCGCTGTGTGCCCTACTAATCCAGGTCGCAATATTAGGTATGAGCCGATGTGTCCATCGTCCATTGGTAGCGGTGTCCCATCGTTTCGAAGTACAGGTTAGGTTAGGTTAAGTGAACGCCGCGAGCTTATTACAAAAATTCGAATGCAGATAATTTCGAGCCCTGAAATCTCAGCGTTTTTTCAGAAGGGCGAGCCAAAATGCTTTCATCTTAGCCTCGCGAAGGTTGGACAGTCTAAAAGAAAGTGTGGAGATGATTCCACTTCATCTTCCTCTTGAAAGCTGATAAAAAAATCAGTCGAAATTAATAGTCTCACCGCATTACTACCAGTTGACATAAATAGGATCCACCTTCAGAGGCCTTTGCAGCTGCGCAGGTATGATGCCATCGGCGACTTTAATGGTTTGAACGCATTTATCGCCCAGCCCAGCCCGATCGTGACGTCCAGAAGATCGGAGAAGCGCAGAACCTGGGGGGAGCTTCTGAAAGCAGTTAGCGACAGTTTTTGAATCGCTATCGCACTATTCGACGCAAAAATATATATATCATGCGACAAAAAGTGCGATAGCGATCCGAAAATTGTCGCTAACTGGTTACGAAATTTCTCTCCTGATGTAAAAAATATTGCAAAGAAATACATTTTGACTGTACTTCGAAGTACGAAGTACAATAGCGAAAAACGAAGTACTGTACTTCCGAAAGAAGTACGGTTGGCCACATTATGAATGAGGCTTCCTTCGCCACCAAATCAGTAGGATGCAGCTCTGCACCGCAAGGGCTGCATCTTCCGACACCTTCCGAAAAGCTGCATAGAATCTGTACATCGCCTTGATGTCACGGCTCTATGAAGCTTCATGGACCAGATCTCGGACCCGTAGAGGAGCACGCATTTCAGCGCCAATCCAGTGGTTTCCTGCTCTTCTGTTTGGGGCCCCTAGCGGTTACCAATATCCTCGTGCCCGCACAATTTGTTTTTGCAGCCTTCTCGCAAAAGCGGACCTTCGCTACTTCTCTTTCTTGAACCGTTGATGAGTATAACACCACCGATTTTTGCTCCGCCAGACTCTGACCCTTGGATTCCATCCAGTCGGTATCTTTAAGACATTTGCAGCCATCGTCCGCGAACAGTATATTTCTCACTTCTTTAGGTACATCTAATTTTAGCACATCATCGTACACTAGGTTCTTTAGGAGTGGACCTAGAACCGATCCCTGAGCTACTCCGCTTGATACCTTATGCCTTATTATGCCCAATTTCGCCTCACGCAAAATGGTAGCTCATTTGCTTAATTAGATACGCGGGAACCTCAAACTTCTGGAGCGCTTCGAGTATTTTTTGCCAATTTACCGAATTAAAAGCATTTTTGACATCTAGGGTGAGGACGAGGCGGTATCGCCTTTCCATAGCTCTCCGTCTCTTTCATTCACCGCAATGGCTTTTACCAGTCGTGCTGCATCGATGGTAGACTGTCGTTTCCGGAATTCATACTAACTTGGTGCAAGACCATCATCGATGAATCAATGGCACTGGTGATACGAAGCGCTATAACACGCTCCAGGGACTTCTTTCGTATAAGGTTAATGGATCAAGGTGGTAAAACATCACCGTGGCGACAGTAACTGGTGAAACAAAGTTAACAGCAATTTAAATTCGGTTTAGCATTTTGACTTTAAGCGGAATTTTTTTAAAATTTTGCACATTGGCGTGGCAATATCGGTTCTTTCCAGAAAGAGGTCCATACTAGGTCGCAAAAAATCTTTTAAATCAAAATCTAATTTCTTCCCACATTTTTTATTTATGGCTCTATTTTGTTGTGTGAAATAATTCTCCAAACAAATTTTTTAGTCACAAACATCTTTAAAATATCCTGCCGAATTGGACTACACGGTCAAAAATTTTAGTTTTAGTTTTTAGTTTTTAGTTTAGTTTTTTAATCATTCGTAGTCTACTTTTTAAACGAGTCAATAGTTTCAAGCAATTTTTAATATATTTTGGGGTAAACTACAGTTGGACTAAAGTCCAGGCAACCGAGAAAATTATGTATTGCTATGAGTGGTTTAAAATTAAGACCAAAAAGTTCGTGGTTTAAAAATCAAACCAAAATGTTTTAATTCTAGTTTCTAGGTTTCATATTTAGAAAATTTTGCTTAAAATCTATACCGAATTAGAAAATGACGGCATCAACACAGCGAAATGTGGTGTTGATTCAAACTCAACATATGAAAGCACATTTACATGCATGGCTGTAGCTGAGTGTGCAAAAATGCTTGATACAATTGGTTGCTACCAAGGCTGTCCGGGTTCAATCCTCATCAGACGGAACATGAAATTTAAGATTTTTTTATTCTTAATTATGAAAAAGGTTTCGTGAAGCAAACGAAATAGAAAATGTTTTGGTTTACAATTTAAACCGAACTGTTTAAATTCTAAACCCAACATATGTGCTCCCTTTTTTTAAACTTGGAAGTTTTGTATTTGAAACTAAATTTAGTTTGGTTATATATGTAGTACAAAATGTTTAAAATTAAAACCGAAATGTTTAACCGTGTACTTTTCAGCCTTCTAAATACTAATACATAACTCAATATCTACCCCTGTTCACAAATTAAAATATTTTACTAAGCGATGAATTTGTTTTCATTGAAAGCGTTGATTCCATTGCTGTCACTCATACGCCATGGCGGAAAAGCCTGACAGACAAGCATTTAATCAAGTGCATATTTTTTGGCTATGAGTTTTGAAATACGAGTTTTATTATAATTCACTAAAATAAAATAAAAGACCACACCAAGTCTGCTTAATTATTTGCCTGCCAGCTTGATTACTACACATGGGGAAGGCGTATGAGTTATCTATCAACATCAAGATATGTATAGTCAATTTGCTGTAGCTTTTCTGCTTATTAATTTACTTTTACAGGCCCATTCTGCGTTGGTAATAGAAATTTTGTTACCGGTAAACAAAGTTGCTCGTAATTTTTAAACCCTTTTCGCATTCTGCTGACTAGTAGATTTTGTTGCCATCTCATAAGCAGGTAACAAAATATTGCCCCGTGAAGTATGCAACACCAGAATTTATACAAAACTTCATAGCTGAATTTCTGAATAGATTAAATTATTACCAAAGTACTTAGAATTGCGGTTACAAGAAGTGGTGTTATTTTTTGGTAACAAAATTTTCCGGTGTCAAAATGTTCGGTAACAAGCAGATAAGGCCTGTTAGGGTTCCAATGAAAACCGATCGCTTGCTAGTTTTATGAAGAGTTGATTTATATTTAGTGGGAAAGACAAGGAGTTATTAGAATATAGTAGGGCAAGGAGCTAATCTCTTCTATGTTAGCGGTCGCTGTGATGTATTGGTTAGAAGCGCGCACTCCCAGTTCGAAGAGCCTGTTAAACTTGATGAAATGCGCGACGGACTTTTTACATAGTAAATAAGTGTGTATATCTCAGTAGTGGCTCAATTAAAGATTCTCAAACTTAGTTCACATAAATATTTATTTATCTTACTAATGTTAATTTAGAAAATTAATTAGACAACACGTCCGTAAATCTAAATATGTGGCGCGAACACTTCTGCAAAGTTTTTGGCCGAGCCTTTTCGCCAATTTATGGGAATTAGTGAGAAAAGCATAAGTATGCTTGGAGGTTTGTTCTTATCTGCCGAGGACAGCTGTTTAGAAAAAGCCTTTTCCTATAACTTTTTATTTTTGGATGTTGCTTTAACTAGGTATCGAACGTTGGTCCTAGGGAGTGTCTCGGCTACAACGGCTCTGTTTGCCATCGATTCAACTTCCCAGTACCTTAAAAAATTAAAGCGTCTTATTTTTCTTATTTATCGTTACAATCGGTTGTTTGTTTGTAATTGGACTAAATATTGGCCGACGTCTAGTTTTTGTATATAGGTATCTCTATATTTTTACAAATTCGAAATCTCTGCTAGTTATTGTGTTTATGGTTATATAAATCTTGGGCTTTTAAAAATATTTTCTGCATCGCAGGGATACTTTTGACTGACAAGATGCACAGAAATGTTGCACAGTGGGAGAAATGGCCCATCTGGCGGCGCCCTGTTAATAACTTCGCAAAAATAAGAAAATTAAGGGATCATATTTTTCTTTTTATATTTTTATATTTGTATATTTTCACAGATCAATAATATTTGAAAATACGTGATTTTCGACAAACAAAAACTTTCTTATTCGTACTGGTTTACTATGTCAAACCAAAAAAAACGGATGCGCTTTGACTCTGAAATTGTACCTAAAAACGCAAAAAAATCAAAAAATTGCAAAAGCCTGCACCTATTGCATTTTGTACCACGACTAAGCACTAAAACCTATAAGCCACAGACCACAAATATGTTTTTTTTTTTATTTAACACATACCCAGTAATTTCAATTAAATTACTAATGCAAACACAAAGAAAAATAAAATTTGTTCTGTAAACAATCTTTGTACTGAAAAAAAGCGCAAAAATACTGGCAAATATTTGAAGCCAAAACAAAGCAAAAAAATAACATTTGTAAGTTCTCAATAAAAACAAAGAAATTCGGCGGGATTCGAGAATTTCACTGAAATAGCGCCAAATTGACCATTTCTCCCACTGTGCTTTGCCGCGAACAAAGTGGCTAAATTTGATTGGCTAAAAATCCGTTGGTTTGAATTCGTTCCATACATTGTTGTTTTGCCACGTTGGCGTGGGTCAAAAGTAAAGAATTGGGCGGTTTTTATCAGTTACGGCAATACATGTGTCTGTCAAAAGCATTCTTATGAGGAAGGAAAGAATTTCTATCTGGCGAAATATGTTGAAAATCTCATACATTCACCTGCAGATTATTCTTGTAAATAAAATTTGAGTTATCATATAGTTACAACAGTATAAAAATTTGGTACCGTACAAAAACTGAAATCCATGCTACACTAACTCCTTCTCGAGATTCTTTATTAAGTACGACCATAGCAACTGACCACATTTTGACTTACCTTCATTACTTTGTACGTACATATATATGTACGTGCATAGTTTACTATGCTGGTGCAGCTTAGCTGTCGTGTCAGCTAGCTTTTCATTCAAAACAGTGTCATCGTTTTGTTGACAGAGTAGAACAACACAAAGCAATTTTTTTTGCTTCATTCTGAGCCACTGCAACATTGACATTGGCACAAGCCACAATAACCAACATTTCTCAACAATTCACAAAAAGCGGCAGCTTGCTTTCGTTTATTTATTTTTGTATTGTTTTCAAAAGCCGCTTTAGAGTTGGACTATGCAGCAGATGACCGATTTAGCTACTCTGTTCATTTTGCATGCATTTTTTGTTCAATTTATTTTGCTTTATGTGAAGTGAACGAACAACAAAAACAATCAATACTAAATATGCACGTTTAGAATGGAGTAACAGAAATGGCTGCAAATTAAAATTGTATTGCTTCAAAGTGTCTTAACCTTTTAGATTTTTTAAAAGATATTTTGTTTTTTTTATAAAATCTTGTTTAATATATGTATTTAAGGTAAAAAATTATTTCCTCGTGTGAAGAAGAAAAGAAACTACATATCCTCGATGCCGTAAAATAGGTGGTTTTGCATTTGGTCGATGGGCAGTTTTTCAAAAACATCGACGATATGTATATACATACCCCGACTTTCCAATTGAGTTGGTTGGTTAGTTGGTTTGAAGTGGCGAGTTTAACAACTCCAATCAGCGCTTATGCGTGTCGTTTTAAAACCATCACTCGCTACCTGAAAAGAAAACACGAAAAGAAACCAGAAGAAGTTGGTTGTTTCTCTGAAATCTAGCATGTACGTTAAACCGCAGCTAAGATTCCCAAGATCCAGTGCGCTCTCTACACGGCAGTTAGTCGGGATAGTTCCCTCCTGTTTTGTTTGATAAGAAAAGTAATTGGAGAGTCAAATAATGCTTGAGTATGAAAACCATGGGAACTAAAAAATTTTCTCTACTAGTTTTTCGCTAATATAGTACTAGCCTACCTTTTTTAAGCTTTATTATTGATGTTGACGTTTTAAAATCTTTTTTAACTAAGCATTTCTGCTTCGCAATAATTTTCTTGTTTCTCAGTGCGTATAAGCAAAATTTTCGCTCTGAAGCCGCATGCCATGTGTATGAGTTATTTAAATTTACTTAGTCAATGTTACGACGAAACTAAATAAAATAAATTCGTACAAATATAGATAGCCGGAATTTTCTGTAAGTAAATTTATAGTGAGGCAGTTTTAAGTGTTAACTTAATTTAAATGCAACAGTCGCTCGTTGCGTATGAGTAACCTGTATGCATTAATTCTGTTCCAGGTGCTTCACGATTTTAAGGTTTTTTTTCAGGAAGCTTTTCTGTAAATCCTGCAAAACCTGCAAATAGTGAACATCAGATTAAATAAATCACACGAAAGGGAGTCCTCGACTGGTATCAAACGGCTCGGAGAGGTCTTTCTCAATTCTGATTTCAAGCCACACTGGTAAGGCGCAAGCAGTTCGTTGACGGAGGGCTTCAGTCTTACGCACAACACGCTCGATAAAATAGTTGGCACGCATGGCTGGTCGCCTTTCTTGTGGATTGGGCAGAGCACACTTGATTTCCAGACATCGGGCATGCGCTTTATAAGCTCCTTGCCGTCGTAATTGAATAGCTCGGCTGACAGGCTGCTCCAGCTCCAGCAGCTTTGTTACTTTTGATCAGCATACTCGCTATTCGTACTTCGTCATAGTCAGGCGCTGGTATATCGACGCCACCATCATCGACTGGGGGCTTGGGTTCGTCTTCGCCACTTCTTTCAGTGCTGCTGCCATTCAAAAGGGTCGAAAAGTAATTTGAGTACGTTTCGGTCATCGGTCACTAGGTCGCCATGGTTGTTCATACAGGAGTCTTGAAACCTTCCGTAAGTCTCTTCGCACTCACGTATTTTGACCTCTCTCTTCTTATTGCCGCAAATACGTCTAGCTTCCTTCTTCAGTCCCTATAACCACTCCACATGGCTCGCGTTGCGTCCGATCGCAGCGTGGTTGTGTAGGCGGCACCTTTTTATTTGCAGCTTTTTGACTCTCCTCATCGTACCAGTAATGAGCGGTAAATGTGGCTCCACTGCTCGCGTATTTCACTTTTTTGAAGAGTGCTCTCTCACAGAAGGTGTGAGAGTCGAGTGGCGAATCAATTGGCCGTCTGATTTGATTGCAGCTTTTCGAGGTTGAGCTTTCCTTGCATTTTTTGCTGCTCCGAGTCGATATTTGGCCCTCGTAGTGTACGTATGTACATCTAAAAGACTGGAAGTGTGCCTTCCGTCTATCACAACATGCTCGATTTGCTGTAATGACTTAAAACGTAAACGTCGTGCCTGTTCACCAAACCGGCCTATAGTTTTATCAATAATCTCAGATTGGTTCTCTGACATAAAACTTTCGGTGTACGCTTAGAAATTATCAAGCTAGCATTTCCTGATACTATTTTCAAGTACATAGGCAAAAATTTGGAAGTTACGTTGGTACGGAAGCAGAAAGTTTAGTTAACTTATTAGTAGCAAATTCTTACTTCTGTGGCTTTGGTTAACTCCAAAAAAAAAATGTCCCCACTTTTTTCCAATTGTAGAGTTTTTCAAATTTGAGGGTTAAAAGTGTTTAACTTTAATTTTCTGGTTGAAAAGTCATGTCATGTTTGTTTGAAGTAAAATTTATTCATAAATATATATTCTTATTATTTTTTATTATTTTGAATATACGCATTTTACCTGTATAATTTTCTCAGTGTAAGTTATTTTACCCTGGGGTCTCACAACAGTATGCTAGGTGGTGGTTAAACGTTTTAAAATGTATGATTAGATAACAATACGACTGTTATGGCAATTTACGAGTTTGGATCCCATAACTGTATAATTAAACCATGCCGAATTTTAAATTATTAAAGAATCATGATTAAAAAAAGACTTAGTATATATACGAAATAGTTACTATTTGTGGATAAAAATTCTGAAATATGAAATAAACGAAAATGAGCTCATCAATCATTTACCGCAGCTGTCATATATGTATGTATGTGCTTTCATTTTAACCCGAAGAACTGTGACACATTTTTTTGTCGTTTAAAATAGTTTTACAGTACTATTTTTCATGGCTATTAGCTAGTGAGCAGTGATTAATTAAACATAAAAATAATTACTGGGTCACCAGTAGATAACATTCGGTGCTTTCACTAAGCTATACATCGGATTGTCAAACATTCTATCAACAACTGTCAATGTGCCTTAAATGTTGGCCTACTAAACAAGCTTCAATGTTACCTAAAATACACTTACGAGTACATGCATGGACACAATAATATATTCTCATACATATACATGCATATAAGAACCTACTCGTATGTAGATGCACTTGCTCAATGTTTGTTGTTGTATTTTCTGTGCATTTCAGGTGCTCGACGAAAGCTATCTGATAGCCTACAATGACACCGTACACAAACATGGCCTCATAACGTCAATGCTCGGCCTTGAGTTGACAGTTGATGGACGTCACTTTCAGGATGGTACGATGCGTGTTAAATGCTTGGCCAGCATATCACCAGCGCTTTGGAGTGGTGACAAGGAGAGTGTGCTGCAGCGTCGCCGTGGCACCATCGACAATCGAGAGGCTATGCTACTAGGTGAGTGCAAAGTGAAAATGGTTATGAAAGTAAAACTTTAAAATTTCCTGTACATATAAATAGTCAACACTAAAATATGCAGTTCAAATAAATTGTAATTCCTTAAAAGACTGGAAAGAAAAGGGCGTTAAGTAGGACGTTAAGTACGTGTTGGCAGTTAAGTGGCCTTCCCAATGTAAAACAAATGTTGTTGTGGCTGTCAAAGGTGGCCACTTAGTTCATGGTAATTTTTCAGAAATGCAAATTATTGGTGGGGACATTTAGAGTACTTTCGGTACTCATACCTCAGAAAGTTAGTTAGTTAGTTAGATAATATTTGGAGGTAACAGAACAAGAGCCACCGCGACCTAAAAGATAATTTGTATCTTTTAAATAGATAGTCCAAACCCAGTCTGGCCAAGATACCTTCGGCTTCCCTAATGATTCCTAAACAGGTAGGCGAATTCCTTATAATAAATAATTCAACCATTAAAATTAAAATAAATCAGTGACAGTGCAAGTGGAATCGCAATTGGTTGTGACCGCTCAGGTACTCAGAAGGTAGCCCGATGCCATTACTGTTTACTAAAACAATGTCATTTCAAAGGGTAGGGGAAGAGCCTGGCCTGTATAGGGCCCCCATCGCTCCCCATTATTAACCGCGTTCAGAGTGTATCTACTCAGAAAATATGGCTCTCGAAGAGGACCAACTGAGACCACAGAATGGTCCCGAAAACGCTGTTAGCGATCTTTCTTGTGCTAACTCATTTTGTTCGATTCCACAATGGCCTGGAACGTCAAAGCAGTCTTTAACCAGCTTCTATTCCATAGTCATGTTTAAAAGGGCTCGGCTGACTGCTTGGCTATCTTCATTCATTGCTCCCCTGCAAACTTACCAGACTCTTTATGAATTTTACCGGGTTTTTGAGGAAAAGAGAATGTATTTACGCCGTACATTTTCAATACATCCGACCCAAAATTACCGTCTGTGTATGGCGGAGGCCAGGCAGTGGCAGAGAAAATGTTCTGTACTATCCTCGTACCCCAAAGACGATGTACACAGTGGATCATCGATAATACCTATGGTGACCATATGTCGTCCCTATGGATTGTGCCCCGTAGTTAGTTATATCAGGGCTCGTAGATCACTCCTTCTTTTTCTGAGAAGAAATTTTGCTGCCACCCTGACAAGCCTTTTCAGGAAACACTTGGTTTGCTCCGGTCTGATTGGTCGTTCTATAAAACCGCAGTTCGCCAATTCATAAGCTTTGAGCCGATTGCGCGGGCTAAAGATATGTTTTAAATTAATCTTTCGGGGCCAATCCTTATTGGCTTAGACCTAAGACAACATAATATTACCATTACAGTACGTTCAAATGCCTTTTATTTTCGCCCATACAAAATTAACCCAGCCTATTTTACAGGTATGCATATACACAACGAAACCCTTTCATATTATTAATACACACAGACACACCTATCAATTTTCTAAAAAAAATCAAAGCTGTACGATTAACCTTGTACATGCGAAATATAAGTTCTATTTCAGCGGATTGACAAGTTTTATACCCATGCGAATGAATGTCGACCACAAAAACTTTGACTTAATAAGAGATAAGGCAGTCTTTTATTAAAACATCAATTACATATTTGTAGCAAAACAAATTATTTTAAGTGATCTCTTCACAAGGCCTCGTCAAAATGCTCTCAATGGCCAACATGAGAAACTATCCAGCATACGCACATGCATACATACATACATATATATGTAAGAATTCCTCTTTGACCAATGTAATTTTAAAATCTTAAAAAAGTCACCACCCATTCGTCTTCTGTCCAATTTAATTTTGAGCTGCTACAAAAATGCATTAACTCTTCGCGCCCGCAGAATTCAATTTAATGCGCCACAATTTTACCAAAATTGCATTGAGCGGACATACGAAGCCCTGCATCCCTGCGCTTGTGCGCACATACATACGTACATACAAATATATATGGATTTTTTATTGCCGTTTCGTGCATATCCTTTTTTCCCCCCAATCACTCTTGGTTGTGTTGACTTGAATTTCAATGTTGCCGCCATTGATCGGCTCTGTAAACATTGCTAGCGCGGCTGCTGTCTTGTGAACTCCTCGTCGACATCACTAGTACGTGAATAGCATTTCAGATCAACTCTCAAATTCGTTCGTCCATTCAATTCGCCCTTACAGTTGACCACTGTGTCCCGTGGTTGCATTTGCTGCAGCCGTAGATTGACAGTGGTTTTTCTTATTGTTGTTGCTGGTGGTGCTGGTAGCAGCTGGATTGCGAAACCGAAGTTGATTGCTCAACACTTGAAATGCTGACGTTGTCTCTGCTTGATGTGCATCCGATTTCTAAAGCGTTTTTTGAGTTTCTTATGAAAGTCAGCCAAATCTTCTTTGGTATATCATTTCGTTTTGCAATCAATTTTTAAGCAAGGTAGCTAAAAAGTAAATATGAATGTACATATGTATGTATACACAGTATGTATCCGCTTAACTTAATTTCATTAATTTCATTAATTTTTCTTAATTTTTTTTCTCTTTACAGTACACGGTTCTGCTGCTCGCCTACATCCTTTGAGTAATTTTCGTAGCAGTTTACGTCTACTCCTCAGCGTCGCAATACTAACAATAATATGTCAATTACTATTGGGCATCGAACTGACCTAAATTGCAGCAAAATAATCATATACGCACACTAACACAATAAAGGAAGTCAATAAATTTACTATGTATGGAACTAAGTATTTAGTGTAATTTTAACTTGTGTTTAAAGAGAACACATCACAGTTCAAAGGTAAATTGAACATAATGCAGAAATAATAGCCACAGTGGAAAAACCTCGTGTTGAAATACATACTAACTTTAAAAGCAACAAGGCAACAATTATAATTGTACGCATAATTTTAAAAAAAGGTTTGTGAGCTACCCTAAATTAAGAGTTCATTTTCACCAAGCCTTAACTGCAGTTTTTTCCTGTTGGAAAAGGGAGATTACCGCTCGAAGGAGGTAATTGCTCATTTTACGTACATGCAAACGCAAGTAAAAAAAAAGAAAACAAAAAGTAAGGAATTAACCTTGCCAATCACTTCATCTTCAAATTCGTGGAACTTTCTTGAGCTTTCAACTGCAGTTAAACTTTCAATGGAAATGGGCTATAAGAATGATGTGATTCATTCAACACAAAGAAACTATTTATATTGTAAATAACAAGAAACATTTTAGATAAAAGTAATACCACTACATGAATACCAGGGGCCGCGACTGCATTCCAGTTTTTGTTTAGTTCTGTATGAGAACAAAAGAACCAAACAGGAACAAAATTATTGAGAGCAGTTTGAACGGGAGAAAATTGAGAACAAACGTTTTGAGAACGATTCCATAAAGAACAAAATGCGAAAGCTATATCATTTTAACTTCGAGATATTTTATCATTAGGGTGAACTATTCATTTATGGAACAATATTCTGTGCAAGAAAAGTTCGTGTCTGAAATCCTTAAGTTGACCTTAAGTTTATGACCAGTTTTTATTTGATCCAAACAATATCAGGCGCTCATATTTAGTACATGCGAGGTAATAAATTTTTAAATTTCTATAATTCTACTTTGTGACTTTCAAAAGCTTCTACAAAAAAGCTTGCTACTTCATATCGACACTTGAGTGGAAGATCCACCTATCTCGGCAGCCATTTCAAAAACGCCCTATCTCAGCCCATTCTCTATACATTTACACTTGAGATAGGACGTTTTTGAACCGAGTTCTGAGGTAGAGCGTTCTTCAACCAAATTCTGAGTAAGGATATTTTTCAATAAGATTCTGAAATACGGCGTTCTTCGATCAAATTCTGAAGTAGAGCGTTCTTTTGAAAGTTTTCTTAGATAGCTGCGTTTTCGAACTAGCCGCCGAGATATGTTGATCTTCCACTCAGCTGTCGATATGTATGAGCGCCTGGTATTGGGAAATGAAAACATTGTTTCCGACAAATAAAAAATTGGTTTATTATATAAAGTTTACCGCAAATTTCTTTAAAAAATATGCTTTAAAAAGCATGGACTGAATAATAAATGCTGTTACGTACTTCTCGTCATAGGTAGTGCTTTACAAGATTATAGCAGTAGTAGAAAAGCAGCAGCAAAACGACTATTTTCTACTATAAAGCTTTTCTTCCAGTGTCAAGGCAAATGGTTTTAGTGTAGGACTGAATGATCAAAAGTGTATTGACTTAAGCTAAATTAACCAGGGACCGTAACAGTTACAACTTTTATTAAAAAAGTCGCTTTTTAACAATTATTTTTAAATTTTTTTTTTTAATTTTATGTATTAAATAACAGTTATCGAAGACTTTTATTTATAATAGTCATAAATAAAAATCAGTCACTGACCTTTCTTTTTTAGATCATTCTTATAAAATTCATTTGAATAAGTCATAGTAAACTTTTGTTTCCCAACACCTTTTTAACTGCGAAAAACGTTAACGACTTTTATACGAATGTTTTATAAAAGAAAAGTCGGTGACTGATTTTTATTAATTACTTTTATAAATAAAAGTCTTGAATAACTGTTCTGTAAGACATATAATATAAAAATAAAAAATAATTGTTATGTTGGATTTATAATACAGAAATTAAAAATAATTGTTATGTTTTTAATTTTGCATACAAATTGCAACTAAAAATTTATTTTCAAATTTGGGTATAGGTGAAAAAGGAAATCGATTGGAATGTATCACTTAGTTGTAGAACAATTCTTTCATAGTGAATTTTTCCATGACAGTTTCATCAATAACTGTTATGTTCGGTCCCTGAAATTAGCAAACAAGGTGATTGCGAATGTTCATATTACATTCACTCTCAATTTTCGATTTTTCTGTTTCGTTCCTTGACAGAAAATTTTCTGAGACTGTAGTTCCCAAATGGTTCTTCGGGAGAAAGTTCAGGAGACTTTTATTCCCATTTCTTCTCTTAGAAATGATCTCCAAAGTATTCGGTTGGGAACGTTCCACTAGGCTTTGTTCTTATATAGGTCCACTTTAGAACGCTATCGATAGTTTTGTTCTCATTTAGGTTTGAGTTTTTAAGCGTTCTTGGAAATAAAACTACGACAACGGCATTTAGTTAAGATAATATCTTTTGTTCTCGGTCACTGATAGATATTAAAAAATAATGTCATAATGGTGGAAAAGTAAAATCTGTGTAAAAATGTATACATATGCATGCAAACATTTTATTACTATTTAGATCCGCATGTATGGTTATTTTTCCAGTTTACTTTTACACTCGAACGAATCTTTTCGCGGAGATATTTTAACTGGTTTGGTCTTCCTGTTAAAATAATCGACTTTCGGACTTAGCGTTAATTTTTACTTATTTTTTGTTTATAATTTTCTTCCATATGAAGTACGTTTGACGATTGTTTGTATGTAGAAAATGAGCAACACCTTAAAAAAAAAAATTGTCAGCTACTGCACTTTATTATACCCTTCCTGAATGGAATAAAATGAGCTACACCCTCCGCGTAAAAAATCTCAAAAACCAACACTAAATCTTGAAATTTAACTAAAATTCAATGACCTATAAAACTGCATACTGGGAAAGCTCTTATTCTAGCGTTTGAAATTTCGATGACGAGCTTTTGAAATTTAAAACACGTTTGGAAATTCTGTACGAAGTTTGAAACTTTGATATACATATCGCTAGATTAGAGTGAAAGGTTGCTGGTCACATTTTAAATATTTTACAAGAGATGAAAAGAACTTTGAATACAACATTTTTCCTGTTCGAAGAAAAGCAAAGCGCCTTAAGAATCAGTGGTATTCGATCTTTATTAAAAGATTTCGTACTATTTTGGCCTCATCGGATTTTCGGTGATTCATTTGGACTCGGCGAATTTGCCTTTCATTGATATAAACAAGAATACATAAAACAAGTATCTTTATCCTTTTCGAAACAGTGCATTTTTAATTTATCTAGCCTCCTGTGTCAAAATATGAGTTTCCATAAAAAGTGGACTTAGGAACTTTTCACTATAAGCTAGAGATATCTATTGCCCAGCAATGTCATCATCGTCTCTTTTGTTTTAATTGCAATATAAATGACAGCAACACAACTAAATATATGTACATACATACACATATTACCCAAAACTCCATCCTATACATTGTGATTCGTGGCCTGCTTTAAACAAAACAAAATCAAAAAAAAAAATTGTCCAACGTAAATTTATTGAATAGACAGTGTTTGTAAATATGAACGTAATTAAAATTTCAAGTAGTCAATAAAATATTAATTTACCGTAGATAAATATAATTATTGCATGTTTATGTAGAAGCGAACAAACAATTATGAAGCATATGTATGAGCCAAAAATAGTAAAACAAAGCAGCATTTAAGTAATTTGATTATGTATGTAAGTATGTATGTAGACTTGACTTATCCATAATAATGTGCATATAAATATATCTAATTGTTGGCTTAAACATGTATTTATATGAATACATACATACATACAAATAGTAATTATTTTTAACTGTGTATGCACGCAGATACATATGGTGCGTTCTATACTAAACTGGACGGGGTTCACACTTCATGTGTTTGATTTGTTTAAAATTTTTAGGGTTGATGGATAAACATAAATAATAAATAAATATGAAATTTGAGCTTGATTAATACAGTTTTAAAAACTCTGCAGCACAAAAACAAATCGATTTAATAGTTTTCCAAATATCTCAAGAACTGAGCGAGGACAAACTAAAAAAAATCACACAAACACACATCAAACATCTCCATGAAAAGAAATATTTAAAAATGTTTTTCTTGAAAAATTTTGCACATACAAATTTTTTGATAAAAAAACAAAATAGTTTTTGAAAATATGCCATAAAAAAAATGGAAAAAATTACAGTGGTAGCTCTGAGTATTGCGCAATATTTAAATATAGTATTATGGGTTGCATTCTACAATAATTTGAGTTAAGATTTTTTTTTCACGCCGAAGTTGAGTAAAATGAGTACATTACAAATTTAAAATTTTTTAATTTTTTTGAACATGCAGTTTTGTAGCCCATAAAACTATAGTATTATATAGTACAAGTTCTAAGCTGCTGCAAAATTGCGTTGATTTTTAACATTTTTTATGCTGACGGCTTTTTGCACTTTTTTCTTAGGCACTCCGCACATTAAGCTCCTAATCACAGTAGTGTAATCGTTTCGGCATACTAAAGTATAAAGCATTTATGCCGAACCCATGTATTTCAATGAACCTCTGTAGATTACGATTCAAAATCATGTTTGCGCCTAATCATTAAAGCTTCATGAATCGAAGCGTCCAACATTGTAAGGCGCTTGCAGTTTTGAAATCGTTATTTGTTTACTTTTTTGTGTTGGAAATAAAATTTATTTGTCAATTCAATAGAAAATAATTGGAATTGAACGATTTCGTGATAAAATTCAAGCCCACAATTCAAAACCACAAGCGTTTATGCAATATTTCGGAGCGGAATAATTTGCGGAAGTACGTGTTGCGAAAGAACGGCCAAAAAATTTGTTATGTGTAAAAAGTGTTTATTAGCTGGTGACTTATGCAGAGCGTGCAAGTGTGCAGAAGTCGAGTCGTCATGCATTCGTTTCGGTATGATGAAACGATTACTCTACTTTGATTAGGCGCGTAATGTGCCGAGTGCCTTAGGAAAAAATGCGTAAAGGCGTTTACAAAGAAAACTAAAATAAAAAATTAACGCCAGTTTTGCAGTGGCCTAAACCTTGCACTTTATAATTATAAAATTTAATGTACTACAAAAGTACATACACAAAAAAATTTCAAAAATTTGTAAATTTGTAAGGCACTCATTTTACCCAACTTTTATGTAAACATAATACTATACTTAAATATTGCGCAATACTAAGAGCTACCATTGTTTTTTTTTTTGATATGGCGTATTTTCAAAAACTAATTTTTTTTTTCAAGAAAAAAAAATTATTTAAATATTGCTTTTCATAGCGAATTTTGATGTGTGTATGTGTATTTTTTTCAAGTTTTTTCCTTGCCTCGTTCTCGAGATATTTGGAAAACTATTGAATCATATTTATTTATTATTTTAAACAAATCAAGCACATAAAATGTGAACCCCATTCATTTTGGTATGGAACACCCCATATACATATATCCTCACGCAAGCTTTTTGATTTTGTGTATAAATAAAATTAGCTCTGAACCGAAATTGCTTGAATCTAATAAGTTAACTAAATATATACTGAATACATTTAAGTCAAACAAGAGTGAGTTAAAGGCATTTCTATAATTATAAATTTATATAAGAGGATAATTACTATTGTTACCAAAATGCAGTAAAATGTGACATCATTCTGTAAAGTACTTTTACTTACTTATATCTTTATATATTAAGTATCAACACGATAAATGCATTTAAAATAAACATTACTTTATTAATTATGTACAATAAAGGTATATTTTAAAAACTAAAAACATTAGTATTTTAAGTAATATTTAAAGTTTATTATATTTATTGAAAAATATAATAGGAGATGCATAAGGTGTTGCAGGGGTGGGCGCTCAAAGGTTACAAATTAAAAATGCTACAGTTTTTTTTCTTATTTAAAAACATCAGATCATCATAAACACTCGAAGCCAAAGTATCAACTAAAAAGGATGCGACCGTCAACTTTTGAAGATTGCTCTTCGCTGCCACTGGGACAAAATACCACCAGACCAGATCTTCGTACAGTCTGTGAAGCATTGCCGGACATAAATACTCGACGCTATTATCCGTGCTAAAGATGGCTGCATCGAAAAATAATACACTTTTCCTTAAATTTTACTAGTTTTGGTGAAGAGCTGATTTAACTAAATAAACAAAAAAAAAATCTATATACGAATTCCAACCCCTGTACATCAACCTTATCATCTTAAAGTCGGAACTTTGAAAATGTTAAAATTATTTGTGGCTGCATGAATCACCTAAACACATGTTTAGCTATTAGAAAGTTTATGACATTAGA
>NW_023458558.1:57961525-57967226 GCF_013731165.1 Rhagoletis pomonella
TTTACCATAAACGTATTTCTTGGTAAAGAATTGTTGCAAGCATCAATTTTGAATAAATTAGCTTCAATATTTAATGATTTATCGAAGATTTTGTATTTCTCTAAATTACCGTTATATGGGATGTGGGCGTGGTTATTGTCCGATTTTAAAAAGTTTCGGCGGCTTTTTATGCTGTACCAAGGCCAACAACTGTGCCAAGTTTGGAAGAAATTGGTGCAGCGGTTACCGAGATATACATATGTAACCATAAGTGGGCGTGGCTACGCCCATTTTCCAAAAATTTATAATATTCTTATTTTTCGTCTAAAACTTATTATAAATATCAATTTTGAGTGAATAATCTCCAGTAGTTACTAAAATATCGCAGTTTTCGTATTTCCGTAAATTACCGTTATATGGGAAGTAGGCGTGGTTATTGAGCGATTTTAAAAATTTTCGGCCATTTGGTATATTATGTAAAGGCCAACAACTGTGCCAAGTTTGGAAGAAATTGGTGCAGCGGTTACCGAGATATACATATGTAACCATAAGTGGGCGTGGCTACGCCCATTTTCCAAAAATTTATAATATTCTTATTTTTCGTCTAAAAATTATTGTAAATATCAATTTTGAGTGCATTATCTTCAGTAGTTACTAAAATATCGCAGTTTTCGTATTTCTGGAAATTACCGTTATATGGGAAGTGGGCGTGGTTAAAGTCCGATTTCGCCCATTTTCAATACCAACCTACCTTGGATTAAGGGAAACCTACATACCAAATTTCGTTGAGATATCTCAATTTTTGCTCGAGTTATCGTGTACACGGACAGACGGACAGACGGACAGACGGACAGACGGACAGACGGACAGACGGACGGACAGACAGACATGGCTTAATCGATTTCTTTTTTCATCCTGATCATTTATGTATACATTTGTCTATATCTATCTCGATTCGTTTTGGCTGTTACAAACAACCGTTATGTGAACAAAATTAATATACCCTTGTGCACAAGTGCGCTCGGGTATAAAAATGGTCCATCGTTCAAAGACTAGCCCAATTTGAAACGTTCAAAGTTACCGTGTTTATTGAAACAAATTTGCCACTTCTGGTGTAAATTTTTGTCTACTTAACCGCCAGGCTGCGATTAATACTTTGCTTTACCAAATTGTATGACAAAAAGTTCTTCTTCTTTTAGGCATAACAAAATAATTCCTACCCTAGTTGGTACGAGTAATTTAGTGTGCGCAAGCTTAGCGTCAACAATAATAATTATCTTGACACGACTGCCTTGGTTGTTATCGTTTTTCAGCTCCAGCAAAGTGTGTCGACGATCAATCACAATTGCAGGACTAAAATTAAAGGAAACGTTAAACAACACCACACACAAAGCAAAACGTATTGAGTGCACACAATCCACTTGACAGCTGTAAAAAATCGTATGGCTTTAATGTAACAAAACTGGCGCGAAAAATGAAAGAAGTGCGAGTATTGCAATTGTTGAAAGTGTGTTTCAAGCTCTTGCTTCAGTATACATATGTAACTCAACCTCACACGCGCTGGAAAGTAGTGCAAGTACATAATTTCATGGAGTTGTTTTGCGCAAAGGTCTGCAACAATAACAACACATACGAACCACTCATTCCGGTGGAAAAAAGTGGAGCAGGAGCAGCGAAATAAAACCGCCGCGTAACTGGGGAGCCGATCGATTTTCGCATTGCTGTCGTTGTCGACGGGCTAGGATTAAGCGCGGAAGTGCAGCTAGCACGGGCACAAATGCAATACAATTGAAGTGAAACTTTGCTTGCGCAGACAGAGGAGAAAAACCAACTTGCGGATGGTGTTAGGTGGCGGAATTGTTGTGGAGGTAATTGTTGGGGCTGTACTGACTTATTGTGGCAACTGTTGCCTGGTGAACACTTTATACTTACAGCCTTGGTTATTGTGGTGGCGTATTTTTCTTCTGCATTTATTTATTTTCCTTAAGCTTTGCATTTTTTGCTCCTTATTATATCTCTTTTTTTGTGCATCTCATTCATCTTGCAGCAGCTTTACTTGCATGCTGCGTTGGAATTATGATGATTCTGCATTCTGTTAAGACTTTATTAAAATGAAAAGTTAAAAAAATGAATTCGGTGAAGCTTGGCCAAAACAACACCAATCGAGTTTTTGTTTACACATTCGCTTCTTCTTCTGCCTAGAGTTATAGCGGCTTAAGTTATTTTTCGAGTCAAATATTCTTTCATCTAGTCTTTCGGAGGCTGAAACGGCATTTCTCTTTTTCTGCCGAATTTCATCAAGCTCATCGTACCATCACGTCTGGTATATGCTGGCACAAATCCGTAAATGGCGTTCAATATTCTTCAAAATCTTTCTCAAACACTTCCAGTACTGGCATGTCAGATGCTGTCAACCTCCATGCTAATGAACCTTACAGTGATATGGGTAAGTAGAAGCGAAAACCAAGATTGCTTGTTAGATGATATTTCTTTTTCATCGTCATGTTTCTCTATCTAATTCAGATATGGCAGTAAAAAGTCCAGATTTTTTATTCCGATAACAACGATGTCTTCGGCATGATCCAGCAATTGTACGCTCCAAACGTTACCTGAGCACTTTGTTCTGCTGCTCATATATATGCATTATCTTCTTCAACAGCAGATTAAAAATGGCACGGTTGGAGGCACCTTGTCTGAAACCTCGTTAGGTATAACACGATACGTGCATGACGTGATTCTTGTGAATTCTGACAGAGCTGGTGGTACCGGCATGACGTGGTTTAGTTTTCAGTGATGGGAATACCAACATCTTCAACCCTTGTGTGAAGGCCATCCATAGACATCAATCGGGGAAATCTATATCTATATAATTTTATAAGGCAAGGCTCTTATTCTCAGCGATCTTCTTATCGTACAGACGCAAGTTATATATGTTACCGGCCAAACTAGATCAGGGCCAACAGTATTTTTGCTCAGAACACCTTTCCGGCCGGACTTCAAAAAAATAACCCTCATCAGTCCAACTCCAGGTACGCAGTCCACAATATTGTTGCGTCCAACTTGTTTCCGCATTGGACGGATATATTAGATCGGGTTTGGCCAGTAACATATACCAAATTAACACGCTCGTTCAAAATTTTTCACGGGCATCTCAGATTTATCTAATAGCGGCCCAATGTTCGATAAATCGAATAGTGAAATTTACACTTGTTTGTTAATTTTTCTGGATTTTTTTGCATGATTTAATGTAATGGGATATTCTCTGTATTATTATATATATGTTTCGTCTCATCTTCCACCTTTTTTACAGAAAAGATCTCAAAAGAATACCCCTATTTTTTAAATAATTTTAGAAACGTCAAAACAAATAAAAAAATTAGAATTTAAAAAACTGAGTATGGGGTTCTCTTGCAAATAAAACAGAATATTTATTATATTATAATTTTTTTTGCAAAGTCAATATAACGAGCAGCTAGTATGTTTAAAGTGACATGTAAGACTAATCGAACGCTGGGCGGTTGCATAATCTACTGGAATCTATAGTCAACATGTTGAAGAAGGTACAAGTTCAGCGGGACATATAGCCACATGATTATTTAAAAAAAAAATTTCGCGCCCTACGCCTTTTGTCTGAGAAATTACTACGTGCGTCAGGTACCTTATTACTTATAACGCCGCGGGCGAACGCGGATTGCAGTGGTGTTATGCACTTTTTAAAGCCGTAAACTATGTACATATACATGTATGTAGGTCTAGTTTTAGTTAAATTAGTTTTAAGTTAAAAGAAACATACAAATTTCGTTGTAATTATGAAATTATAAGTTTTAATATTAAATTTAGCATTTAGGCAAATAATGAATTAAATAAATTGAACATTTAGGCAAGGAATTAATGCCAATTATGTGATTTCTCAAAACACAACCGCCTCGGCTACCGGCTCGTACTCGACTCGCTGCAAGACTGCCATGATGCAGCGACCCCATTGTTTCGTTAAAAAATAAATAGGGTTGCCTGGCTTTAACCCCACATGCATGTATGTTAAAAGTGGATTTCGTCAATATTTTTCTGAAAGAGCTGTAACGTGCATGGATTTTATTGCGCTTTCGAAAAGGTAATATTGTCTATGGACCATAAAAAAGAAATAGTGTTCACGCACATTATTTCCGGTGACCCTATTATATGCCTCCTTAAAGTTTGCATGATTTTCAACTGACATTAATTCACTTTTCAATTGTATATTAATGTCAATGACATTATTTTCACAATTCTCCTGCCGTTATTACAATTTTGGCCTGTGTATTAATTAAAACTGAATTTATGTCAATTGACATTAATTCCATTGACATTATTGCACGTCCTTTCAGTGTGCCAAGACACAAAGGAATGGAAGGTTATGACCGGGCTAGTATGCTATCCAAACATGTTTTAAACTTAAAACTGGGACGCACGAAAGACATCTAGACCGCCCACAACTACCCAAGGACAGAATTAAATACGGCAATTACATCGAAGGTGAAATCTACATGGGAAGCGCCAATATCTTGCAAGAAGATATTTATATTAAGTTTTTCAAAGATGGCTTACAAAATACTGATGGGATCCTTACCTGAGACTACATATCTCACGCCTTCCCATGCGTTCACGTATGATGGTAACTGCAATTTCTTGGTAACACTAGAGACAAACTATTAGCCAAAGTGTATCTTACGAATCAACCAAGCTGACCTAACCTAACATAAAAGTAACTTCAAAAAAGTGATCATTTTTTAATTAAAAAAGTTATAGCGTTTTATTATCAGAAATATAAATACAATGTTTTCTTCAGCTAAGTTGGAGTTGTAACGAGACAAACGCATAACTCACGCACTCTTGCAACCCCTGTTGAATTCTAATTGTATTTTCTTTAGGACTTTAAGTATCAAATAAGCAAGGCTTCTAACATTTTCGCTGTGGCACTTATGTTAATCTCAATGACTGCCTTTGAAATCAACGTTTCAATTTAAAAGACACACAGCAGGTAAAATTGATTTGATGGCTAGTTAGTTTCCTTATTTGCTAAGGCACCCCGTCGGCGTGCTTTTACGGCTGGTCATTTACCTTTCGCCGCGATTGCATGAGTACACATATCAATGTAGCTGCCATTCTAGTGTACATATATACTTACAGCAAATTTTACATAATGCCTATATTTTGCACTTAATATAGGCGTATACGTTGGCTAAATTTATTATTTCCACCATTCACGTATGCACATTAGGGTGTTCCAAAATAAATAAAGTCCGAATTTTAATGCTCTCGCCACTAGGATTTTCTATATCGAAATAATATACCCCCCTTTAGAGGACGCTCAAAGAACTCGAAAGTTTTCCATGTATTTTTTTATAGGAAAAAACCAGCTTATCGTGGAAATGGTATAGAATTCTTAAAAATTAATATTTTTCGATCGGAGACTTCCAATGGTTTATTTAACCATTTTTCAATACTCAAGATTTTTTTTTATTCCCCTACTACAATTTCTAGAGGTTTTGGAGGACCTATAAAATATATGTAGTTACTGGGAAAAAATTGTTAAAGATAATTGGATGTTATTACTGAGAATCTCCTGAAGAGAAACAGAGCTTTCCGTCCGAAAAATATTTATTTTCAAGAATTCTATACCATTTCTACGAAAAGTGTTTTTTTTCATATAAAGTAAATGGAAAACTTTGAGCTCTAAATATTT
>NW_023458558.1:57967326-57973759 GCF_013731165.1 Rhagoletis pomonella
ATATTTAGTTATGGAGTGGCAGGCCTAAAACAACTATCAAGCGCATCGAGTGTGACTATAAAACACCTGCCTAATCCAGGTATATGATCGCAATTGCAAACACAAATTTTCGTTGGAACATAAATTTTATGTGGCTACAAGCATATTGTATGTACAAACACATATGTAGAATGTACATTAGTGTGAACCAAAAATGCATGTGAAAAAATAAACTTGGTATCATCTCACCCTTACGATTGTTCTATATCGAACAAAAGTGTACCACTATTTTTTTTTTTTGAAATCCACAAATATTTAGAGCTCAAAGTTTTCCATTTACTTTATATGAAAAAAAAACACTTTTCGTAGAAATGGTATTCTTGAAAATAAATATTTTTCGGACGGAAAACTCTGTTTCTCTTCAGGAGATTCTCAGTAATAACATCCAATTATCTTTTAACAATTTTTCCCAGTAACTACATATATTTTATAGGTCCTCCAAAACCTCTAGAAATTGTAGTAGGGGAATAAAAAAAATCTTGAGTATTGAAAAATGGTTAAATAAACCATTGGAAGTCTCCGATCGAAAAATATTAATTTTTAAGAATTCTATACCATTTCCACGATAAGCTGGTTTTTTCCTATAAAAAAATACATGGAAAAGTTTGAGCTCTTTGAGCGTCCTCTAAAGGGGGGTATATTATTTCGATATAGAAAATCCTAGGGGCGAGAGCATTAAAATTCTGACTTTACTTATTTTGGACCACACTCATGTACATACGTGAATGGTGGAAATAATAAATTTAGCCAACGTATACGCCTGTATTGAGTGCAAAATATAGGTATTATGTAAAATTTGCTGTAAGTATATATGTACACTAGAATGGCAGCTACATTGATGTGTGTACTCATGCAATCGCGGCGAAAGGTAAATGACCAGCCGTAAAAGCACGCCGACGGGGTGCCTTAGCAAATAAAGAAACGGAACTAGCCATCAAATCAATTTTACCTGCTGCGTGTCTTTTAAATTGAAACGTTGATTTCAAAGGCAGTCATTGAGATTAACATACATAAGTGCCACAGCGAAAATGTTAGAAGCCTTGCTAATTTGATACTTAAAGTCGTAAAGAAAATACTATTAGAATTCAACAGGGGTTGCAAGAGTGCGTGAATTATGTGTTTGTCTCGTTACAACTCCAACTTAGCTGAAGAAAACATTTAGGGGATTCACAAGACGTGTTAACCGTCGTAAAATCTTAAGGTTAACATCTTTTTTAATTAAAATGGTTTTAGGGGATTTCTAACTAAACCGAAATTCTTTTAAACTGATAAAGAATATATAATTAGCCAACCCCCCAACCATTTTAACCGCTATTTTACATAAACAAGTGTTAAGCTTAAGATTTTACGACGGTTAACACGTCTTGTGAATCCCCTAATTGTATTTATATTTCTGATAGTAAAACGCTATAACTTTTTTAATTAAAAAATGACCACTTTTTTGAAGTTACTTTTATGTTAAGTTATGGCAGCTTGTTTGATTCGTATGATTGACTTTGGCTAATAGTTTGTCTCTAGTGTTACCAAGAAATTTCAGTTACCTTCATACGTGAACGAATGAGATGGCGTGAGATATGTAGTCTCAGGTATGGATCCCATCAGTATTTTGTAATCCATCCTTTTGAAAGTTGGACGCAACAATATTGTGGACTGCGTACCTGGAGTCGGACTGATGAGGGTTATTTTTTTGAAGTGCGGCCGAAGTCCGCCTACGCGGAAAGGTGTTCTGAGCAAAAATACTGTCGCCCCTGAACTAGTTTAGCCTGGGCAAAACTAGCTTTTTCTAAGATCGGGTTTGGCCGGTAACATATATAACTTGTGTCTGTACGATAAGAAGATCGCTGGGTATAAGCGCCTTGCCTTAGAAAAATGTATAGATATAGATTTCCCCGATTGATGTGTATGTATGTTGGTTGGCCTTCACACAAAGCTTGAAGATGTTGGTATTTCCATCCCCGAAAACTAAACCACGTCAAGTCGGTACCACCAGCTCCGTTATAATTCAGAAGGACCTCTCTTAGCGGTGCACGTATCGTGTTATACCTAACAAGGCTTCAGAAAGGTGCCTCCAATGGTGCCATTTTTAATCTGCTGTTGAAGAGGATAATACATACATATGAGCAGCAGAACAAAGTGCTCAGGTAAAGTTTTTTTTAGGAGCGTGCAATTGCTGGATCATGCCGAAGACATCATTGTTATCGGAATAAAAAATCTGGACTTTTTTACTGCCATATCTGAATTAGATAGAGAAACATGACGATGAAAAAGAAATATCATCTAACAAGCAATCTTGGTTTTCGCTTCTACTTACCCATATCACTGTAAGGTTCATTAGCGTGGAGGTTGACAGCATCTGACATGCCAGTACTGGAAGTGTTTGAGAAATATTTTGAAGAATATTGAACGCCTTTTACGGATTTGTGGCAGCATATACCAGACGTGATGGTACGATGAGCTTGATGAAATTCGGCAGAAAAAGAGAAATGCCGTTTCTGCCTCCGAAAGACCAGATGAAAGAATATTTGACTCGAAAAATTACTTAAGCCGCTATAACTCTAGGCAGAAGAAGAAGCGAATGTGTAAACAAAAACTCGATTGATGTTGTTTTGGCCAAGCTTCACCGAATACATTTTTTAACTTTTCATTTTAATAAAGTCTTAACAGAATGCAGAATCATCATAATTCCAACGCAGCATGCAAGTAAAGCTGCTGCAAGATGAATGAGATGCACAAAAAAGAGATATAATAAGGAGCAAAAAATGCAAAGCTTAAGGAAAATAAATAAATGCAGAAGAAAACTACGCCACCACAATAACCAAGGCTGTAAGTATAAAGTGTTAACCAGGCAACAGTTGCCACAATAAGTCAGTACAGCCCCAACAATTACCTCCACAACAATTCCGCCAACTAACACCATCCGCAAGTTGGTTTTTCTCCTCGGTCTGCGCAAGCAAAGTTTCACTTCAATTGTATTGCATTTGTGCCCGTGCTAGCTGCACTTCCGCGCTTAATCCTAGCCCGTCGACAACGACAGCAATGCGAAAATCGATCGGCTCCCCAGTTACGCGGCGGTTTTATTTCGCTGCTCCTGCTCCACTTTTTTCCACCGGAATGAGTGGTTCGTATGTGTTGTTATTGTTGCAGACCTTTGCACAAAACAACTCCATGAAATTATGTACTTGCACTACTTTCCAGCGCGTGTGAGGTTGAGTTACATATGTATACTGAAGCAAGAGTTTGAAACACACTTTCAACAATTGCAATACTCGCACTTCTTTCGTTGTTCGCGCCAGTTTTGTTACATTAAAGCCATACGATTTTTTACAGCTGTCAAGTGGATTGTGTGCACTCAATACGTTTTGCTTTGTGTGTGGTGTTGTTTAACGTTTCCTTTAATTTTAGTCCTGCAATTGTGATTGATCGTCGACACACTTTGCTGGAGCTGAAAAACGATGACAACCAAGGCAGTCGTGTCAAGATAATTATTATTGTTGACGCTAAGCTTGCGCCACACTAAATTACTCGTACCAACTAGGGTAGGAATTATTTTGTTATGCCTAAAAGAAGAAGAACTTTTTGCCATACAATTTGGTAAATAAAAGTATTAATCGCAGCCTGGTGGTTAAGTAGAGAAAAATTTACACCAAAAGTGGCAAATTTGTTTCAATAAACACGGTAACTTTGAACGTTTCAAATTGGGCTAGTCTTTGAACGATGGACCATTTTTAAGGCTGCATTTATGTTGGAGCTGTGAAAAGAGCAAGCGAGATATGCAGAGCAGAAACCGGGTATTCCGTTTAAGTGTTTCAAGTATAATTGCTGCTTAGTGGTGAACAAAGATAAGCGTAAAGAAAAGCTGTTTTCATGTTTTAAAAGTCTTTGGGATTCGTGAAAGATATTTTCCCGATTCAGAAACTACGTGTACGCGATAAAATAAATAAAACCATTATGAATGGTATAGCTCCACCTACTATGAAATCTTCGCCTTGTTTTTAAAACTGCATACTAGGGTGCTTTTTTTGCAACTTTTTTTCACTCCCACCTCCGAACGGATATCCGGTAGACTGCTGCCTTTAGTAGTTTCCAGAATATTGCTATATTAGGAAATTTTATTTAGCGACTATCTATTTTTCGAGCTGAACTATCCAATACGTAAATAACCGTGCAATTCTGTCAACTGTCTTCAAAACCTATCTTAAAATCTCTACTGTCTTTCGAAAGACTAATTGAAAGATCTGCTAACGACGAGGTCAGCGTTTTCGCTTTTTAGCAATAAGTCTTTTTTTAATTAAAAAAATATATGCATATTTTTTTTACTTTTTACAAGGTTTTACGTAACTTTCTCTTTATGTACATATGCAAGTTTTGTTAGGGGTAAATCTTACAATCAAATTTTGACCAACTCCCCGGTTAGCCCGATGTCACTGCAATATGTAAGAAAAGTTAATCCGATAGGTGGCGCAGGAGTCGGAATATTTGAAAATCCCATATTTATAGTCAGGTTTGGTTCATATTAAGAGCGTATATTAACTACATGAGAAGGAATAACTGCACTGCCGATAGGGCACGAGTCGATAAAGATACTTGGTAAACTAGTATTTATGGTCCGCTTTCGTTCATATTTAGAAACCTTTATTTAAAAATATTTGTTTTTATACCCGAGCGCACTTGTGCACAAGGGTATTATAACTTTGTTCACATAACGGTTGTTTGTAACAGGCAAAACGAATCGAGATAGATATAGACAAATGTTAAATAGTTCTCTTTTCTGGGCCATATATGGCATGGTGAGAGCGATTTGTAAGACGCATCTTTGTCCGCCTTGAGGGCAATCCTAAATATACAAAGGGTTTACCTATGTCAAAGTTATAACTGCCAACAGATACGCGAAGGATCTGTGAGTGTTTCCAAGAGGTACTGTTGAAAACGGAAGATTTCTGAAAATAAATGCACGCGGCTCATCATTTAGGTCAAAGAGCAACATATCTGAGTTTCGATGAAAAATATGTAAGTGCGCCTGGGTCACACTGGATAGGTGAAACTTGCAATACATATCTAGTTTGTGTCATAACCAATATACATATGTACATAAATACGATGACAAATTCGACTAAAATTTCGATAGCAAAATCGATAATAATATTGCTGGCAAAATCGATTAAAATATCGACAACAAAATGCATAAAATATTGATAACAAAATCATTAAATAATCGATAACAAAAGTCGATAAAAATATCGATAATAAAATCCATAAAGAATCGATAACCAAATCGATAACTAGTCCACAAATAATCGATAACAAAGTCGATAAATAGTCGTTAACAAAATCGATAGTTACTCGACAACAAAATCGGTAACAATATCGATAAGAAAAACGATAAAAATATCGATAACAAATTCGATAAAAATATCGATAATAAAATCAATAACAATATCGATAAAAATTTCCATAAAAAATCGATAAAAAAATCGATTAAAATGTCGATAACAAAATCGATAAAAGTAGCGATTATTATATCGATAAGTTCCAAAAATATCGATAGCAAAATCAATAAAAATTTCGATAACGAAACCGTTAAAACACCGGTTATTATATCGATAAATTCCGAAAATATCTAAAATCCCAAAATAGTTCCCAGATTGAGTCGCTGTGTCTATATTCCTTTCTCTACAAATACCTTTATTTTAATCTTTCTTCTTCTATCTTCGTCTTCACTTTTATCGGTATCCTCATCCTGACCTTTTTCTGTATATTTATCTTTGTTTTTACTTTTATGTTAATCATTTTATTTGCCCTTATTAAAGTAAACTGTTTAAATTTACCTTGGTCTTCATTTTTTCCTTTATCTTTACGCACCTTTGTATTTGTTTTTATTTTTAGCTTTGCCTTTATCTTTTTCTTTAGCTATGTACGTACTCACCTTTACTCTCATTCTTGTATTGGTATTTTTCTAAGTGTTATTCTTTAACCTTTTATTAGCAAATTTTTGTTAAATTAATACCATATGCATACGTATAAGAAGCACTTGTTTCAGCCCCAACCATTTCCGTGTGCAATTTCCGTTGCACCATTTCCGCTGAATTTGCCAATTTACTCCCAACCAACCAGCCTCAGCTAAAGAAGTTTCACTTCAATAAAACTTGTCGCGGAAGGTCCATTTGAATTGAAATCGATAGCATCATAAATATGTATGTATATTCCAAAATCGTGAGAACCATTTGTAATAAGAAGTCATTTTGCAGTTTAACACAGACTGTTTCATTTTTTATTAATTTTAATTACTGTCTATCATATACGATATTTTATCCTTATGGGAATTTGAAAGATGTCATAACAAATTGCAATCTAATGTCATAAACTTTCTAATAGCTAAACATGTGTTTAGGTGATT
>NW_023458558.1:57973859-57977611 GCF_013731165.1 Rhagoletis pomonella
TTTTGGAAAATGGGCGTGGCACCGCCCACTTATGATCACATATAAGTATATCGGTAACCGTTCTACCAATTTGTACCAAACTCGGTATGGTTATTGTACTTGCCACGTGTAAGCAAAACGTTGAAAATTATTGAAATCGGACTAAAATAACGGCCGATTCTCATATAACGGTAAATTTAAGAAATGCTTGAAACTTCAATATTTCGAAATTGAAGGACGCTAATTTACTCAAAATTGATACACCTCGGCTTACTATCTAGCGGAAGGTTTCGGAAGGGTGAAAAAACATATATTTAATACATGCGCCGGGTATTTAATGTTCGGCTCCGCCCGAACTTAGACTTTCTTACTTGTTAAGGCTGCATTTATGTTGGAGCTGTGAAAAGAGCAAGCGAGATATGCAGAGCAGAAAACGGGTATTCCGTTTAAGTGTTTCAAGTATAATTGATGCTTAGTGGTGAACAAAGATAAGCGTAAAGAAAAGCTGTTTTCATGTTTTAAAAGTCTTTGGGATTCGTATTTTTCCGATTCAGAAACTACGTGTATGCGGTAAAATAAATAAAACCATTATGAATGGAATAGCTCCACCTACTATGAAATCTTCGCCTTGGTTTTAAAACTGCATACTAGGGTGCTTTTTTGGAACTTTTTTTACTCCCAACTCCGAACGGATATCCGGTAGACTGCTGCCTTTAGTAGTTTTCACAATATTGCTATATTAGGTAATTTTATTTATCGACTATCCATTTTTCGAGCTGAACTATCCAATACGTAAATAACCGTGCAATTCTGGCAACTGTCTTTCACCTCACCACAGTCTTTCAAAACCTATCTTAAAATCTCTACTGTCTTTCGAAAGACTAATTGAAAGATCTGCTAACGACGAGGTCAGCGTTTTCGCGTTTTAGCAATAAGTCTTTTTTTAATTAAAAAATATATGCATATTTTTTTTTACTTTTTACAAGGTTTTACTTAACTTTCTCTTTATGTACATATGTAAGTATGTATGTATGTATGTTTGTTAGGGGTAAATCTTGCAATAAATTTTGACCAACTTCCCGGTGAGCCCGATGCAATACGTAAGATAAGTTAATCCGATAGGTGGCTCAGGAGTCGAGATATT
Organism: Rhagoletis pomonella; assembly: GCF_013731165.1. Taxonomy (NCBI): domain Eukaryota; kingdom Metazoa; phylum Arthropoda; class Insecta; order Diptera; family Tephritidae; genus Rhagoletis; species Rhagoletis pomonella. Next base: position 57,974,983 of record NW_023458558.1, read on the forward strand.
TGAAAATCCCATATTTATAGTCAGATTTGGTTCATATTAAGAGCGTATATTAACTAAATGAAAAGAAATAACTGCACTGCCGATAGGGTGTGCACGAGTCGATAAAGATGCTTGGTAAACTAGTATTTATGGTCCGATTTGGTTCATATTTAGAAAGCTTTCTTTAAAAATATTTGTTTCTACAATTAACTTATTAAAGCAATCATAAGTAATAAAAAAAGGAAATTAAAATAAAATATTAAAATAAAGCAAGCAATATAAAAGAACCATATTTAAAAATATAATTAGATTACAATAAAATTTTTTTCTCCATTAATTTAAAAAGCAAAAAATAAAAAAATAGAAGAAAATTTCCGTTTGGCGAGGCTCGGACTCCGATCTTTTGAACGGCACGGCACGCCTGTGCTCTTCTCACTCGGCCATTGCGACTGTTGGAGCGACTCGAGCTAAATTATATACAAGTGCTTTCTCCCAGAATAGATTTTTACCACGAGTGGTGCGTGAGAGAACATTTTTTCTAAGACTTTTATGCTAAATAGAATAACAAAAGTCTTTCGAACTTTCATGCTATCTGTTTTTCACTTGTCTTACGGAATACTTTAGTATCATAGCCAGAATTGCCCTATTAGTCGGTTTGGGCCGAGGGCAAAACATCAGTCAGTTATTTATCTTAAGTGCAGATAGGTAATTCTCTGCACTTCTTCCTCCCACAAAGTTATAGCTATAGTGAGGGCCATACGTACAATATTTCCAAGTAAGCGTAATCGTTATTTTATCTGTGGCTTAGTTATGCCCATAACGTTAAAATTCTCGTACAGCCCGTTAATCCATCTTCTAGGGGACAGACAACTCAGATCTTAGATAGAATAGTTCTCCCAAAGGCCTGAAAAGTCTTTGCATCTTAGTTAGACATAAATAGTTCACTTTTCTATCTTTCTATATCTAGTTTGTGTCATAACCAGGGATCGGATTTCATGGAAATTGCCTTTTTTTCTGCTAAAGAGATAGAGTATATTCGATTAAGAATGTCCACGATTTAGCTTTCCCTGATTCCATATATACAAATTTTTTTTGCATTTTTTAAGATATTTGCCTTTTTGCCTTTTTTAAGATATCTGCCTTTTTTGCTTGTTCTGCCTTTAAAAAAGTCATTGTAGCATTTACATTTTTTTTTAAAGATTAAAAAATATACACATGCCCATGCGGCTTATAGAAGCGCAGGGACCTCTTGCCAAATTGGTGTTGGAAAAATTCAAAGCCGTTTTCTCAGCTGACGTAGGCTTGGAGACAATAAGGGGTGTGGATAAAATTGTAAAGGGCAAGGAAGACGCCCTAATTCCTGATAATATGAACGTTTCAAACGTTCCATATTTAAATTGGGCTCCACTTGTATCAACGATCAATTATCGAAAACAAAATGCATAAATATTGATAAACAATCGTTAAATAATCGATAACAAAAATCAATAAAAATATCGATAACAAAATCCATAAACAATCGATAACCAAATCGATAACTAGTCCACAAATAATCGATAACAAAGTCGATGAATAGTCGTTAACAAAACCGATAGTTACTCGACAACAAAATTGGTAACAATATCGATAAGAAAAACGATAAAAATATCGATAACAGATTCGATAAAAATATTGATAACAAAACCAATAACAATATCGATAAAAAATTCCATAGAAATATCGATAACAAAATCGGTTAAAATGTCGATAACAAAATCGATAAAAGTAGCGATTATTATATCGATAAGTTCCAAAAATATCGATAGCAAAATCAATAAAAATTTCGATAACGAAACCGTTAAAACACCGGTTATTGTATCGATAAATTCCGAAAATATCTAAAATCCCAAAATAGTTCCCAGATTGAGTCGCTGTGTCTATATTCCTTTCTCTATAAGTACCTTTATTTTAATCTTTCTTCTTCTATCTTCGTCTTCACTTTTATCGGTATCCTCATCCTGACCTTTTCCTGTATATTTATCTTTGTTTTTACTTTTATGTTAATCATTTTATTTGCCCTTATTAAAGTAAACTGTTTAAATTTACCTTGGTCTTCATTTTTCCTTTATCTTTACGCACCTTTGTATTTGTTTTTATTTTTTAGCTTTGCCTTTTTCTTTTTCTTTATCTATGTACGTACTCACCTTTACTCTCATTCTTGTATTGGTATTTTTCTAAGTGTTATTCTTTAACCTTTTATTAGCAAATTTTTGTTAAATTAATACCATATGCATACGTACAAGAAGCACTTGTTTCAGCCCCAACCATTTCCGTGTGCAATTTCCGTTGCACCATTTCCGCTGAATTTGCCAATTTACTCCCAACCAACCAGCCTCAGCTAAAGAAGTTTCACTTCAATAAAACTTGTCGCGGAAGGTCCATTTGAATTGAAATCGATGGCATCATAAATATGTATATTCCAAAATCGTGAGAACCATTTGTAATAAGAAGTAATTTTGCAGTTTAACACAGACTGTTTCATTTTTTATTAATTTTAATTACTGTCTATCATATACGATATTTTATCCTTATGGGAATTTGAAAGATGTCATAACAAATTGCATTCTAATGTCATAAACTTTCTAATAGCTAAACATGTGTTTAGGTGATT
>NW_023458558.1:57977711-57981907 GCF_013731165.1 Rhagoletis pomonella
ACAGTGGTACCAAACTGGAATTGACTGTTCAAAGTAGTCCAGTGCGCCGTAATTTTTAATATATACTTTTTTTTGTTGACATTGACATTGGAAATTTTCGCGATTTAATCGAAACATCCAAAATCGAAAGTTCCAGAACAAATAAATAAATATATTGCTTTTTTCTCAAAACACAAAAAACAAAAAATACCACTGCAACCAATATTAATGCAATTTACAACACATGTTCATAAGGGAATGGAATACATTGTGCATCGTTGCTTCATCGATGACAAGTAATGGCCTTTGATTAATAATAGATTGGCGCTTACACATATGTTAGTGTTTTAGCCGAGCTTCTCCTCCGACTTGTGGCGTGCGCCTTGATGTTGTCACACAAAGCGGAGGGATCTACAGTTTTACGCCGACTCCGAACGGCGATTGTTTTTTTATGAGAAGCTTTCTTTCAGGGCAGAAATACATTTGGAGGTTTGCCATTGCCTGCCAACGGGCGACCGCTATTAGAAAAAATTCTTTTTTGGTTTTTATTTCTTGATGTTGGGTTGACCCCGCTTGAACCCAGGCCCTGCGTAGTGGTAATACGCACTGCTAATCATTACGTCACAGCGGCCGCATTTGATTACGCTCTGTTATTTTGCTATTCGAATATTTTTATATTTTTGTATTCAAGTATTAAGTGAAATTTGCGGTAAGAGGCAGTGTTGCCACAGACAAAATTTTTTTCCTACCATAACTAACCAAAACCTACGAAAGTACCAAAATTAGCAACACTGATGCCATGCTCTAAATTTTAGATGGAGAAGAAAATCGTTCTCCAAGATGTATCAATCTACGATTCATTATTCCTGGGTAGGCACATTAAGTATACTCTGGGGTTTCCTACACCAACCCACAAAACCTACAGTCCCTCTCTAAAGAAAGACCCACTTAATTCAAATGGAGCGTTAACTTGCAGTGTGCTCTCAGGTAGCCCGTCGGAGTTCTATATTCCATGCTCCTGGAAGGAGTTACGTATCTCTTTGATTGTCTTATTTCCTTTGATTTCCGCCAGCGAGTAGCAATTTGAGATTATTCCCAGCTAGCTTCTAAGTAAATAGCCTTGCAATGCATCCTTTAGATGTACCGCAGAATAGCTCGGGACCATAAAAGCGCATTTGGGCTCCACGCTTTGCGAGACAGTCAGCACTTTCGTTGCTTTCAAACCTTTCGTGTTGAACACACCACCGCGTTACGCTATTAAGGGCTCTCAGGTGGTTCAAGAGTTCACAAGCCTTGATGCCATTTTAAAAGAGTCTTAGCCCTTTAACGCTACCTGAATATCTGACATAATACTTACTCTGGCACCATTTGCCTTCTACGATGACAGTCGCTAACACAGACTTTGATTGCGAAGACCTCCGCATGGAATATTTTTGGGTACGTGCCCATTGGCGGACTTTGCTGGAATCTTGGTCCAAGTACGCCATTAATTATATATATATGGATGTTCATATTGTATTTTGGCAATAATGAGGGTATAAATACATATATAGATTTGTACTTAGGAATAAGGTATACGAAAATTCCTGTAAAAAAGGTTACTAAAAGTTTAGAGATATATTGATTTTCTATGTTTCGCAAATAGCGATTACTCATTGTCAAGGAACCTACTAAAATGTAGTCAAGCCTACCAACCTACGAAATGGAAAAAAACATATCAGTTTTTGTAGGAAAAGCCAATAGAATTTCATAAACAAATTTCACCGAATGTTCTTAGAAACTATGTAAATAAATACGATATGTATGTAAATATATGCGAATTTATGGCAAATATATTTATTATTGAGTTATTTGAACATAGTATTATGGACTTACTTAACTAACTTACCTGAATGCTTATTGAACAAATGTTTACTTAAATTTTAAATGTTTACTTAATTTAAAACGAAATATTTCGAAATTTAAATTTTGTGGGAAAACGCAATCAAAGTTTTATCAACTCAAACAGTTGTTATACAAAAAGACAGATGGGAAGACACATATCTTCGCCATGTTTGCGAAGTTTAGTTATCTATTAAACTGGACAAATTCTACCTATCAAGTTTATTAATTGCATAATGGAATCTCCAAAAATGTAAATTTTGAGTTACAACTCCATATTATTAAACGTGCGTTATATATAACTAAGAAATTATTATTTCTACTGCATTTTAAATAATCTTATTTAATTGTCCACAGGTCTGCAAAGAACAGAAGAATTTCGGGTTTATTGGTTAACCGATTAAATAAATATGACTGAATACGTGATCGATATACGTTCGGATACCGTGAGTGTACCAACTCCAGAAATGCGCAAGGCCATGTTCGAGGCAGTTGTTGGCGATGATGTTTATGGCGAGGATCCAACTGTAAATGCCTTAGAGGAGAAAGCGGCTAAGTTATTTGAAAAGGAGGCAGGCCTTTTTGTACCCAGCGGTACTATGGGAAATTTGTTAGCATGTGAGTATTCAATCGATTATCCGCACGTATATGTATGTGTGTATTATTGCACTTAATCAAATTCATGCTACCTGATCACTAGAAGTAATATTTTTTTTTTTTAAGCAGAAGATTTCATCAATCCACTCAAAAATATTAAATAGGATAATTTTAAAATTTTGTCGGCTATATCATTTCGAAAATAGAGTTGACGAAACTGGGTTTCAGAACGCATGAAGAAAGTGATCAAAATTATATTTATGTTAATTGTTTTTCGGAGGGTGGTCTTTAAAAGCCGACTTCAAGTCGAAATATTATACAAAGGGTTGATTTGGGAATAAAATTCTTTTAAATTAGATTTTTAAATCGCAAGATTGCATTCTAAATAATAACATTTAAAATGTTATTATAAAATAAAAAGAACGTTTACGATGAAGCTCCAGTTAACTGTTTACATTTTACAGCAAAATTCTTGATTCACCACATCTTTTTTAAATACTCACAATATTTTGAAAGCTAAAATTTATTTTTTATTTTCTACGCATTTTCCTCCATATAAAAAACATGCACTCATACTTTGTATTTGTAATACGTTAGCCCCACAGCAGGTAATGGTAGACTTACAAGCGTACTTCTAAGAAGAAGTTTCTCCTAAAAAAACAACAATTCCGTTCGGAGGCATACTTCAATCGAAAACGTTTCACTATATAAGAAGAAAAGTCGGCATAAAAATTAAAATTTTGTAATTTGGGCTTCGCATATCACTTGGTTTGCAAAAGTCCCACGCGCCTACAGGGCCATAGATCTTGCGTAGAATAGTTTACTCGAAGGATTCCAAAGCTTTTTCATTGTGATAAGAGCATAATGAGAAATGTATAGAGCCTGATATATTTTTGTCACGAGATGGCTCTGAACATCAATTGCTTAGAGATATTTCCAGACTGACATTATTTATAATGTCAACGTTGAATCAAACGTCAACATTTGATGTTCTTCTTCTTTTCCTTGTTTGGCGCTACAACCGTTCGTCGGTTTGGTGCCGAGACGAAACAACTTCATTGGTTGCGTCAGAAAAGTGCTTCTGCATTTGGTCCTTCCGTTGTGCTCGGGGCGCCCATTCTTTCGTTGTGTGCCAAGTTTGAGGATATTTTCACCGGAGCATTATCATCGGGGCGGACAACATGCCCAAGCTGCATTTTTATACGTTTACCTACATATGTATGTCCATTAGAGGAGATGGCTGAACTCTGCCTGAATCAAGTTAATGTACTTCGCAATAAGTTTGGCAAAGTATTAGATCTTGTTTATGTTGATGATGCATCTAAGTCGGCTGTAAATAAATGTGACCCACTAGTTTTGCCCGAAGATGTCTACCACCCTGCTATTGAGATATCTTACGAAATTATAAACGATGGTCAAAATTGCGATGTCCAAACATACGAGCCAAATATTCGCTTTGATTTTTCGCAAGCCAACTTTAAAAAACTGAATAAAGAATTGTCTAAATTGTCGTGGCCTATATACAAAGAAAAAGTTGAGCAAAGCGTTGCACATTCTAATTTTACTGTACATAGATTATTTGAAAAGTATGTACCTAAACGCATGTGTGTTCCTGTAGAACAAACACAGTTATGGTTCACTAAAGAACTGAGAAACTTGAAAAACAGAAAGTCACGTTATTTTAGATTACACAAAAAACCGGCTTACACTCATACTATGTAAAATACTCACTTTTGCGT
>NW_023458558.1:57982007-57987458 GCF_013731165.1 Rhagoletis pomonella
ACAGTGGTACCAAACTGGAATTGACTGTTCAAAGTAGTCCAGTGCGCAGTAATTTTTAATATATACTTTTTTTTGTTGACATTGACATTGGAAATTTTCGCGATTTAATCGAAACATCCAAAATCGAAAGTTCCAGAACAAATAAATAAATATATTGGTTTTTTCTCAAAACACAAAAAACAAAAAATACCACTGCAACCAATATTAATGCAATTTACAACACATATCCATAAGCGAATGGAATATGTACATTGTGCATCGTTGCTTCATCGATGACAAGTAATGGCATTTGATTAATAATAGATTGGCGCTTACACGTATGTTAGTGTTTTAGCCGAGCTTCTCCTCCGACTTGTGGCGTGCGCCTTGATGTTGTCACACAAAGCGGAGGGACCTACAGTTTTACGCCGACTCCGAACGGCGATTGTATTTTTATGAGAAGCTTTCTTTCAGGGCAGAAATACATTTGGAGGTTTGCCATTGCCTGCCGACGGGCGACCGCTATTAGAAAAAATGCTTTTTTGGTTTTTATTTCTTGATGTTGGGTTGACCCCGCTTGAACCCAGGCCCTGCGTAGTGGTAATACGCCCGGCTAATCACTACGTCACAGCGGCCGCGTTTGATTACGCTCTGTTATTTTGCTATTCAAATATTTTTATATTTTTGTATTCAAGTATTAAGTGAAATTTGCGGTAAGAGGCAGTGTTGCCACAGACAAAATTTTTTTCCTACCAAAATTTCTTACCATATCCAACCAAAACCTACGAAAGTACCAAAATTGGCAACGCTGATGCCATGCTCCCAATTCTAGATGGAGAAGAAAATCGTTCTCCAAGATGTATCAATCTACGATTCATTCTTCGTGGGTAGGCACATATAGTATACTCTGGGGTTTCCTCCACCAGCCCACAAAACCTACAGTCCCTCTCTAAAGAAAGACCCACTTAATTCAATTCTATATTCTAGGAGTCTTTCGGAATTCCTCCTAGAAGGAATTACGAATCTCTTTGATTGTCTTATTTCCTTTGATTTCCGCCAGCAGGTAGCAATTTGAGATTATTCCCAGCTAGCTTTTAAGTAGTTCTGCAATGTATCCTTTAGATGTACTGCAGAATAGCTCGGGACCATAAAAGAGCATTTGGGCCCCACGCTTTGCGAGACAGTCAGCCCTTTCGTTGCCTTCAAACCTTTCATGTTGCACACACCACCGCGTTACGCTAGTGAGGGCTCTTTGGTGGTTCAAGAGTTCACAAGCCTTGATACCATTTTAAAAGAGTCTAAGGCCTTTAACGCTATCTCAATATCTGACATAATACTTACTCTGGCACCATTTGCCTTCTACGATGACAGTCGCGAACACAGACTTTGATTGCGAAGACCTCCGCCTGGAAAATGTTTGTGTACGAGCCCATTGACGGACTTTGCTGGAATCTTGGTCCAAGTACGCCATTAAGTATATATGGATGTTCATATTGTATTTTGGCAATAATGGGGGTATAAATACATAAATACATGTGTACTTAGGAATCAGGTATACGATAATTCGTGTAAAAAAGGTTACTAAAAGTTTAGAGATATTATGATTTTCTATGTTTCGCAAATAGCGATTACTCATTGTCAAGGAACCTACTAAAATGTAGTCAAGCCTACCAACCTACGAAATGGAAAAAACATATCAGTTTTTGTAGGAAAAGCCAATAGAGTTTCATAAACAAATTTCACCGAATGTTCTTAGAAACTGTGTAAATAAATACGATATGTATGTAAATATATGCGAATTTATGGCAAATATATTTATTATTGAGTTATTTGTTTTGTTATTTTTTTGGCCTATTGTATTCAACAATTTATATTGAGCTCGAGGCCGTTTTATTTGAACATAGTATTATGGACTTGCTTAACTAACTTACCTGAATGCTTATTGAAAAAATTTTTACTTTAATTTTATGAATATATGCTGCAGATATCGCACGTTTACTAATAAAACGAAATATTTCAAAATTTAAATTTTGTGGGAAAACGCAATCAAAGTTTTATCAATTCATACAGTTGTTATACAAAAGGACAGATGGAAAGACACATAACTTCGCCATGTTTGGGAAGTTTAGTTATCTATTAAACTGGACAAATTCTACTTATCAAGTTTATTAATTGCATAATGGAATCTCCAAAAATGTAAATTTTGAGTTACAACTCCATATTATTAAACGTGCGCTATATATTACTAAGAAATTAGTATTTCTACTGCATTTTATATAATGTTATTTAATTGTCCACAGATCTGCAAAGAACAAAAGAATTTCGGGTTTATTGGTTAACCGATTAAATAAATATGACTGAATACGTGATCGATTTACGTTCGGATACCGTGAGTGTGCCAACTCCAGAAATGCGCAAGGCCATGTTCGAAGCAGTTGTTGGTGATGATGTTTATGGCGAGGATCCAACTGTAAATGCCTTAGAGGAGAAAGCGGCTAAGTTATTAGAAAAGGAGGCAGGCCTTTTTGTACCCAGCGGCACTATGGGAAATTTGTTAGCATGTGAGTATTCAATCGATTATCCGCACATATATGCATGTGTGTATGTATGGATGTATATCATAAGGAATGACACACTAAGTTGACTTATGTAAGAAAGAATTTCAACCTATACATAAAACTTCGTATTCACGTTAAACCACTAAATTCCTTGCGTAATTCAAAGTTAGTAACATAATACAAAAGGGAAGGTAGTTCTATTTAATGACACTCGTTGTTGTTGTTAACCATTTGACTTTTGATAAAATTATTGCACTTAATCAAATTCATGCTACCTGATCACTAGAAGTAATTTTTTTTTTTAAGCAGAAGATTTCATAATTCCACTCAAAAATATTAAATAGGATAATTTTAAAAATTTGTCGGCTATATCATTTCGAAAATAGGGTTGACGAAACTGGGTTTCAGAACGCATGATAAAGTGATCAAAATTATATTTATGTTATTTGTTTTTTCGGAGGGCGGTCTTTAAAAGCCGACTTCAAGTCGAAATATTATAAAAAGGGTTTATTTGGGAATAAAATTCTTTTAAATTAGATTTTTAAATCGCAAGATTGCATTCTAAATAATAAAATGTAAAATGTTATTATAAAATAAAAAGAACGTTTACGATGAAGCTCCCGTTAACTGTTTACATTTTACAGCAAAGTTCTTGATACACCACATCTTTTTTAAATACTCACAAGCTAAAATTTATTTTTTATTCTCTACGCATTTTCCTCCATTTAAAAAACATGCACTCATACTTTGTATTTGTAATACGTTAGCCCCACAGCAGGTAATGGTAGACTTCCAAGCGTACTTCTAAGAAGAAGTTTCTCCTAACAAAAAAAAAAAAAAAAAACAATTCCGTTCGGAGGCATACTTCAATCGAAAACAAACTTTCACTACATATTTAAGAGAAAAAAGTCGACATAAAAAAATGTTAATTTTGTAATTTGGGCTTCGCATACCAATTGCTTTGCAAAAGTCCCGCTTGCCTACAGGGCCATAGATCTTGCGTAGAATAGTTCTCTCGAAAGATTCCAAAGCATTTTCATTTTGATAAGAGCCTGATATATTTTTGTCGCGAGATGGCTCTGAACATCAATTGCTTAGAGATATTTCCAGACTGACATTATTTATAATGTCAACGTTGAATCAAACGTCAACATTTGATGTTCTTCTTCTTTTCCATGTTTGGCGCTACAACCGTTCGTCGGTTTGTGGCCCGAGGCCAAAAAACTTCACTGCCTCTCGCCTTTGCGAGGTTGCGTCAGTTGTACATCTCTAGTGCAGATAAGTGCTTCTGCACTTGGTCCTTCCGTTGTGCTCGGGCGCGCCCATTCTTTCATTTTATACCCATGGGTGCCGAGTTTAAGGATATTTTCACCGCAGCATTGTCATCGGTGCGGGCAACCTGCTCAAGCTGCATTTTTATACGTTTACCTACATATGTATGTCCATCTCGTTGAAAAGCTCGTACAGTTCGTCATTACACCGTACTCGGTACTTGCCGCCAACGCCATATATCTTAAATGAAAAAAAATGCCTCGCAAGTCTCCAAAGCCTTCTCATCCCTGTTATATATCATCCATGTTTCTGCGACATATAAAACGACGGGTATGATGAGAGATTTTTAGTGCGTATTCCGAGGCTTGTTAAGTCTTTCCATTGGACGGGTGATTTCCCATCCAAATATGCGCTTATGTACCTGACATTATTTGTGGCGTTAAGGCAAGGGAGTTTTGCGCGCTTATCTTCCCTAGAGCTCCACCTATGATGTCGTCAGCATAGGCCAGCACTTTTATTCCTCCCGCGTTGAGCTTGAATAGTACTGAGTTGATGGTGGTAAGCCACAATACGATGTATTGTGGGACGTCATTCCTGGTCAAATTTGTGTTTGGAGACAAACCGGTTTCGACGTTTTGCCATCTTCAGTGTACTTATTCGTTCCTGGCATTTAAACTAAATTAATAATTTATGCTTAGTATGTAAGTAGTTATGAGGCTTCTGATTTATTAGATCAAATAATATTTAAGTTACGTAGATACCCTTTATCCATATCAAAAAAGGCACACCTTTTTCGAGCAAACACAATGTTGTCGTCACCAAGCCATAAGTGCAGGGCATATGTATAGTACATATGTATATTGTATGTAAGTAATCAAAGAAATTATTACTTAAAATTGCCATTGCGCTCTAATTCCATAAGCACTTAAAACCACATACCGCATATAAATATTTCAAACAGGGAATTTTAACGCCTCGCTCTAAAGTGATATTTCTTTATAAATTTCAAGTAGACCTTCGCTTAACAGAATGCAGCCTGCAATGCTTTTGTTGGAATTGCTGTAATGGTTGTAGTGGCTGTAGCTTCTGATGCTGTTGGCGCCAAGGAATGTAATTCACTTTCATGGTTTCTGAACCTTCACACTGAGTGTGTACGCTCGCCACATGCCACTAAATGTAGATATGCTTACTACATACCTACATATATGTATGTATAACTACAGGTGTGCAAACTTGCAAGTGAGTGTGATTGTTAATGTGGGTCTGCATTTGCAGGTGTATCCTTCTGGTGCTTGCTTACTTCTAAAATTTCGCCAGAAAATCAACAAATTTATGTTCCCTTCGCAAATTCATACATACCTTTGCACACACACATACATACGCATACATTGATCTACATACATACATAGTATATCATATTCTTATCTTGCCACTTTTATACTTTTCAGGTATGGTGCACTGTCAACAGCGTGGCTCGGAAGCAATTGTGGGTGATTTATCTCATGTATATCTCTATGAGCAAGGTGAGTTTCATTTCCTGAAAAGTTGAGAAGCGCTGAAATTAAAAGTTTCAAATAAAAAATGAAAAGGAATAAATTTTTTTTATGTATATGAGGAAATACTAGAAGTAAAGCGAGAAGAT
>NW_023458558.1:57987558-58000846 GCF_013731165.1 Rhagoletis pomonella
ATGGAGGGTAAAAACCGTTGGGATATTATTATTATTATTATTATTATCTCGTTGAAAAGCTCGTACAGTTCGTCATTACACCGTACTCGGTACTTGCCGCCAACGCCATATATCTTAAATGAAAAAAATGCCTCGCAAGTCCCCAAAGCCTTCCCATCCCTGTTAGATATCATCCATGTTTCTGCGACATATAAAACGACGGGTATGATGAGAGATTTTTAGTGCGTATTCCGAGGCTTGTTAAGTCTTTTCATTGGAGGGGTGAGTTCCCATCCGAATATACGCTTACGTAGCTGACATTATTTGTGGTGTTAAGGCAAGCTAGTTTTGGGCTTATCTTTCCTAGAGCTCCATCCATGATGTCGTCAGCATAGGCCAGCACTTTTATTCCTCCCGCGTTGAGCTTGAATAGTACTGAGTTGATGGTGGTAAGCCACAATACGATGTATTGTGGAACGTCATTCCTGGTCAACTTTGTGTTTGGAGACAAACCGGTTTCGACGTTTTGCCATCTTCAGTGTACTTATTCGTTCCTAGCATTTAAATTAAATTAATAATTTATGCTTAGTATGTAAGTAGTTACGAGGCTTCTGATTTATTAGATCAAATAATATTTAAGTTACGTAGATACTCTCTATCCATATCAACAAAGGCACATCTTTTTCGAGCAAACACAATGTTGTCGTCACCAAGCCAAAAGTGCAGGGCATATGTATAGTACATATGTATATTGTATGTAAGTAATCAAAGAAATTATTACTTAAAATTGCCATTGCGCTCTAATTCCATAAGCACTTAAAACCACATACCGCATATAAATATTTCAAACTGGGAATTTTAACGCCTCGCTCCAAAGTGATATTTCTTTATAAATTTCAAGTAAACCTTCGCTTAACAGAATGCAGCCTGCAATGCTTTTGTTGGAATTGCTGTAATGGTTGTAGTGGCTGAAGCTTCTGATGCTGTTGGCGCCAAGGAATGTAATTCACTTTCATGGTTTCTGAACCTTCACACTGAGTGTGTACGCTCGCCACATGCCACTAAATGTAGATATGCTTACTACATACATACATATATGTATAACTACAGGTGTGCAAACTTGCAAGTGAGTGTGATTGTTGATGTGGGTCTGCATTTGCAGGTGTATCCTTCTGGTGCTTGCTTACTTCTAAAATTTCGCCAGAAAATCAACAAATTTATGTTCCCTTCGCAAATTCATACATACCTTTGCACACACACATGCAAACGTACATATACATTCATCTACATACATACATAGTATATCATATTCTTATCTTGCCACTTTTATACTTTTCAGGTATGGTGCACTGTCAACAGCGTGGCTCGGAAGCAATTGTGGGTGATTTATCTCATGTATATCTCTATGAGCAAGGTGAGTTTCATTTCCTGAAAAGTTGAGAAGCGCTGAAATTAAAAGTTTCAAATAAAAAATGAAAAGGAATACATTTTTTTTATGTATATGAGGAAATACTAGAAGTAAAGCGAGAAGATATATATATTATAGAATAAGGGATTGGCAGTTTCTGAGCACGAGTGAATAGTACAAAAGCAGTGGAAGGCACAAATATTGTTCAGTGTATTGCTGAATATATATGTGTGTGTGTGTGTTGTAGTTGCAACGTATCAGCCTGCCGAACATAACACCGGATATGCGAGTATAAATGCCATGCCATCCCATGTTACCTATATCCGATAACATCTACACGGTAGCGCGCACATATTTGCATTCATAGGTATGCACACGCGCTTACATACTTGTAGCCTTTCAAAATCCATACATACACACATACATACATATGTACGGCACAACGCTTAACTTTTCACTCTGAACTTTTCCTGTTTTGTTGTAGTCATTAAAATGCGCACAATAATGCAATTTGCTACAGGAAAAATGGCTGGAAGTAACAGTAGTCGTTTAATAGCAACAAACATGGAAAAATAAACATAAGCCAGTTTGTTCAGAAAAGCACGAAAAAATTCACTCATCTGACACAAAAAATTATAAACTTTCCAATACATATGTACATACATACACGGCAACTTGCATATGTACAGCAGTCAGGCCGAAACATACATTCGTATTTAGTTAGCCGGCATATCCATGTACATATGTAAGTACATTAGGGCGCACAGTGGTCGGGGAAGCGAAGTTTTACACGGAAAATTAATTACGATTATAATAAAATAACGGTATCGTAGTATTGTGGTAATGCTAAATCCGAATATACTCGAGGAAGTTGGTTAATCAGTTATTCGATTAGTGAATTACTCGAGTAATCAAGATTTTGATTACTCAAAACGGCGATTAATCGAGTTACTTCATGAAATATGATCACCCAAAAAATGTATTTTGCTCGTTAAAAAAGTTTGCTGTGGAAAATGCGTATTTTGTGTTTTACATTCTGTATATGAAAAAAATATTTAATTTTAATTTTAGAAAACAGAAAAGTTCTTTTCAAAATATCAAGGAACTTCAACTGCTTTATATGTAAAGGGTAATTTGAAATATTGATTACTCATTTTACTCATAATGTTGATTAATCATAATGAAAATTACTCAAATATTTTTGTTTTTGGTTAATCAAAATCTTGATTACTCGAGTAACTGAACCTTTGAGTAATCATAATTTCCAATTGATCGAATAATTGAGTTATTTACTTTATGATTAATTAAAATTTTGAATAATCAATTAATCGCACAGCCCTAATTTAAATTAAAGCTTTGAGAGTTGACAACTGTCAAATAAACTGTTATTATTTCTAAAAATAAGCACATTTTTTTTTGAGATGCTACTGATATTTTAGACACGCTAGTCACGCATTTACGTCAAATCAAAACCTTAAGAGTTTACAACTGACGAAGGGCTGTCAATTTCTCTAGAAATAAAGAAGAAAATTTCTCAAGAATTAAACGTACTATGTTTTAAGGCTCACTGATCTCGAGTTCTGTATCATATTCAAACTTTTACGGTTGACAACGGTCATATCAACTGTAATTTTCAGTTGAGTAACACAATATATTTGTTTAGTAAAATTTGATTTATTTTATACGAGGAAACATATCTAAAATGAATTTATGATCAAATCATGAAATAGTAACAATAATTATACATAAAAATTAGGTATGGTTCAGGCCGTCTGCTAAATGTTCAGCCCAAGCAATTTAATCTAGGCCCTACAGTTTTTTTTAAGACTTTTTTATTTTATACGAAATTTGTAATTTCCTAAACTTTAGTTTTCTCATTTTTAAATAAAAGGTTTATTTGCGTATCAGATTTTCTTGTTCTCGTACACAAAAATCCAGCAAAGTAGGCGTAATTGAGAGACCAAATTGACATTTCATTCTGATGAAAAGCTGCTAGTTTCTACTGAAAAAATTTTTGCCAGCAGCCATTTGCCAGCAAGAAAAACAGCTGATCAAAGTCACTTGTTCTCAATTTATGAAAATATGGAATTTTATTTTAGATGTAGATTGAGATTTATTATTGATTTTTAAGTTTGAAATAACTCATTAGAACTGCATATGTATCGGAAGAAAGCAAATACCCATTTACTCAAGTTTGTTTGGCAAATTGCTTTAGGAAAACTTTTAATTTATATTGTTTTCATGTTTTCTGTTTTATGCTTTTGTATGTAAACAAAATTTCGATCAGCTGTACTAAAAACTCGCAAGTTTTTGCTAGTTTTGCATTCTCTTACTCTTGCTAACATTTCTCTCTTTGAGAGAGATCAGATAAAAATTCATTTGAATTTTACTGCTGAGAGTTTTCTGCTGGTTTGAATTTTTGCATGGCGCAATAAATAGATGAAGTAATAAAACAGCTTTCTCGCTTTATTTTCTGGCACTCGTCTGCCTTATAGTCAGATTTTATATGCAAATTTTTAAATAAGGCAGTGTCAAAATCCTTCTCCTCGCACTAATTATTTAAACTGTTATAATTCCACCACGGGATATTTAGAAATTTTCGACGCCATATTGGATTTTGCATTTTGAATTTTTAAAAACGAGTTTGAAATTTGTAATTAGTGAACTTAAGAACCTCTAAATGCCGAATTTCATGAAAATTCAAAAAAATTGTGAATTATTGGACGCTATATTGAATTCTTTATTGGATTTTTGAAAATTGACTTTATTAATCTTCAATATTTTAATACACTTTAAGTCATTTGGAACAACTGCTAAGATTGGTATACTGATAGGACATATCGGAATAAGAATAGCATTTTTTCGGTTAATTTATCGCAGTTTTAAAATACGCCTTTTCGCGTAAAACATGGCTTATCCGACCACTGAGGGGCGGGTCAATTTGTATGGGAGATTTTTTCGACCATGCACGTATAACACAGCAGGATCCTACGTGTAATTCTAAGCAAATTTGCCGAAGAAACTATGGGCTAAAAATCAATTTGGAGTTTGCCAAACTGTGAAAATACATTAGCATTTTGATGTAATTTCGTAAATAAGTGCTTAAATTTTCTACAAAAATGTTCTAAAAGGGCTTTTTAGTAGTAAACTTATCTTCTTCTTAAAACTTCCACCAGAGGTCGCAATAGTGAAAACTTTCACATTTTTTGGTTTTAGACACATTTGCTTAGAATTACACGTCGAATCCTCCTATGCTATACGCGCATAGTCAAAAAGTATTGACCCACCATAATGTACATATGCATATGTATATGTATGCTGGTCGGAGATAAAAAATGGGGCAATAAAAAATTTATTTTTGATGTAGTGCAGTTTGTAACTCTTTGGATTCCCGCTATGGTCTCGGTAGATTTGAATGTTGGCGGTGTTGAAGAATGCAACGAACTGCCGCAAGCGTAACTGAAAATGGTGAAAAAATATTTAAAGTTGTGTCATCCACTAAAGAATGGTTAATCGAAAAAACGAGAAAAGTTTGCATGGATTTTAGTGAATTTTGAACTCCTGTAACAAAATTAGTTGGCAACAAATTTAGATGGATTATACATAAACATCACTCGTTAACTTTTTGTTAATTAATAAATAAAGGCAAAGATGTGACGTACTTTTGAGGGTGCGTTTTTCACCTGGGACTTAGAGAATGCTGTTACAAGAATTCTGGAAAAATTCTAAAAATATTGGCATGCAAAGCATGTTGCACAAATCTAAGAATACTTTGTATGTTTGCACTTACGCTTTCTCGTCGCCTTTGCGAACAGAGCCTTTGCCCTGCCCATCTTTCTTTGACAACTGCTATGGTGACAGATTTTTAGAGAAACTAGACAAAGGGTGGTTTGTGTCAATTTGTTTATCAAAGCGGTTTTCCAGAATTTAATAAACTGTGAAGATCTGGCCGATGGCGGTGTGTTTGGTGGCAGAAATCCAAACTGATAAGGTGCAATTATTTGGTTCATGAAGCGCTTCAGTCTTTCATACAGTACTGCCCATAAGAGCTTAGACGCACTTCCAACCACTTGGCCAATTATTTGTCCTCAAGGTTTTCGGAAGGTTTTTTAACAGCTCTATTCAGCACTAGTAACCTTTTTCGCATTATGTGGAGTCTTGTAACAGTTAAATTTTGCTACCAGCTGGAAGCACGATACTGCCCCATGAAGTATGCAAAACCATTATTTCATAGCTGAATCGCTACTATATTGATAGAGTTGCCAATATAATTGTGGTTCTAAAAAATGGTAAACATTTTTGGTAATAACATTTTCCGCTAACAAAATATTCGGTAACGTGCAGGATATGCCTGCAAATGTGGCCTGAGATTGTGAACTATCTCTAATTGAGTTAGTTCTGTCAGAGTACAGCACGTCTAAAGCCGAATTTCCACTATGACAAAAAGTTAAGGTAATTTAAAAAATGCCATGTGGAAACAGATATAATGACTATTTTTAAAAATGTAAGGCTGCCTTTACACGGATCGATTTCCGATGACTTGAAAATCGACCCACCAAAACACTTACATTTTACAATTGAATTGCCATTTACAATGGTCGATTTTGGTTGAATGACAAAAATCTACTCGTGTAAAGGCACCTTAATGGCACGGGTTTTGTTTTATGTCCAATATTTTCAATAAAGAGGTTATCATTTAATGCCTAGTGGAAATTCAGTCTAAGGTATGGTTTACGTAATTAAATTGAATTGTTAAAAATACACATATATCATGATTTGACCTTGCCTTGCCATTATTAAAGGTTTTGTACTTTCTTTCAAACAATATAAACTATGTTAATGCTCCTGAGTTGTCACGAAATTTATTTGTGTTAAAAATTTGTCTGCTACTTTCGAAAGGGCTTTATATGGGAAAAATTTAAGTTATGTGAGAAATCCCATTTATCAGAACAGAGCATCTTCAACATAAGCCATAATTTTTAGGATACTTCATTTATTTAATTTTTTTTAATGCCATTATTCATGCTTAATCTATGACGCTGCTTCCAGTGGCATTTGTACATACACCCACATGCATTCGTACATAAATATGCACTTACGTCTACAATGTATTAGTCTAATACCGTCTCTCTTCTTTATTTATTCTTCTTTATTTAGGTGGAGCTGCTCATATCGCTGGCGTGCAATTAGCCACACTTCCAAATAACGAGGATGGCACCTTCTGCCTCGAAGCGTTGCGACGCAAGGTGCGCCTAGAGGATGATCATGAGCCAATTACTTCGTTGGTAATAGTTGAGAATACACAAAATATATGCGGCGGCAAGGTAATACCGCTGGAGTGGCTCGATAAGCTGGCCGCGTTACTCAAGGGCGACAAACGGCTACATCCGTACGGCAAACGGATTGCTCTGCACATGGACGGTGCGCGCATCTTTAATGCCGCCGAAGCGTTGCAGGTGCCTGTGGCGCGAATTGCGCGCGATTTCGATTCGGTTAATTTTTGTTTGAGCAAAGGACTATCGGCGCCGGTGGGCTCCATACTGGTGGGATCAAAATCCTTCATTAGACAGTGAGTAGAGCGTATTTAAGAGGGGGAAAGTAATAATGAAATAAAAGGTGGGTGTGTGTGTGTGTGTGTGGGATGATGTGGCAATAATAGATTTGCGTTTAGTGTGAACGCAGGCGATTGCTAAGTCTAAGGCGATTGCTTTTGCGCCAGTTGCCAATTTGATTGCTTCGAAATAGGAAAGTGTAAAAATGAATGTATGCATGTACGAATATTTTTTTTAACCAACTCGATATTTTGCATCGCAAGCACTTACATACATTGCAAAGGAGTTCGCTTACAGTTTCTGCACCTTTTGTTTTCGTTCTGCTTTCCTAATCGTCGTAATTCGTTTTTCTTTTTTTTTTAATGGGACTTCCTTTCTTATCTTTCTTTTTCTCAACGTCTCAACGTTGCAGCGCTCGCCGTCTGCGTAAAGCTTTAGGTGGCGGCATGCGGCAAGCTGGCATACTGGCTGCTGCAGGAATCGTAGCATTGGATACAATTGTGCCTCGTCTGGGAGCAGATCATGATAGGACTCGACGCATTGCTGAAGGTAACTAATTTTTGTCGTGCACATTTATCATTAAACCTATACGACTTTTGGTAGTTAATAAATGAAGTGGAAATTGGCAAAGCAGGAGAATGTCTTCAATATAAAGTGGCTTTGAAATCTGTCTAGACAACTGCACCTTTTTCAATCGACAATTAACTTTTGTAATATATTTTTTTATGTATAACCATTTGATTTCATTTCCTTTTCAGCCATTCACAAAACTCAAAGTCCCAATGTCACTGTAGATTTACCCAACGTTCACTCGAATATTTTACTAATTCGTCTACCAAATGCGAAATTCGGCGCTAGTGAATTTGCCAAGCGTTGTGCTAAAGTCACGCGGGAGGAACTGGCAGCTGGCGTGTTTGGTGCAAACAAAGAGCAGGGTATTGTGTTGCAAGTGAGTGCACGCGATTGGGAATTCGCACGAATTGTGTTGTACCACCAGATTAGCGATGCAGATGTCGAATTGACAATTAAGAAACTCAATTACATAATAAATGAAGTCGATGGCCAACCAGCGGCTTAATTTTAATATGACTTTCGAATGCATATATATTGTATGTATATTCAATAAATACGGTGATAGATTTACATAATTGGAGACTGCCCCATTACATTTTTACTGACATACCTGTGCGTAATAAATTTGCAAAATAGATCAAATATCAAGAAACATTATAATCAATGAGTTTTATAGCACAGAGGTGACTATGGTTATAAGCACAGTTCTTCTGGTAAAGCAGTTTAGGCAATATCTTGTTTTTTTATTGTTGAATACAGTGAATCAAAAAATTTAGGCACAGTGATTCTTTTGAATCCTTGACAATATTTACTTACACTTTGTAGAATTACTCTGCGTTAATTGATTTTTTTAAATATCCTCAATGCTTTTCATGTAAAATATTGTCAGTTTATTTTGCATCACTTGCGTGCTTCACTTAATTAAATTTTTCAAATAGGTGGCCACCCCCTCAAAAATATTTCGGCAGTAAAATTTTCTAAAAATCTTTAGTTTTATATCCATATTGCATTATTTAATTTATCCTATTAATTAAATTAAATTACAAATTTCAAACAAGTGGCAACCTGCAACAAAAATTTGTTCAGCTGTAGGATTTTTTAAACCTTTTTTTGTCAGCCATATTGCAATATTTAATTTATCTTATCATTATATTTAAACTGCACTTTTCGAACAGGTACATATGTATTAGTTTTCGAGTGATGCGCGTATAAACATACAGACAGATAGACAGACAGACAAATATTCTAAAAATTGTTGATTTGGCTTCTGTTGCTCTTACAAATATCCCCATTTTAATTTTTTTTTATCTATAATGTACGGACATTAGCGTGTTACAGTTTTATTATATGTATAGATTAAAAAAAAATCTAATTTAAAAAAATTTAAAAGGAAAATCGGAAAACTTTCATCAATGTCAATTCGGTTAGAATCTTTCTAGGCTTTTATTGGGCCGTATGAATAAAAACTAAGCCATTGCTTTTTCTTAAAATTTCATACCTTTTACTTCAATTTTGTTTGAATAAATTGAGTAAAAGATCTGAAATTTTAAGAAAAAGCAATTGCTTATTTTTATTCATACGGCCCATTGTAAAGAAAATGTATTTCAGTATACAGAGCAAGGATCAAAAATCGTGTTTTTGCAAAAGTATAGAATTTTATTACGTATTCCGGTAGAACATCCATCCAATAAAAAGTTTTGTTCAGAAAGATTTTTGGTTAAGGCGACAATCCACTAGAAAGTTAACTTAACAAAGATTTTGTTGTGGATTTGAGTGGAATATCCATGTGTAAACATTTGTTCCTCAATTTCTTTTTTAAA
Source organism: Rhagoletis pomonella (assembly GCF_013731165.1). Classification (NCBI taxonomy): domain Eukaryota; kingdom Metazoa; phylum Arthropoda; class Insecta; order Diptera; family Tephritidae; genus Rhagoletis; species Rhagoletis pomonella. Next base: position 57,996,891 of record NW_023458558.1, read on the forward strand.
TCGAAGAATCCTTTAGCAAATGGCGGGCCAGTTTTAAGACTAAAATAAAAAAGTTTAGATTTTACTCTGGATTTCGGCAGAATAACTATTCGCTAGCAATGTTTGTTTCGCAATTTTTTTTGTAAGAGAAGAAATTCTAATTTTGAATTTATTACAAATTATTCGATAGAAACATTTTAAGCAATTTTGGAAGTTGTCTTATATGGACAAGGGGCCGGCCCTTTGAGATACGCAATATTTTCTGCACGTCCAGCCATCATGATCAGTTTAGCTACCTCTATTTATTCATTACTTAAAACGAAATATTTGCCATCATGCAGTACTGGTCTACATTGGCGGTATCTAAACTTTTGACCGAAAAGAAAACTGTTAAAAATAAACATGGCGTAAAATTTCCCTTGTACCTATTCGTTTATTAATGGCAATCATGATATATGTAAACATGTCCTAAGTAAATATGAAATGTATAAAAATAAAAAAATAAATATTTGAAAAACGGGTGTCTAGCAGGCGCCAGAGATCACCCATCCAAAGGTGGTGTTCTGCGCTAAAATATGGCCCATTGTCCGAGGTGGAAGCATACCTAATAGAATCTTCGCATAGAAGTCGGCGCCAAGCACTAGGCGAACTTGCGCAGAAATATGAAAACTGGGAACGGCTAGCTTCAAATTGAAGTCAAATCCGGCGATGGAAGCCATTGGTATTAGTATTCGCAAAACGATAGTGAAAATAAACTATCTACAGCTGTGCTCCGTAGTCTGCCGTTTTCAATGCAACAAGCTTAATTTCAAGCTTAAGTGCCAAAATATTATTATTATTATTAATGTAAAAAACTACAAAATGTGAGTTAATACACTTTTTAAAAGCATGCTCCGTATGTGTGTTTACGTATGATCGATTCTACAGGAAAGTAAACTAGTCCGATTTTTTCTTTCTTTCAAATATTGTACATATTGGTGATTATTGGTATTCACTATATCTGTCAGCTGCTTCTGACACTAACTTTTATAATGTCCAATTTTTATCATGTGTTTAATATTTCGCTCCTTTTGTCGAAAGCTTTTCTCGAACCTATAATAATCAATACTCAATACTATAACAATACTATAACTCAATACTATAACAAGAAATACTATGAAAACACAAGCTTTCCTTCGTTTATTTTGGATGATAAAATTCTGAACGGTAGAAAATAAATTAGTTTAACAGGATACGTTCCAAGTTAGCGTTGTTTGGAACTCCTATTAAGTCGTAATGAAATATACCGCAAATGTTAAATGTAAGGTAGCCAGTGAAAGACTAAAAAAGTTGGTTTTTGGATACTTTAGTATCCTTTACAAAAGGATATTTGACATATTTTCTTAGTATTGTCGACATCCTACGTATGCCATATGTGTCCCAGTGTTTTTCTTTTTATTTAAATTGTTTTTTTATTGACTTGATAATTATACTCATTTCATTTTAACAATAAATAATAAGACATGTTGAAGAAAGTATTTGCATGAACAATTGCGAATTGGGTATTATACTACTAAGTGTTGATAACTATTCTATTTACATAAAGTGAAGCTAACAGTTGTAAAATATTCTTTGAAATCTATATCTTTAAAGAGTTTGATTATATATTTAATTGCCTAGAAACATTTTGCAATATGTAAAACTGATAATTTATCTGCCCCATTAAACCCGATTGTGTTCCTATCACTACAATTTTATAGAATCTGATACAAGAGTACGCCAGACTACAAAGAGTTGTTGTTTAAGCGACTTATGCATTTCCCGCATATTTTGTTATAAATTGTTTATGCGAGATTTCTTCTATATAACTGCGTTAAATGCATTCAGATTTTTATATCTGAGATTAAAGAAGTTGTAGAAATCACCGTATCAGTTTTGATATTATCTTGGATGGCATTGGAAGAAAACAATGATTCAGAAAGTATTAAAAAGAAAACACAAAACAATTTAGATGGACTTATGGCTATTTTAAGTTATTAGACATAAGTGGTTTTTGCAGTAAAGTTAAGTAATTTTTATTTGCGATGACAAAACGAAGATTTTCCGGTCAAGAATTTTATTGTAGGATAACTTTTGACCTAATTAGAATTTTTAAGGATAATCGAGTTATATTTCTTAATCCTTGAATAGAAGATTCTTTATTATAGTTCACACATTTGTTTATGCTGACGGAATAAGAACGCGAAGAAAAAATGTTTTAGCGAAGCCTCCTGGTTAAACCTCGCCACAGCTAGCCGTACGTGTAACGTAGCCAGTGTTTTGTGTAACGTTACCAGTGCCCAAATTTTATGAGAAATATCTGCAAAAAACCCAAAATTGTTAACTATTGAGTATGCAGAAGTCCTCCTGCATTCATTTAAGATGACCTTTCTGACATGAGCAATCATTGAACTTCTAAATAATGTAACGTAGCCAGTGCACATTCGAATGCCTGTAACTTTGAAACCAGAGGAATTATTAAAACATTTCTTTTACGGAAACATAGATTTGACCATGCCTAATCACATCATCTCAAAAACCGAGGTTGTTTTCTGTTATATAATGGACAATTGATTCATATTGTTGAAAAAATGCGTACGAATGTAACGTTGCCAGTCCAATAATCGACCATATGTACACACTTATGTATACAAATCGATGGTGCACTGCAATAATGACACAACTCAAAATTTCATATATTTTAGTAGAGTCAATTCAAGATTTTGTGTTTCGTAAATTAGCAATAATATGTCTTGAACGTAATTAATCCGGATTAGTTGCAGTTATTCTGTAGGGAAAATTTAAGGGCTTTCAAACTATGACTTTTTCCTAAAGATTTAGTAAGGGTTGGACTGAAAAAATACGAAATAAGTAACAACTCCTAATAAGTTTAATGAAAATAACTCCACTCTTATTACTAAACAACGGCGGATTGGTTGCGAGTAAGCGTATGTCGATATGCCACTGGAAAATATATAAATGAAAGTCATGAAATTTTTGAGTTGTGCCGTTATTGCAGAGGACCATCGATATGTATATACATAATTGCCAAGAATATTAGACCTTTATTTATTCCATTTTCGTAGCATTAACTTTGATGCTCGCTGGCATTTCGATAATGTATATGTGCGCTTTGTTATTTGCCAATTTGTAGCGCTTAGTCGCCATTGTTGTGGCTTCACAGAAAATAGACAGATTGCCTAAAAATATGTGACAGTGGAATGGCCATTCAATTGGTAGCTGATTTATTGCAAAGTGCTTTTTTGGTCGCGGTGAAGCGTTGGCGTTGTGGAATCTTTTGTGAAAATTTATGTCAATGATTACGTCAATATATATTTTGAATTTGATGAAATAGGTTCCATGCGGTAGCTCCGTTCAATCTGTCAGCAATGTGGTGTAGTGGTAAGCAGTGCGCGCTTCCACTCCGTAGCACCCATGGTCAAGCCCTGATCAAAGCAATATAGCAAAAAAATATAGAGAAAAAGGTTTTTTCTTAACAGCGGTCGTCCCTCGGCAGGCAACCTCCGAGTGCATTTCTGCCATGAAAATCAGCTTCTCATAAAAATACAATCGCCGTTCGGAGTAGGCGTAAAACTGTAGGTCCCTCCGCTTTGTGTGACAACATCAAGGCGCACGCCACAAATCGGAGGAGAAGCTCGGCCAAACACTAACATATGTGTAAGTTTTCCATTGTTTAGTAATAGATATACAGCAATATTTAATTTTATTTCTTATAATCGTTATGGTCTCTGAAATTATGTGCCATTCTTTCCTTGTTACATTTTTGTGTTCGATTTTTATCATTTTGATATGGAGAACATTTTTAAGTTTTTAATGTTTTTATGCTACCTTTTTAGCATTTAAAGCTAATTTTATCTTCGTTTACCTAGCTATATTTTCATAAAAATATCCACTTTTTGCTTTAAGAAATTTCCGATGGGATTCTCAATATAGTCTTC
>NW_023458558.1:58000946-58004605 GCF_013731165.1 Rhagoletis pomonella
ATAACGGGTGATTTTTTTGAGGTTAGGATTTTCATGCATTAGTATTTGACAGATCACGTGGGATTTCAGACATGGTGTCAAAGAGAAAGATGCTCAGTATGCTTTGAAATTTCATCATGAATAGACTTACTAACGAGCAACGCTTGCAAATCATTGAATTTTATTACCAAAATCAGTGTTCGGTTCGAAATGTGTTTCGCGCTTTACGTCCGATTTATGGTCTACATAATCGACCAAGTGAGCAAACAATTAATGCGATTGTGACCAAGTTTCGCACTCAGTTTGGTTTAATGTCCACCAACCACACGAATGCGTACAGTGCGTACAGAAGAGAATATTGCGTCTGTTTCTGAGAGTGTTGCTGAAGACCGTGAAATGTCGATTCGTCGCCGTTCGCAGCAATTGGGTTTGTGTTATTCGACCACATGGAAGATTTTACGCAAAGATCTTGGTGTAAAACCGTATAAAATACAGCTCGTGCAAGAACTGAAGCCGAACGATCTGCCACAACGTCGAATTTTCAGTGAATGGGCCCTAGAAAAGTTGGCAGAAAATCCGCTTTTTTATCGACAAATTTTGTTCAGCGATGAGGCTCATTTCTGGTTGAATGGCTTCGTAAATAAGCAAAATTGCCGCATTTGGAGTGAAGAGCAACCAGAAGCCGTTCAAGAACTGCCCATGCATCCCGAAAAATGCACTGTTTGGTGTGGTTTGTACGCTGGTGGAATCATTGGACCGTATTTTTTCAAAGATGCTGTTGGACGCAACGTTACGGTGAATGGCGATCGCTATCGTTCGATGCTAACAAACTTTTTGTTGCCAAAAATGGAAGAACTGAACTTGGTTGACATGTGGTTTCAACAAGATGGCGCTACATGCCACACAGCTCGCGATTCTATGGCCATTTTGAGGGAAAACTTCGGAGAACAATTCATCTCAAGAAATGGACCGGTAAGTTGGCCACCAAGATCATGCGATTTGACGCCTTTAGACTATTTTTTGTGGGGCTACGTCAAGTCTAAAGTCTACAGAAATAAGCCAGCTCGAAAAAGTTGCCCAAAATTGGACTTTCCGAATGGACCACCTAAGACGCAGCCGCGGTCAACATTTAAATGAAATTATCTTCAAAAAGTAAATGTCATGGACCAATCTAACGTTTCAAATAAAGAACCGATGAGATTTTGCAAATTTTATGCGTTTTTTTTAAAAAAAAAGTTATCAAGCTCTTAAAAAATCACCCGTTATAATGAACAAAATTGGAGGTGCAAAAGCAGAATCGTATCTGAATTCGGCTCTTATGTCCCATTATACTATATCCATATTTATAAGAATGCATATTAGGGTGGACCAAAAAAAAACTAAAGTCAAAATTTAAATGACCTCACCTACTAGGATTGTTCTATACCGAAACCTAAAAAAAATTTAAAGGTCGCTCATATCCATGTTTTTTATATGTGGAAAAAACAATGATATAGAATTCTTGGAAGGCCATATTGTTCGTTCAGAAAACTCTGATTATCTTCAGGAGACTGTTTTGAATATACATCCATACGTATGCGTTACCACCACCACGTTTACGAACTTGTGAGCTACATACATACTTAACTTGTGAAAGTGCCTGTTCAGCTGCATCTTTGTCAGACATCATTTTTACTTTCACTATTCGCACGTAACTTTATTTATAATGCAAGTGCATTACATTGTTTCTGAGAAAATTATTATATGTATATCGATATGTATATTTATATTTACACATGCTTATGCATAGTTCTTCGCAGGTGTGCATGTCGAAATAAGTAGTTCAAATGTTTCTTTCCTTTTACATAACTCTTTGCTGCGGTTTTGATGCAAAGGACTTTGTGGCATGCATGTTGTAGAAAAATATGCAGTTTGACATGGCAACATAACAGGTGCCTGCTGAAAAAAATTATCAATTGATAAAAAATAACGCGCTTTTTTTTCTATAAATGTACAACTTGTTGTGAGCTACAAAAAGCTAACTTCAAACTGCCGGAGTAATGCAGAAGATGGTTTTCTTTAAACGCGATTCTATTTAAATATCCTGCACTTCGCAAATACTTTTTCGAATTGAGGAAAAATAACAGGAAGTTCGAAACAAATATGAAATGTAATAAAGTAAATAAATAAATAAATTAATAAATAAAATATGTTGGTTTTCCTATTGATATCTTATTTCCAAAGGAGTTAGTAACCACCCTTGACTATTTCGTGGCCATCGCCATAGAAATATAGTTAGCCTTCGTCAAAGAAAATATACAAATAATAGTGACTTTTAGCTCCTTCTTAATCAACTTAAAGTTAGCTCACAGTTAGACACATTTCCTGCAGGGCTATTAATGGAAATTAAGTACATTCACATACGTGATATTATTGATTTTGTTTGCTTATGTATGAGGTTAAAAGTACATTTAAGTTGATTACAGCCACAATTAGGAGTTTGAGGAAATGGCTTTCTAAGAAATTAGTATTTGATAAACAAATTTGAAATGCGTTGAAGTTTCTGCCCCAGAACATAATGCACATTTTTTATGTAAATGAAGGTTTTCCCAATTTATAAAAAGTAAAATTGTTTTATTGGTTCCTAAAATATCCACTTTGATAGTCAGAAACTTAGAAGAAATTTAAGAAATCCCTGATTTCCACGTGTGTAAACTATCCCAGGCTATGGGAGAAGCTATCGAAGGATCTATCCTTTCGGCATGTACCCCAACGGGCCAGTGGCATGTGCACACCGCAGTAACTTTGTAGGCATCTGTTTTGCTCATTTCTAAGAGAGATTTGGTTTTGAGTGGGTCGTAAGGCACCCAGAACTGCCGGGAAATCCTGTAAGATCCTGTGCAGTTCCCCCTCTGCTTGGCCTCGAATGATAAATTTCGATAATTTTTGTCTTAATCTTCATGACAGACCACCGTGTGATACACATTCAGCGCAGAGCCGCTCCTTACTTGTTCGTCTGCTGCCTCATTTTCGAAGATACCCTTATGTCCCGGGACCCATATTAGGGTACTTTCGTATTGATCAGAAATATAGACTTGCTCTCTCCTACATTCATCCACTAGCTGAGATCTAACAGAGGTAGAAGAAAGTGCCTTAATAACCGCATGGCTTTCCGAGAGGATGTTCACTTGCGTTCCAGCGGGTACATTCTCTTCGATGTACCTTGCTGCCTCCTTGATAGCAAACGTTTCGGCCTGGAAAACGCTTGCATAGTCTGGTTGGCGGAAGGATATTTTTAAGTTATATTGCTCAATAAAAACCTCAGCATCAACTCCGTATTCCATCTTTGACCCATCCGTAAAGACAGTTAAGCCCTGCAAGAACCCGCAATTTTCCTGATTCCAGTCACTGCTGCTTGGGAATTTCATGCGGGGTTTATGGTGAAGCCAGGTCTTCGACAGGCTATAGTCGGTGGGCAGCGCTTTAATTTCAGACGGTATTGCGTCTGGGATGGAACCGTGCCCGAACGTTCTTCCCTTCCAGAAACCCAGGGCGCGCAGTCTGTACGCGCTGCTAGCAGCTGAGTATTCGATAAAGAAACGGATAGAATAGAAAAAGTATTTTTCACTCGAATTCCCGGTGCTTACCAATCTAATCTCATTTATGCATTATTCATTATCTTTAAGTGCGTAGAAAAAAAA
>NW_023458558.1:58004705-58007126 GCF_013731165.1 Rhagoletis pomonella
GAACCGAACACTGATTTTGGTAATAAAATTCAATGATTTGCAAGCGTTGCTCGTTAGTAAGTCTATTCATGATGAAATGTCAAAGCATACTGAGCATCTTTCTCTTTGACACCATGTCTGAAATCCCACGTGATCTGTCAAATACTAATGCATGAAAATCCTAACCTCAAAAAAATCACCCGTTATGTATGACTTTTGCGATATTTCTTCTCTTTACAAACACTTTAAAGATGCAATTGGAAAATAAATTGATTTGTATTATAGATACTTTAAGAGTTCTTTATTTGCATTCTGAATGTATGTATGAGGATCCCTATTAACCAGAATAAGCATGTTCAAAATAAAAGAAAAGAAAATAAATCCACAAAAGAAATGTTACACTATAAAGTAAAGGAATAATTTAAATAAATTTAAAAAGCCTACTACACTAAAAATCTGTAATTTTTATAATTATTGCTTCCAAGAATTTGTGGAAAGAAGAAATATCACAAAAGGCGTAATCTTCGAAGCGCAATATTTTAGCTTAGAAAAAAATATCTGCCTAAATGAAAAAAATATTCTCAAAATTCCCATTCAAGTTTTTATTAAAATGAAATATTTCTGATGATACAAAGCTAATATAGCAAAAAACTTTTCAAGTTAATTGCAAGTTGGTACCGTAGGTACAAAAACTTAATGAAATTGTAAATTTTCCTAAGGACGTGCATTTTAAATATTATTTTGACAAAAAAAAATTTAGGCACTTTGGAATTTACACTCACAGAATCGTCTAAGTAAATAAATAAATATTTGGAGCATACATCTTTACTAAGTATTTGGCCGAGGTTCTCACCCAATTAGTAGCGTGTGTCTTGATTTTGCTTTGTTGCTGAATAAAGGGACCTACAGTTTTATGCCGCTTCTGAGCTATAAATGGTTTTTATGAGAAAATTTTAAAGGCAGAAATACACTTGGAGGGTTGCCATTGCTTGTCAAGGGTCATCCGCTGTTTAGAAAAACATTTTTCAAAACTTTTTGGGGGGCTTTGCTTTGACCAGGCATCGAACCTTGTTCCTAACGAATGGTTGTGCGAATATCTAACAACTCAGCTACAGGGGCGGCCCTAGACTCGTCTACTTAAAACTAATAGTTCAATCTTTAGTCTAGCACATTTTATTGGTCTTGATTAATATTTCTCTCATATCGTCAACGTTATGCCAGAAACATGAATGTGCAAATTTATCAGTTTTGAGTTATTGGGTTGACTTGATTAACTTTTGCATCTTCTATGCAATACTAAAACCCAGAATACCATATGCACACGGAAATCACATATTTTACAATCTCAATTGCATAAATGTAAAGTTAAGTCTCGTAAAAAAACACTTTCAAACTTGATTTCCCAAAATTTTCACTTTTACGCATTCATGTTTCCGGCATATGGGTGACGAGATGTATTGGATTTATAATATGCGTAGCCTACATAGATAACACTGTAGGCACGCTAAAATTACAAAAAAACGCCGACACACTTAAACCCAATTTTGAGTCGTAGATTAGGGATCTGTATACCATTTTTCTAGATCAGATCATTTTCCCAAGACATTTTCATTTTAAGTTTGCACTGCAAATAAACTAAAATTCAAATTTTAATATGGGAAATGCTACTCATACGCCATGTAGGATTATGTCCGAGTACGGACATGTACGATGGGGCGTATGAGTAACATTATTTCCTGCTCCAATTTCACATTTTCATTTGACCATTTAAAAGTGGTTTACTTATCCGCCGTTTTGAATTTTTTGTTATAAAAATTAAAATATCTTGGGAAAATGACCTGATCTGGGAAAATTGTAAACAGATCCCTAACATAAGACGCAAAATTAAGTTTACGTGCCTCGGAGTTTTTTTGTGTCACTTCAAAACTTGAGATTTTCCCTATAGTATAACTACCTCCAAGAGGCCTTATTTCATAAGCTTAATTTTTAAATGGTGGTTATATATTTGATTATAAGCAAATATCACGTAACATTTTTTTGAGCTATATTCACATGGTTACAGAATGATTGTAAGTTTTTGTAAAAATATTGGCACTTACTTGAAAGTTTCATAATGATGTCGGTCCATATTTCCAGTAAGAAAGTCAAAAACAGCCATATCCATTAAGTCCAGCAGACGTCTACCCTCGTCATATGGTGGTATTTCACGTACCTTGTTAAAGAAATGTTAAAAGAAAATTAATTTTTTTTTTTGCCACTTAAACAGTTGAATCGGTTTCCTCAATATAAACCGTATTATATTTAATACAATTTTATCCTATGTGCTTATGTAAAAATTTTAAGAAATAACTTCCCATCTACCCGCCAGCCAAAATTTTTACTTAATGATGAATGAAAAATCACACTCTGTAATATATATATATATATATATATATATATATA
>NW_023458558.1:58007226-58012015 GCF_013731165.1 Rhagoletis pomonella
AAATACTAATGCATGAAAATCCTAACCTCAAAAAAATCACCCGTTATAAAAGAAAGAAATTTTGAATAAAGATACAAGTTTTTGAATGAGATCTCAGCCGAACAGTTGTGTTGTATTATTTTGGTCCGTACTTGGAGATTTTTATAACAAAAATGGTTCAGGCTTAAGCACTGTCTATCAAGTATTGCTTCTTTTTGGTACAGTTTGTCCGCAAAATGAACACAAGTATGTTGAGAGTTGTTTGAAGCCCCTAAACGCCCATGGACCCTCATCTGTCATATAAGATACATATTAAGGTTGCGAAACATAGTGTAATATACTTTGAATATTTATGAGAATAAAACTTCCAACATACAAATAAAACACGATTTTATGCACTTCCAAAAAAACGCTTTAGTTGAGAAAGTGTACAAAAATAGCAAGTTTTTATTTCCTGTTTCGAAAGATTAAAGATATAAAAATAAAAATAAAATAAAAGACAGTATATATTTTTTTATTCATTCCATTCAAAATTTTTGTGGAAATAAAAAAAAAACGTGAAACCAATCTTTTATTTAAAAAATATGGTATTTTTATTTTTTTATGCTGTTTCAATTTTATAAAAAAAGGCTTAGTTACATTGTGGTTGCTCATACTTGGTTTGTGGCTATATATGCTATTCAGTTTACAACAATAAAGTACAATACAGAATAATAATTTTTAACCAAATAATCTGATAACCAGGCAAGTGTGAACAACCACATTGTGACTTTAGATATAAATATTAAGCATAAGGGATTCATTAATTATGTTAAAACTTTTTGACAAATTTATTTATTTCCATGTGAAAATATAATCGAAATTGTATGTGAAGTGATGAAAAATGTTTTTATTTCACGTTTTCACAGAAGCGGAATTGGCCGCCAGGATTTATTCGAAGAATTAAAGCAACATAAGCCATTTTCATATAAAAATTACCTTGCTTAGTAATGTATATTAGAATGCTTTATTTCGGCGACTATTTCTTTTTTGACTCCCACATCGAAATTTTTGTGGGAAATATCTGACTCCCACGAGCCCTAACTCCCACCATCGAGGTAGTACGGGTCCCTAAACCCAATTTTTTCATGAACCTCTAAATAGTAATGGCAAACTTGTAGGGAATTCAAACAAAAAATGTAAAACATCAAATCGCTAACATCGGTATTTCTTGAGATATTGGGCTTTGAAGTTGATCAAAAATTTCTAATATTTAGCCCGATGAAAATTCCACATTACTTCAACTTCAAAGCCCAATACCCCAAGAAATATTGATGTAAGCGATTTGGTGTTCCAAAACTTTTTTGTAGGAAACTGAATTTCGTACAAGTTTGTTTGAGATAGGGGAAGAAAAGCGAGAATTTCATCAACAAATTGGGTTTAATGACCCGCACTACCTCGCTAGGTACTGTTAGGATTATGCGGCGATGGGCACTTGAGTAGAGCATTAATTTCTGAGGAAACCCTATAATTGACCAAGTTTATACCATAAAATGTCTCTGAACTAAATATAGAATTTTGAAGAAAAACAATCAAAGTTTACGTGTATTTTGAACGGGAAACTGCGCACGGCTTAATCGACCACTTAATGTTAATATAAAGGTCTCAAATTTGCTGGGACTTTTTTTTTAAGTATGCCCCACAAAATTTCGAGGTGGGAGTAAAAAACAAAAAAAAAATGTCGCCGAAAAAAAACCCTAATGTATATACAAAAATTTTCACTGGTTTGAGTTTCATTTAGCAACTACGAGGCTATGGAAATTACGGTTAATAGTCGTACATATGAACGTTTGAGGATACTAAACCGCTGCGTTACGATTCATGTGGCACGAATGCGCAATTAGTTTCGTAATTTCTGTTAATTGTACCATGCAATGAGTAATTAAAATTCCATTGTAAATTCATATGAATCACTAAATGAAAATAATAATAGATTGGCGCTTATACATATGTACAATATGTTAGTGTTTGGCCGAGCTTCACCTCCGATTCGTCGCTTGCGCCTTGATGTTGTCACCCAAAGCGGAGGTACCTACAGTTTTACGCGATTGTTTTTCTATGAGAATCTGTTTTTCATGTTTTCAGCTATTAGAAAAAAAAACTTTTTTGTTTGCTATTTTTTGATGTTGTTTGAAAACTGGGCTCAAACCCGGGCCCTGTGGAATGGTAGCACATACTGATAACCGCTACACCACAGCGGGCACTAAACGCTGTGAGGAAAACTGCCAATCATGCACGTCCGCCGAGTAAAAAAGAGCGCTAAATTTGCGTTTGGCCGTTTTTATACCCCAGAGTCTTTGTGCATAAGGGATTAAAGCTTTGTTCACGTAAAAGTTTTTTTGTAATAGCCAAAGGGAATCGATTTACAAACAGCCATTTATGCCCACAGTCGAAAAATTTGCTGGCAATAAATATTTTACATTTTGTTGAACTGCTTCGTTTGTTATATTAAAAATTTTTTTATTTACCCTAATTTTCTAACTACCGTCTAATAGATACTATACTACTAATTTTCTTTTGTTATTTAGCCTTCATTTAATACAGTACATACCTTTGTGGTCAGTTGATTAAGTTAAGTGACATTTCGACCAGTTGTGGCTATTTTTTCAATTTTATATTTTTTTATAAAAGTATAGCACATTACATAACCAGCGCCATATAAATCCACATTTCAAACTTCGTACAAAAATTATAAAATTTCAAAAAACTTTAACAAATAAACCCAAACATTTTAAACTTTTTGTTCAGAGTTTTTACTAAAATTTTAGGTATACCATTTAATAGCCATTTTATTTTAGTGGGTTAAAGTGAACATTTCAAGACCCTAGGAAATCACGTTCTTAAATACATGTACGAAGGTTGCCACATGTTTAAAAATCAAATTCAATCGGAAATCTTTAGTTTAAATATTTACAATATTTTTGATGTTTTTAAGAGGGTTGCCACCTGTTAAAAAATAAACAAATTCGTATTTTTTAATACGTCAAAGGAATTATTAGAAGATGGGTATTAATCCAAATAAGTTTGAAGGGCTTTATTTCCGGACTATATTTAAGAGCGTTGCCAGATGTTTAAAAAATCAAATACAACTTGAATGACGGCAATTAGGTAATTGAAATCTGTATTAAAATGTGGGCGTGGCGCAAGAGGTTTAAGAATGTTTTGTATGAAAACATTTTGAAGAAGGTTACCAACTGTTTGAAAAGTCATCTTTGGAATGTTGAATTAAATTTTGGCGTTTTAACACATTCCAATGCCTAAAGAAGTCGCATGAAACCGAGTTACCTCTACTAAAAACGCGTTCAACAGAAATCCAAAATTTTTGATTTTTTTAATTCACTAATTTCTGTCGAATAAAAAAAAAACCTGTATCTTTATTATTTTTTTTGTCGCACCCTATTATTTATTTCAAGAGAGTTATTGAGCTTTATATCATTATTTGTATTATGGAGATCACCACAACACCACATCTCCTCATCAACTTTCTTTCTCTAGAATTCAGCAGGCAGGCAACGCTAACCGCTGAGCTAAGCACATCCCTCTTCTCCGTGCGTCATTCATATTCACTCGTGTATATGTTTTCTACAGGGTGGTTATGCAGTTGCCGATTTTCTTTATCAGACCAGCTATTTCCACGTTCAAACTATTGCTTTCGACTTCGGTTTATCGTCGCAACATCCTATGCAGGTTTTCCATTGCACAGACGCGCATGCAGACATTACTTGTAGCAAAATAGTGAGTCATCCATCTCTTTAAATACAGCTTTACGACTCTGAAAAACCAAAATCAAAAACAGCTTTATTTTCTACTCTAAAACGATTTTGGGAAAATCGCGATTGAAGATTGGAGTGTAATTTCTAAAAAAAAAACGCGAATATAAATTTTTTCCAAAGACTCAGAGAATATTACTGGTTCACGAAATTCTTAAATTACTTTATTTTTATTATGAATTCTTAATAATTTTTAAGTTTATGAAGGATTTTCGAAATATTTTACCACAAAAATACTCAAATATTACCCTCAGATTTTTAACAAAACACTTATATACATATATGTAAAATTCCAACAACCATTCTATGTATACCTACGTACATACTACATACATTTGTACACATGAAACATAGCGTTACTGTTAAACACGAAGGTGCAGCCAATATGTACAGGGTACACTTTTATGCATACGAAATTACTATCTATGTATAATAACAGCATAAGTAAAATATCAGCATCTGATGCCTACTTTTGTACTACGTATGAATATATACATATACATATGTATGCATACAGGGTGTCCCAGAAGTAACGTGCCAAACTTTAGGGGAAGGTAGGTGGGGGGGGGGGTGAGCTCACTGATAAACAAAAAATTTTCAGGTAAAAGTGTCACCGTTTTTGAAATATTTACATTTTTTCGAATTTAAAAAAAAATCGTGCCTTTTCATGTGTTTTCTTTAACTGCAACTACAAACCGGGCAATACTTAGTAAATTTTTTATGTAAAATACTTCCAGATAGTTGCCTCTCCATACTCAAATGCAATGTAGTTAAAATATATTAAGGAACCATCATAAAATTAGGACTATTTCTGGATTTTTAACTTTTTGATATTTTCTTCCCTAACTTTGACTATCTCGGGTGAAAAAAAATGTACTGAGCTATAATTTTACATTACATAAAAAAATTGCTCGTTTAATAAAAATTTCAGAAAAGTGCCACACTTACTGTTTCGAATAGAAAAAAAAGTTATAGCCGCTTTTGTGGGTAAAGGACTGAGA
>NW_023458558.1:58012115-58015483 GCF_013731165.1 Rhagoletis pomonella
AAATACTAATGCATGAAAATCCTAACCTCAAAAAAATCACCCGTTATTTGAGATTATATTACCAATTGAGAGGGACCACCCTGATTTTTGTTTTTTTTTGTCCAGCCGTGTTCGAGATATCGATTTTTGAAAAAAAGATTTTTTTAATGCCCTTCACTTCGCGAAAAATAGGCTAACTTTTAGCACTCTTTTGGTTTTTCCTTTTCCAAACACTTTTGGAATATAAATTCAAAAGCTTTTACAAGATTTTCAAATTTTTAATAAAAAAATTTTCATTTTCAAAAACACATCAAGATCGATTCTTTTGGAAATTTTTTCAAAAAAACTGTCGGTTATTTCGCAACTTTTAAGCCTAGTGCAATCATGAGATAGCAATGGCATCTATTTTTTTCAGAATTCTTAAATTACTGAAAAACTAAGAAATTTTGACCAACCCAACGCGAAGAACTATGTCTGCGTCAAATCAAATGCACTAATGAAAGATATAAAAATTCCGTATTGGAGACGAAGAAATTGTCTACATAACTTAGGTGGGAAGTATTACGCTGCGACTTATCGCTTTCGCGTAATCGATTAGTAAATTCAATGATTTTTTTATATGAAATGTGAGCAGGAAATAATGTTACTCATACGCCATGTACGCCTATCCAAGCGTTTGATATTACTTTAAGGAAGTGATAACAATTAGTTACTCAAAAATAATTAGTCGTATCGTAGTACTTCCCATCGCAATTATGTTTACAGTTACTTCCTCTACAATTTGGTATTATTATCTTTGTTTTTAATGCATTTGATTTGACGCAGTCAGAGTTCTGGCGTTATTAAATTAAAAAGTCCGAAAACAAATAGCTCTCATTTTCGGATTAAGCTTAAAGGTTGCGAAATGAGTCACACTTTAAAGCAACAATCAAGAAAATCAATCAAAAATAGTTTTTTCAACGCAACTTTTTACATATAAAATTTGAGAATGTTATAAAAAAATTATAGAAATAGGTGTTGAAAATTTTTCCGATTCTATATTCCAAAAGTTCTTTGAAAATGAAAAATTAAAAAAAAAAATCCCAATGTTGCGATTTTTTTTCAAAGTTGTGGGCTTTTAAAAAAGGATTTGTTTTTAATAAAAATAGACATTTCAAAACGGCTGCAGAAACAAAAGAGGAGTTATCCCAACAGGGCAGTGCAAGGAATCATGCTCTAGGTCTGTAGAACTATCGCGCAGCCACAGAATTTTAACCTAATACATAAATGAGTAGCATTATTTTCCGTCTCAATCGTACATTTTTTTCGCACACGCAAAAAGCGAATTTTTTTTTTATAACTATCTGCCATTCTGAAAAGCCTGCATTTTCAAGAGTTTAAAGCCCTTTCAGCGGCTATAGAAGTTTTGAACGCTCATAGTTGATGCTGATATATATAGTTACTATACTATATGTAAGCATATATGTACATTAGGGTGGTCCAAAAATGCATGTGAAAAAGTAAAGTCGTAATTTTTATGCTCCCACCCCATAGGACTGTTCTATATCGAAAAAAATATATCTCTATTTTTTATTTTGAAAATATTTAGAGGCCGCTCAAAGCGTCCAAAGTTTTCCATATGTTTTATATGGGGGAAAAACATCTTTTCATGGAAATTGTATGGAATTCTTAAGAATCAATATTTTTCTATTGGAAAACTCTGTTTATCTGCTGGAGATACCCAATTGTTTATTTAACCATTTTTTCATCCTAACTATAATTTATAGGTTCGCCAAAAATCCACAAAAACCCCGAAAAATGCAATGGGCCTACCAATAAAAAATCGTTAGTGTGAAGAGAACCAGAGTTTTCCGATCGAAAAATATCCATTTTCAAGAATTCTATACCATTACTAAGAAAAATTGTGTTTTCCCATATAAAAGTACATGAAAAACATTGAGCGACCTCTAAATATTTTTTGATTTCAAAATAAAAAACAGGGGTATACTTTTTTCGATATAGAACAATCCTAGGGGGTGAGAGCATTACAATTCCGACTTTACTGTTTTTGGACCACCCTAATGTACATACATACATTTCGCAACGGCACATACACACATCCATTATCCGCAGTAATATTGCCCGAAGGCATTACAGATGTATACAAGGCAATAGCGTATTATTCTAATGACAACGTCGCTCAATAATGTCCAGCTGTTGGCGATGGTGGCGGATCTACAATGTTCACATTAGCGATAGGTTGCGGCGCTGATAGCGGTTGCACTTGTATGCATAACATATTCATAGCCGCCACACATACATATGTAAGTGTCTACTACTAGTACGTATGCGCATTTAAATCCGACTAACGGATATTAAGCCCTCTGTTGATGAATGGTATTTGCAACATTTGGTGATCCAATGCCAAATGTGCACTGTATTGCATGTAGATATTTATATATGCACATTAGGCACATCACTTTTTTTTTAACCATCGCATAAATCAGTAGCGAAAAGTGAATCCAAACAAAAATACAATATGTTGTGTGGCGAATCACTTTGTACAAAAATTTATTTTTAGGAAAATTATTGTTGAAAATTATTGATTTCCCCATTCTCCAGAAAGCAGAAAGCACACATTTTTGGGCTAATTTGAGGAAACATGGCTGATTAAGTTGCGAAATGGCCAGCGGAAGAATGCGGAGTATCAAATTGAATTGTGGAATCAATATGACGCAGGTTCGAGTATTTTGGCTAGCACCACAAATTCTTCGGAGGGAGAGCATGGGGATTTTACGCCACAGCTGATGGGGCACTTGTGTCACTGTGGAGGTTCATCGATTTATTGCAGGAGAAATAAGGTCTGAGTAAATCCACTTTTGTTTCCAGTGAAGGGAAAGAAGTATCGCGATTAGGATGCTCGACTGAAACGTATTGTGGAGTCATATGCGGATTCCGATATTTTTGTATACTTGGTAGTTCTGCTTAGTTGTTCTGCATTTATTGTTTTTTTTTTTTTTAATAATTTGCTTCATTCGTTTTGTGCAAATGCTATGCAGAAGCCGCTATTCGAAAATTTGTTTCGGATGATTTTGTCTGGCGGAAATTTTTGCGGTGAATATTTTCGTGAAGATTTTTTGTGCGGGATATACATATTATTGTTGATACCGCCGATTTTTCTGCATTGTGGTTGGAGATTTTAAGAGGAGTCGATTGCAAAAGCCCCTATTGGCGAATATTTTTGGGGTGATTTTGTAATTTATAATTTAGTAGATTTTCGATAAATCTAAGATTAGGATATTTAGGAATTTTGTAAACCTGTGTAATTAATTATTCTTAGCAATTTAAAAGTAACTGAAAAAATAATAAAGTGCAAGAAATTTTGTCTGGGTGAGTTTAGTCCGGGAAAT
>NW_023458558.1:58015583-58050679 GCF_013731165.1 Rhagoletis pomonella
GATATCCGCCCATGAAAGTCAATAATGAATAATCAATTCTTTTTTTTTCTACGCACTTAAAGATAATGAATAACGCATAAATGAGATTAGATTGGTAAGCACCGGGAATTCGAGTGAAAAATACTTTTTCTATTCTATCAGTAAAGAACGTTCGGGCACGGTTCCATCCCAGACGCAATACCGTCTGAAATTAAAGCGCTGCCCACCGACTATAGCCTGTCGAAGACCTGGGTTCACCATAAACCCCGCATGAAATTCCCAAGCAGCAGTGACTGGAATCAGGAAAATTTCGGGTTCTTGCAGGGCTTAACTGTCTTTACGGATGGGTCAAAGATGGAATACGGAGTTGATGCTGAGGTTTTTATTGAGCAATATAACTTAAAAACATCCTTCCGCCTACCAGACTGTGCAAGCGTTTTCCAGGCCGAAACGTTTGCTATCAAGGAGGCAACAAGGTACATCGAAGAGAATGCACCCCCGAGAACGCAAGTGAACATCCTCTCGGATAGCCAAGCGGCAATTCAGGCACTTTCTTCTAACTCTGTTAGATCTCAGCTAGTGGATGAATGTAGGAGAGAGCAAGTCTATATTTCTGATCAATACGAAAGTACCCTAATATGGGTCCCGGGACATAAGGGTATCTTCGAATACGAGGCAGCGGACGAACAAGTAAGGAGCGGCTCTGCGCTTAATGTGTATCACACGGTGGTCTCTCATGAAGATTAAGACAAAAATTATCAAAACTTATCATTCGAAGGCCAAGCAGAAGGGGAACTGCACAGGATCTTACAGGACATGTCACATCCTTCAATAGCTTCTGCCGTTGCTGCGATGACCCGGGCTAAAAAGAGACAGTCAGTCAAACACTTGCTGTGCGAGTGTGCAGCCCTCGCAAGGATGAGGCTAAAGGCACTCGGCAAACCAATCCTGCAGAAAATTTCAGAGTGCAGCTTTCTTTAATCTGATGTTGGATAAGATAATAAGAGCTGTAGAACTGAACCGCCAGAAAAAATTTTGTACAAGAGCGTGTAATTGCTGGCTTACGCCGATGACATCGAAATCATCGGTAACAAGAACCGCGAAGTCTGTTTTAAATTTTCCAAGTTGGATAAGGAAACAAAGCAATTGGGTCTGGTGATCAGCAAGGACAAGTTGTAATTTCGAGAGAGTGGAGAATATATTTTACTTGGAAACCAGTATTAACACCGATAATAATATCAGCATCGAAATCCAACGCAGAATAACTCTTACCGAAAAATGCTACTTTGGACTGAGTAGGCAATTCAGAAGTAAAGTCCTCTCTCGACGTACGAAAACCACACTCTATAAGCAACTCATCATACCCGTGCTGGTATATAGCGCAGAAGCATGGACAATGACAACATCCGATGAGGCGGCTCTTGGAGTATGCAAAACTTACAGGAAATTGTAGCCGGTTCTCAGCGCTAAATAAGTATAATATCAGTTTGTCGGTATCTGTTATAACAGGACTTCCTAATAGGCACACATGCCCTCTATGGAAGTTGTTAAGAAACGATTCAACACCTACTCTGGGTAGAGAATTCACCCATAGCCTGGGATAGTTTACACATGTGGAAATCAGGGATTTTCCAAAATTTCTTCTAAGTCCTACATAGATCTAGGAAGTATTGAAAGTTTCTGACTATCAAAGTGGATATTTTAGGAACCAATAAAACAATTTTACTTTTTATAAATTTGGAAAACCTTCATTTACATAAAAAATGTGCATTATGTTCTGGGGCAGAAACTTCAACGCATTTCAAATTTGTTTATCAAATACTAATTTCTTAGAAAGCCATTTCCTCAAACTCCTAATTGTGGCTGTAATCAACTTAAATGTAATTTTAACCTCATACATAAGCAAACAAAATCAATAATATCACGTATGTGAATGTAGTTAATTTCCATTAATAGCCCTGCAGGAAATGTGTCTAACTATGAGCTAACTTTAAGTTGATTAAGAAGGAGCTAAAAGTCACGTATTATTTGTATATTTTCTTTGACGAAGTCTAACTATATTTCTATGGCGATGGCCACGAAATAATCAAGGGTGGTTACTAACTCCTTTGGAAATAAGATATCAATAGGAAAACCAACATATTTTATTTATTTATTTATTTATTTATTTACTTTATTATATTTCATATTTGTTTACATATTCCGCTGTAGATGGTCCCATATTCGATCTCGGTCAGACATAACTTCAAAATGATAATATGAAATTTCGATCTTCCTGTTATTTTTGCTCAATTCGAAAAAGTATTTGCAAAGTGCAGTATATTTAAATAAAAACGCGTTTAAAGAAAACCATCTTCTGCATTACTCCGGCAGTTTGAAGTTAGCTTTTTGTAGCTCACAACAAGTTATACATTTATAGAAATCCCGAAAAAAGCGGGTTATTTTTTATCAATTGATAATTTTTTTCTGCAGGCACCTGTTATGTTGCCATGTCAAATTGCATATTTTTCTACAACATGCATGCCACAAAGTACTTTGCATCAAAACCGCAGCAAAGAGTTATGTAAAAGGAAAAAAACAGTTGAACTACTTATTTCGACATGCACACCTGCGAGGAACTATGCATACGCAAGTGTAAATATAAATATACATATATAAATTTTCTCAGAAACAATGTAATGCACTTGCATTATAAATAAAGTTACGTGCGAATAGTGAAAGTAAAAATGATGTCTGACAAAGATGCAGCTGAACAGGCAGTTTCACAAGTTAAGTATGTATGTAACTCACAAGTTCGTAAACGTGGTGGTGGTAACGCATACGTATGGATGTATATTTAAAACAGTCTCCTGAAGATAAACAGAGTTTTCTGAACGAACAATATGGCCTTCCAAGACTTCTATATCATTATTTTTCCCCATATAAAAACATGGATATGAGCGACCTTTAAATATTTTTTTTAGGTTCCGCTATAGAACAATCCTATTAGGTGAGATCATTTAAATTTTGACTTTAGTTTTTTTTTGGTCCACCCTAATATGCATTCTTATAAATATGGATATAGTATAATGGGACATAAGAGCCGAATTCAGGTACGATTCTGCTTTTGCACCTCCAATTTTGTTCATTATATTTGAGATTATATTACCAATTGAGAGGGACCACCCTGATTTTTGTTTTTTTTTTTGTCCAGCCGTTTTCGAGATATCGATTTTTGAAAAAAAGATTTTTTTAATACCCTTCACTTTGCGAAAAATTGGCTAACTTTTAGCACTTTTTTGGTTTTTCCTTTTCCAAACACTTTTGGAATATAAATTCAAAAGCTTTTACAAGATTTTCAAATTTTTAATAAAACAAGTAAGAAAGTCTAAGTCCGGGCGGAGCCGAACATTAAATATATGTTTTCCACCTTTCCGAAAGCTACCGCTACATGGTAAGCCGGGGTGTATCAATTTTGAGTAAATTAGCGTCCTTAAATTTCGAAATATTGAAATTTCAAGCATTTCTGAAATTTACCGTTATATGAAAAGCGGCCTCAATTTTAGTCCGATTTCAACAATTTTCAACGGTTTGCTTTTATGTGGCAAGCACAATAACCATACCGAGCTTGGTACAAATTGCTAGAACGGTTACCGATATACATATATGTGATCACAAGTGGGCGGTGCCACTCCCATTTTCCAAAATTTTGTCATAAGCGTATTTCTTGGTAATGAATTGTTGCATCCATCAATTTCGAATAAATTAGCTTCAATATTTACTGATTTATCGAAGATTTTGTATTTCTCGAAATTACCGTTATATGGGATGTGGGCGTGGTTATTGTCCGATTTCAGAAATTTTCGGCCATTTGATATGCTGTACCAGGACCAACAACTGTGCCAAGTTTGGAAGAAATTGGTGCAGCGGTTACCAAGATATACACATGTAACCATAAGTGGGCGTGGCTACGCCCATTTGCCAAAATTTTGTAATATTCTTATTTTTCGTCTAAAACTCATTGCTAATATCAATTTTGAGTGAATTATCTTCAGTATTACCGTTATATGGGAGGTAGGCGTGATTATTGTCCGATTTCGCCCATTTTCAATACCATCCGTCCTACGCCCAAAAGAAGTTCACGTACCAAGTTTCGTTAAGATATCTCAATTTTTACTCGAGTTATCGTGTGCACAGACGGACGGACGGACGGACAGACAGTCACCGCTTAATCGATTTCTCTTTTCATTCTGATCATTTATGTATACATTTGTCTATATCTATCTCGATTCGTTTTGCCTGTTACAAACAACCGTTATGTGAACCATATAAAATTTGAGAATGTTATAAGAAAATTATAGAAATAGGTGTTGAAAATTTTTCCGATTCTATATTCCAAAAGTTCTTTGAAAATGGACAATTAAAAAAAAAAATCCCAATGTTCCGATTTTTTTTTTCAAAGTTGTGGGCTTTTAAAAAAATATGTTTTTTAATAAAAATAGACATTTCAAAACGGCTGCAGAAACAAAAGAGGAGTTATCCCAACACGGCAGTGCAAGGAATCATGCTCTAGGTCTGTAGAACTATCGCGCAGCCACAGAATTTTAACCTAATACATAAATGAGTAGCATTATTTTTCGTCTCAATCGTACATTTTTTTCGCATACGCAAAAAGCAAATTTTTTTGTTAAAGCTATCTGCCATTCTGAAAAGCCTGCATTTTCAATAGTTGAAAGCCCTTCCTGCGGCTATAGAATTTTTGAACGCTCATAGTTGATGCTGATATATATAGTTACTATACTATATGTAAGTATATATGTACATTAGGGTGGTCCAAAAGTGCATGTGAAAAAGTAAAGTCGTAATTTTTATGCTCCCACCCCCTAGGATTGTTCTATATCGAAAAAAAATATCTCTATCTTTTATTTTGAAATCAAAAAATATTTAGAGGCCGCTCAAAGCGTCCAAAGTTTACCATGTGTTTTATATGGGGGAAAAACATCTTTTCGTGGAAATTGTATGGAATCCTTAAGAATCAATATTTTTCTATTGGAAAACTATGTTTATCTGCTGGAGATACCCAATTGTTTATTTAACCATTTTTTCATCGTAACTATAATTTATAGTTTTGCCAAAAATCCCGAAAATGCAATGGGCCTACCAAAAAAAAATTGTTAGTGTGAAGAGAACCAGAGTTTTCCGATCGAAAAATATCCATTTTCAAGAATTCTATACCATTACTAAGAAAAATTGTGTTTTCCCATATAAAAATACATGAAAAACATTGAGCGACCTCTAAATATTTTTTGATTTCAAAATAAAAAATAAGGGTATACTTTTTTCGATATAGAACAATTCTAGGGGGTGAGAGCATTACAATTCCGACTTTACTGTTTTTGGACCACCCTAATGTACATACATACATTTGGCAACGGCACCTACACACATCCATTATCCGCAGTAATATTGCCCGAAGGCATTACAGATGTATACAATGCAATAGCGTATTATTCTAATGACAACGTCGCTCAATAATGTCCAGCTGTTGGCGATGGTGGCGGATCTACAATGTTCACATTAGCGATAGGTTGCGGCGCTGATAGCGGTTGCACTTGCATGCATAACACATACATAGCCGCCACACATACATATGTAAGTGTCTACTACTAGTACGTATGCGCATTTAAATCCGACTAACGGATATTAAGCCCTCTGTTGATGAATGGTATTTGCAACATTTGGTGATCCAATGCCAAATGTGCACTGCATTGCATGCAGATATTTATATATGCACATTAGGCATATAACTTTTTTTTTAACCATCGCATAAATCAGTAGCGAAAAGTGAGTCCAAACATAAATACAATATGTTGTGTGGCGAATCACTTTGTAAAAAAATTTATTTTTAGGAAAGTTATTGTTGAAAATCCTTGATTTCCCCATTCTCCAGAAAGCAGAAAGCACACATTTTTGGGCTATTTTGAGGAAACATGACTGTGTAAGAATGCGGAGTATTAAATTGAATTGTGGAATCAATATGACGCTGGTTCGAGTATTTTGGCTAGCACCACAAATTCTTTGGAGGGAGGGCATGGGGATTTTACGCCACAGCTGATGGGGCACTTGTGTCACTGTGGAGGTTTATCGATTTATTGAAGGAGAAATAAGGTCTGAGTAAATCCACTTTTGTTTCCAGTGAAGGGAAAGAAGTATCGCGATTAGGATGCTCGACTGAAACGTATTGTGGAGTCATATGCGGATTCCGATATTTTTGTATACTTGGTGATTTTTCTGCTTAGTTGTTCTGCATTTATTGTTTTTTTTTTTAATAATTTGCTTCATTCGTTTTGTGCAAATGCTATGCAGAAGCCGCTATTCGAAAATTTGTTTCGGATGATTTTGCCTGGCGGAACTTTTTTGCGGTGAATATTTTCGTGAAGATTTTTTGTGCGGGATATACATATTATTGTTGATACCGCCGATTTTTCTGCATTGTGGTTGGAGATTTTAAGAGGAGTCGATTGCAAAAGCCCCTATTGGCGAATATTTTTGGGGTGATTTTGTAATTTATAATTTAGTAGATTTTCGATAAATCTAAGATTAGGATATTTAGGAATTTTGTAAACCTGTGTAATTAATTATTCTTAGCAATTTAAAAGTAACTGCAAAATTAATAAAGTGCAAGAAATTTTGTCTGGGTGAGTTTAGTCCGGGAAATTAAGTCCTAGAGCCATAACCATCACCATATAAATTCACATTTCAAAATTTATACAAAAGTTCTAAAAATTCAATAAACTTTAACAATTACACTCAAAAATTGTATGTATGCAGTTTTATAGCCCATTAAATTGTAGCACGATAATGTGCAAATTTCAATATGCTCGAAAATCGCGTTAATTTTTAATATTTTTTTTTCTATTCCATATAAAAAAAATTTTGACAGACACGTTATTTCTTTTGATTTTTCATCATTTCTCATCCTAATGCATACACTTACATGTGCTTTGTGTATGGCAGTAATTTTCCATTAAAAAGTACCCAACGGCGACGAGTATAGTATTATGTATGATTTATTTATTTATTTCTTTGTTCAAACATACGTATTTATCTATGTGAGAAACATTTACATACGCTTAATACTACCACTACATAAAGGGCATGTCGAAAAAGAAGCGGAAAGGGAAATGCACAAACACCTTCAGGCGCATTAACATAAATTGTGCTAATTTAGTTCTGCTAAATGTGGAATGCAGACCGAAATCCATATCCATTTGTATATACACACATACATATATGGTATGAACATAGCCACTCGCTTAAAAATATCTACAAATATAACTAAACTAAAAACCCAAGATAAACTTAATATTTTGTGTGTGCTTTTAATGAGATAAGTCAGTTCGTTTACAGTAGTGGTATGTAGAAAGACACAGGACAAAGTTTAAACAAATGAACAAATATGAAAGCCCTTCTATTTAAGTAATACGGTGTCATTTTACAAATATGTTTAAATAAATTATAATAGGTTTGTTCCACAAGCTACTCGAAGTCACTTCGAGTTACAGTTACGCGTTCCAGGAGTAAGTTTCAGAGTTTATTTGATATACGCTGACAGTTTGAACTTTGCTCGAGTTTTTCTACAAGTAGCTTATGGAATAAACCTCATATTAATCAAGAATTTTTTAATAGTTTAAATGTTAAAATTGAAGGAAAATCATGTATGCATAAGCATATATATTATTTATAGATGCACTACAGGCTACGTCTCCAGATATGCGTCGAGTTATATGCAAATCATTCATTTCATTTTGATTCTCTAATGAATCTACAGATTTCGGTAATGGTAGCTTCTAAAAGGTCGGTTTTTTGTGTTATCAGGTCTTTGCCTAATGTTCTATGTTCGAGACGACCTCCTATCTTCTCGTTGACAGCTGCAGCAAATCCTATTATGGGGTAGTCCTATTTTTTCCGCATGTTTGCCTATGGGCCAGTGCCCCCTAATGGTTGCTATAACTCTGAACAACTCTGGCCTTGATCTGCCTTCATCCTGTTGTAGTCAGGCCATAGTTTTCTCGACTCTAACCAGTTCCAGGAAATCCGAAGTAAAATCTCTTTAGACTACTTCAAGAGCGAAAACCAGTGCCACCGCTTCGGCCAGGTCATCATATGATACAATCGATTCCCAATTCTGAATTATTTAATCATTATGGATTTCCTTTATAATTTAGAATAGATTTTTTTTTTGCAGTGGGTGTTTATTACCGCTCGAATGATTCCGCTTTGTTTCCTTTAGTGAAAACTTCAAGTCATTCCTTTCATTTAGTATATGGCATGTATTGGTTGAGCAAGAATAGTAAAGCTGCTGGGAGTGATAAAATGAGACAAAAATAATGTGTGTATAATTTATGTATTTCGGCAATTGAATGATAGATGGCGCAGGTCAAGGGAAATATTTATAAACTGATCGAACCATATGTATGTGAGCAATCTTTGTGTGTATATATGTAGATATTAAACCTCTATATAGATTCAGTTGTCAGTTGGATAAATTATACCCTTCTCTACGCAGCGCCAGTCTGAGTTAAATCCTTAAAGGTCAAGGCGAACCGCAAACTCTACAGGTCCCTTTAACGATTGTCCAAGCTTAGAGTTGCGTGTGAATACAAAACAAAATCACCGGGTATATCCGACTGTAAAGAAAGTCACCCGTTTGCGCTGACCGATATTATCAAAAAAGAAAAGGCCCATCCCCTTTGAGGTGGCAAGAGAGGTAGGACAGCAGCCCCCAAGGAAGATGGATGCACACACCCTTATTCCTGATTTAGGAAAATGGGTTCAGCGCACTCATGATGAAGTCAATTTTCATTTGACGCAGTTCTTGACAGGACACGGTGTTTAAGCGTTTCGGGCACGACATTTAACCTCAGTGCCCAGTCTGAAACGATATCGAAGACCCTTGTCATGGGTTTTTCAGCTGCCTACGCTTCAACGCTGAATAAATGAAACTATACGACGAAACTCGCAAAAACCGCAGGTACGTTCTAAATACATTCAGTGGAGGTTATTTTACCCGACCGAGATGGTCTTCATGTTAAAAAAATACGGCGCCGGGCGATGTAGATGCAACTTCACTTACTACATCGGGACTGATCTGACTTTGAGCTAAGTGCTCACACCGCTTCCCGACGCAATACTATTTTGGTAGTACCGGGGAGAAAAAACGGTGCAGAACTTTAGGAGTTTTTGTTTGGGTTAAAGTCCCACACTGACGGAGTATAGGCTTTCAATGCTTCCTCATCTTACAAAGAAAAAACAGTGGTCAAACAAATTATAGCTGCACCACATATTGACTTATTGTATTTTTGTAATGTAATTTTAATTATTTTTTTTATAAAAATACAGTTCGTTTTTTAACAAAAACAGCGTAAATACAAGTTTAAAATATTGTGCAATAGTTGAAAAAAAATCGACAAGCTTGCGTAAACATTTGGAGTTTTTTAATTAGATTTCTTATAAAGAATTGGAGTATGCAGATTTGCATCCCATTGAATTCTATGTAGTAGAACAAAGTACAAATTTCAAGTGGCTTAAAGTTACCGTTGATTTATAAGAATTTTTTGTCGAAGAATAAGTTTTGTTTACTCATTATATGGGAGAAAATGGGGGAAAAATTCTAAAAATTAACGGAAATTTTTAACCATTTGAAACTTGCCCTTACTTTATGGTACCAGAATTCAATGGGATACAAAATTGCATACTCAAATCTTTATCGAATCTCGATTTTTTTCTAATATTGTACAAACTTTCAAACTTGAATATACAGCTAAGCCGGAATTCACTCAATGCCGATTGTACTGTACAATATTTTGGTAAAATAGAGAAAACCTTTCGAGTTGCTGGCAACTATTCTGAAGAATTCGAAATTTTGTAACAGAGGTTAAAACACACTCACCCATATAACCAACTAATGACGCCTAAAGAGGCATACACAACTCTTCAAACATACATATACATGATAAATGTAATACCAAGACCGATAAGATTTCCAAACTTTGTATGTCTCTATAGACCAACTGATTACACCTACAAACATATTTCTGGTATTTATTTAGCCTGTTCGGCGTTGATCGCATTTCCTGTCTAACAAACTGAGTCATATATTAAAGTCGACACCGAAAGGTGCAGAAACAAAATAGCAAAATGGCATGAAACGCTACAAAACATGTTAAAAAATACAAGAAAAAAGCATAAAAAAGTTGATAAATAAGACATTTCATGCACAGCACAAGCGTTTATACGAACGGCTGTTGCAAGTCCTTTCTCTATTTGTGCATACGTATTTATGTATGTAAATGCCTGCGTGCGTGTACATTCAGCACACTAGCCGACACGCCATATGCTGCCCGCTGGCATTAGCATGTTTTGCCGGCATTCAAATTTTGTAACGCCGGCGAACTTACCATAAGAAGCAGACAGAAGCGCGCTTGCCTTGCAAGTTTACAATAAAAGTGCACTTCCTTGGCGGGCTAGGTGCACTGCTGCTAGTGCATGCATAGATACTGTATGTATGTATGCATGTATGCATGTGTACATGAACTTCAAATGGGTATATGAGTTTGAATGTATGTATGTATGTGATTGCGTTGGTAACTTCAGAAGGCTAATTTAGTGCTCAACGGCAGGTGAAACAAAGTTCAGCAGTAGAAAAGCAAAAGTAGGTAACTTAGTATTCCTACTGCATAGTGATACTAAATACTACATGCATATATGCATACATATGTATGTATATACATATATTCATACACAGTACAAAAGTAGGCATCAGATGCTGATATTGTACTTATGCTGTTATTATACATAGATAGCAATTTCGTATGCATAAAGGTGTACCCTGTACATATGGGCTGCACCTTCGTGTTTAACAGCAACACTATGAGTTTCATGTGTACAAATGTATGTATGTACATAGGTAAATATACATAGAATGCATGTTGGAATTTTACATATATATAAGTGTTTTGTTAAAAATCTGAGGGGAATATTTAAGTATTTTTGTGGTAAAATATTTCGGTGATCTATAAGGTATGAATACTTACATTATAATTTATATAAGTAAAAGTAAGTAAAACCATACTTTCTCTACACAAATGTAACAGCTCTCGATATAAGAAAAAATGTGTTGTTGAATTAAGAATTCTTATTCGCAAAATGCTATGATCAAAAATTTCCATAAAACACATCTTAAGCAGAGATTAAGGGATTAAGCAGGGACACGATTTGTACATTTGTACATTTGGCAGTCACAAAGTGGTTTTGTCTAGAATTCACAATAAAAATAAAGCAATTTAAGAATTTCGTGAACCAGTAATATTCTCCGAATCTTTGGAAAAAATTTATATTCGCGTTTTTTTTAGAAATTACATTCCAATCTTCAATTGCGATTTTCCCAAAATAATAAAAAAATAAAGCTGTTACTGATTTTGATTTTTAAGAGTCGTAAAGCTGCATTTAAAAAGATGGATGACTCACTATTTTGCTTCAAGTAATGTCTGCATGCGCGTCTGTGCAATGGAAAACCTGCATAGGATGTTGCGACGATAAACCGAAGTCGAAAGCTGTAGTTTGAACGTGGAAATAGCTGGTCTGATAAAGAGCTATGTCAAAGAAATTAGCAACTGCATAACCACCCTGTAGAAAACATATACACGAGTGAATATGAATGACGCACGGAGAAGAGGGATGTGCTTAGCTCAGCGGTTAGCGTTGTTGACGTTGCACATCGATGATGAGGGTTCGAACCCTGCTGAATTCTAGAGAAAGAGAGTTGATGAGGAGATGTGGTGATGTGGTGATCTCCATAATACTAATAATGATATAAAGCTCAATAACACTCTTGAAATAAATAATAGGGCGCGACAAAAAAATAATAAAGATACACGTTTTTTTTATTCCGCAGAAATTAGTGAATTAAAAAATCAAAAACTTTAGATTTCTGTTCAATTCAATTACCTAATTGCCGTCATTCAAGTTGAATTTGATTTTTTAAACATCTGGCAACCCTCTTAATTATAGTCCGGAAATAAAGCCCTTCAAACTTATTTGGATTAATACCCATCTTGTAATAATTCATTTAACGTATTAAATAATACGAATTTATATATTTTTTAACAGGTGGCAACCACCTTAAAATCATCAAAAATATTGTTAATATTTAAACTAAAGATTTCCTAACACTCTTTCGTTAGACATCAATACTTTAATTAATTTCAATTGAATTTGATTTTTAATCATGTGGCAACCTTCCTACATGTAATTAAGAACGTGATTTCTTATAGTCTTGAAATGTTCACTTTAACCCACCAAAATAAAATGGCTATTAAACGGCATAACTAAAATTTTAGTAAAAACTCTGAATAAAAGGTTTAAAATGTTTGGGTTTATTTGTTAAAGTTTGTTGAAATTTTATAATTTTTGTACGAAGTTTGAAATGTGGATTTATATGGCGCTGGTCATGTTATGTGCTACACTTTTATAAACGAAAATTATAAAAATTGAATTGAAAAAAATAGCCACAACTGGTCGAAATGTCACTTAACTTAATCAACTGACCACAAAGGTATGTACTGTATTAAATGAAGGCTAAATAACAAAAGAAAATTTGTAGTATAGTATCTATTAGACGGTCGTTAGAAAATTTAGGCAAATTCAAAAATTTTAAATATAACAATTGAACAATCACAAACGAAGCCGTTCAACAAAATGTACAATATTTATTGCTAGCAAATTTTTCGACTGTGACATAAATGACTGTTTGTAAATCGATTCCATTCCGCTATTACAAAAAACTGTTGCGTGAACAAAGCTTTAATCCCTTATGCACAAAGACTCTGGGGTATAAAAACGGCCAAACGTAAATTTAGCGCTCTTTTAAACTCGGCGGACGTGCATGTTTGGTAGTTTTCCTCACAGCGTTTAGTGCCCGCTGTGGTCAGTATCCGCCGCGGTTATCAGTACGCGCTACCATTCCACAGGTCCCGGGTATATGAGCCCAGTTTTCCAAACAACATCAAAAAATAGCAAACAAAAAAGTTTTTTTTTCTAATAGCTAAAACCTCCGAGTGAATTTCTGCCATGAAAAACAGATTCTCATAAAAAAACAATCGCGTAAAACTGTAGGTCCCTCCGCTTTGTGTGACAACATCAAGGCGCACGCGACGAATCGGAGGTGAAGCTCGGCCAAACACTAACATATTGTACAAGCTCCAATCTATTATTATTTTTATTTAGTGATTCATATGAATTTACAATGGAATTTTAATTACTCATTGCATGGTACAATTAACAGGAATTACGAAACTAATTGCGCATTCGTGCCACATGAATCGTAACGCAGCGGTTTAGTATCCTCAAACGTTCATATGTACGACTATTAACCGTAATTTCCATAGCCTCGTAGTTGCTAAATGAAACTCATACCAGTGAAAATTTTTGTATATACATTAGGGATTTTTTTCGGCGACATTGTTTTTTACTTCCACCTCGAAATTTTGTGGGACAAACTTAAAAAAAAGCTCCAGAAAATTTGAGACCTTTATGAGAAAAACCAAAATAAAACAATTTTTTTTTTATATATTTGCATTTCTAACAGTCTCTTTGATATATCGTACAAGTGCCGCGAACTCATAAATGAATTTGGTCGATATATCGTATAAATGCTGGGAAACGTTGCTAGCCGCCTATGGTGTTGTACATTCATAGATACATCAGATTTAATTACTTCACAAGATGACAGGCTGTGCATCGCGTACATATTTTGTATCCCAAAAATGTAATGTTCATTTATCTATTGCAATAAACAAAATGGGTGTTCATGAAAATGCGTAAATGCCTCGTAACTGCATAAACCTCGTAAATAAAGCCATTTTCCACACAAAATGAAGTAAGTTTACGAGGTTGGTATGGTTACGAGGCACTTACGCGTTTAAATGAATTGCCCTAAAGATTTTTTAACATTCTTTTTAGATTGTATCACACAACCACAGAAATATATGTTTTAGTTTTAGATAATGTCACTGAAGACAAGGTATTTTTTTATAAAAGAGAACAGCATAAAAAAACAAAAAACAAAATAAATAAAATAAAAAACAAAAAATAAATATTTCTTTAGTTTGAAGCAAGGCACATTAAACAGGTAGTATCAGTAGAGCAAAAACAACATTTGCGTGTATTTTGTTGTTGCTTCTGGTATCGAAAGTGTCAAAAACTGTTCTGAATTTTTTCTTCTAAATCAAAGCGTGCCATGTGAAATACAAAAAATTATAAAAAATAAAAAATTGAAATTGGAAAATATAAAAATTGTTGCAACTTTCTTTCCTAGTAAATTTGTTTGCTTCTCGAAGCATTGATCCATCCTTTACAAGGGCCAGTAATCAGCGGTTGTGCTGCTGAGTTGGGCGAACGTTCCAAAAGCTGCTATTCAATCGCTTGTTTTGTATGGAAAAAGGTTTCACATGCAAATGGATTTTACAAATTCAGGATTTTTGTGAGAAAAAATTAAAAATATTTGACATTTTCGAGACCAAATAATTTGAAAATAAATCAAATCAGCTGCTCTACTGATACTACCTGTTCAATGTACCTTGGTTTGAAGTATATAATCTTTTTTACACCACACTTCAAGGTAATTTTTTTTTGTTTAAGTCACAATGTGGGTGTTCTCACTTGCCTGGTTATCAGATTATTTGGTTAAAAATTATTATTCTGTACTGTGTTGTTGTAAACTGAATAAAAAATATAGCCACAAACTAAGTATGAGCAACCACAATGTAACTGAGGTTAAGCCTTTTTTTGATAAAATTTAATTAGCATAAAAAAATAAAAACAACATATTTTTTAAATAAAAGATTGGTTTGACGTTTTTTTATTTCCACATAAACTTTTAATAGAATGAAAAAAATATATACTTACATGTAAAAATGTGTTTTATTTTGTTTGTTCGAAACAGGAAATAAAAACTTGCTATTTTTATACACTTACTCAAATAAAGCGTTTTTTGGAAGTGCATAAAGTCGTGTTTTAATAAGAATTGTTATTTGTATAATGGAAGTTTTATTCTCATAAATATTCAAAGTATACTATTACTTATTATATGGCAGATGAGGCTCCATGGGCGTTTAGGGGCTTCAAACAACTCTCAACCATACTTGTGTTCATTGTGTGGTCAAACTGTACCAAAAAGAAGCTTAAGCCTGAACCATTCTTGTTATAAAAATCTCCAAGTACGGACCAAAATAATATAACACAACTGTTCGGCTGAGATCTCATTCAAAAACTTCTTCCATAATTTAAATTTCTTTCTTTTTAACCGACTTCCAAAAATAGGAGGAGGTTATCAGTTCGTCGGAACATTTTTTTTTTATGTATGTCATACCGTCAACCCATTTCGATAATTCTTTTTGCATCGGAAAGTAGAGTCTCAGAGGTGGTTTCATACTAATCTGGTTTAGATACGATCATTGGATCATGAAATATATATATATATATATATATATATGAGAATTGAAGTCGTTTTTTTTTTTGCTAAAAATTACTTGTATGCAATTGCCTTAGCATGTATCGTTAAATATTTATCTAGTAAGCGACCAATGTGCATTGGTCTTCATGTTATTTAAGTCGTGTACATCTGCTACTTCTGTACATGCTACGAATACTGATAAGCAAAATATTTTATGAGTAGGCAATCTGTAGATAGGTCGTATTGAATATAAGCCATCGACGTGCATATGCACATACAAATGTGTGTAATTTATGAGTGTTTCTATTTATGTTATGATAATAAGCAGGGAACAGATTTTTAGGACCTAAAATCCTATAAAAAAGGCAAAATAAAATAATGAAAGAGGCATGAAACGGCGCCAGAAATAGAAAAAAAAGGCAAAAGAAGGCACAAAAAGAGACAAAAACTGAAACATAACACTGGTTTACAGGAAAAATGTTCAACGGGCGCCACTATCCAATTCTTTTATAGAATTGCTCGCTGATTCCGAAAATCGAGTTAATTTTTCATTTTATGGGTAAGTTTTCGATATATTTTCAGCTGTACATGGCTTTTAAGTTAAATATGGAACGTTTGAAACTTTTATATTAACAGGAATAAGGGTTGTTTCCCCACTATAATAACTTTTTAAAGGTACAATAGGCAAATATCTTAAAGAAGGCAAAAAAACAACATCAAATGTGTATATATGGAATCAGGAAAAGCTAAATCGAGGACATTCTTAGTCAAATATACTCTATCTCTTTAGCAGAAAAAAGGAAATTTCCATAAAATCCGTTCCCTGATATTAAGCAACGACCTTTGTACATAAGCAAAAGAATCGTGGCGAAAATCTATTGCCTTGGTTATCATACATTTGACATTATAGTGCACTGTCTATATTTTCTGTATTTTTTATGAGTAGGTAGTCTAATGATGCTTTACAACTATGTACACTGAGGAAAAAAACGCGTAGGAAAAATTAACATTTTTTATTTGATTACAGTTAACAATGTTCGTATTTAAAAAAAAAAATAGTAGAATTAAATAATAACGTATGTGGGCGATCGATGGGGTAGATACTATAAATGTATGTATGTTCATATTTCAAATCGAACTTTCTGATACTACTTTTTCTCTATTTCCGCGGTGCACGTATGTAGAAAATTTCACTTTCAAATAAAAAATAATAATAATAAAAATTAAAAAGTTTAAATAAAAAATTCAAAATTAAAAGTTTACTTCTACAAGCGCCCTCGCTTGACTTGAATCGTGCTAGCGAAGCAATCAATAGCACTGTGAATATTTTTCGAAATTATAGAGAAAATGCTGACACACATTTTTCTGATATATTTTCAAAGTTCCCGATATCGCTAAAGAATTGGATTTTGACATTGTCGTGCGTCTAACGTTGACGATTATTATCGAAAGGCAATATTAATACCGCTATTGGATAATTTTTTGCTCGATCTCCGAGAAAGATTGCCGAAAGAGACATTAAACATTTTTAATTTGAGTTTATTACTTCCATCCAAAATTGCCGAGTGGCAAAATAATGTGAGTGTCAATTTCAAAGTCATATCGAGATCAACATGGTTTTTTTTTTTTTTAACTGGTAACCCCACTTTTTGATCACAAGTTCAGAAAGAATGGAAAATTCTTATTATTTCATTTGTTTTATCTCAGGGCACGGCAATGCGCGCGAGTGACAAAAGCAGCCACAGTAGCATTTTATTTACACTTCAATTGTATAAATTAATAGATATAATAAATAGATTTCACTGTTTTAATCAGCTTCTTTGAATTTTTCTACTACTTGCTTATCTACTAAAATAATTGCACAAACATACACACCGGGCTAACAGATCGTTTAAGGCATACAGCGCTGAATGTCCATCTACCCAGGAGGCACTTGTCACACTAAATTTTGCGCAGTAAAAAACTATTAAACTACTGAAATAATGAGAGAGTTCCCGTTATTTGTTTTCGAGTAAAAAACAAAACCTTATTGCACATCTAAAGGTCAAGTCCTATAATTTGAGACTATGTCTATAAAACAGCAAAGCTGTAGTTTCCAAACTTTGTTTCCTTTTTATTCTGAGAAGAATCGCAAGGGAGCCATAAAACTAAGCAAAAAATTTCTGTAATAACAGTTTCTGAGTGTTTAGTATTTCTTTGAAAGCTTATTCAAGCTTTTATTTGACCTTATTCTCTAGTACCATTGAGCAGTTAAGATCTTTTCCAAATATTTCGTTTGCTGAAAATCAGATCTTGTGAGTTGCTGAACTCATGGTTCACATTGTTTGGACTTCTACTCATGAGACCAACAACCTGAATATGGAGGTACATAAATATGTACATATGTAGAGGCAATACGCAAATTTTTTGTAGCACTACTCATAATACTTTGTAGAAGGGTGTGAGTACATATATACATACCTTTACCTTTAAATAAATTTTTTGCTAACAAACGTAACAGAACTGCAGAACAGTGGAAAATACATGCGTGATGTTCTTTTAACGCTTTGCTGGCCGGATAAATGTATTGCAGTACCGCACTACAAACACATTTTGTCCTCAAGCTAAAAGAAATAACTCTACCGCATGCATTTCTTCATTTGTACTTATGTATGTACATTAGGATGATTCAAAAATCTACAGCAAAATAAACTTTTTAGGAATTTCCTGATGCCATCCCCAGAACTGAAAAATGTCGGAAATGAGGAGAGCCGCATTTCTTACTTTGAAATCGCTTAATATTTATCCGTGCCGCCGCACAAGTGCTTGCCTTCTATGTAGAATGTGAGCAAAATATAATTGTAGACGAAATTAATTGAAACTTTGTTTCTCAATTTTAGGGAGCTGAATTCAAAAATGCAATTTGTTTGTTTTTGTAGCATTTAGGTACATAAAGTTCGATCGATTTTTAAAAATGAGGCGTCAAACTAAACTTCAAACATATAAATAAAAATTAATATTTACTAAAATTTTGAAGTTTAATATATATGCGTCATAATTTTATGTTTTGAAGATCTCTTAAAGATATTTTTCTCTTATTCGGTTCAGTGATTCTACAGCAATTCTGAGAAAAATCATATTTACGCGATATAAAATACTGTATTCTTCAATTCTGGTGCGTGGCTGAAAAGAATGCTAGATCACCATAATGTACATATGTACATGTGTAGTATGTATGTATGTAAATGCAGAGGGTGGACTGCTTTTAAACTTTCGCCCTCTGCACGACATCCAAGCAATGCACTAAAATTGAAATTCTGACTACATGACAAGGAAGAACGCAGTAGCTCTGGTGGTCTGTTTGCGTGCGCCTCGGCGTGTAGTTGCGTGGGTTTGAAAGTTATATCGCTCTTATTCCACGTCTCTTATTTTCTTATATTTGTTTATTATTTTTACTCTTTCTGTCATAGCTCGGTTGCGTTTGGCATGCGGTAAATTAAATTTACAGCCTTACGTAAAAAATATTCTCAGAAATTGGACGTAAAAAATGTTTATTTACATACATAAGTACGTACGTATTTGGAATGTTATTCCCGGGAACCCAGGATCGCGGGCTTTTTGGGATTCCAAAAACCCCGGCATTCTTGGCAAATAACCCCGGGAATTTCGGGATTTGTAATTTGCATTGATGGCAATAATAGAAACTCCCTTTCTTGACCAGTATTGCCTATATTTCCTTTTTTTATTTAATAAGTAATATTTTTTTTTTATAAATGTCTAGCTCACTATATGAATAGCACCGTGCGATAGTAAATTTATATAAATATAGTGAAATTGCGTTTTTAGTTTTTCACTCTGGCGTCAGTAATTGAAAAATTATTAAAAAAATTTGGTGAACTGTGCTTCTTAGATATCAAACTAAAGGGGATATTCTGTAGAATTTAAACGGATTTAATTTTTTTTTGCATAAGGACTGGTAAGTATTGCAAATGTTCTTTTAATATTATATCCTTGAAAATTCGCACTACATATTTGTTTTTGCAAACATTATATGTAAAGGACTTATATAAACTCGATAACTTCCTCGAACTTCATCCTTCTAACTTTATGAGCTTAAAAAATTACCTATTCGTCCTTGTGAGTTTAAAACATTTTACTTTTTTTTTATTCTAACGAAATTTCCTCTTTCATTTAGCACCCTTATTTTTATTCTAGATTGCAATGACTTTTTTAAATAATTTTTGGAAATAATCATATCTTTGAAATTACAAAATCCTTTCAAATAAATAATGATGTCAGAGAGAAAAAACAAAATCGCCACTTAAAATAAAAAAGTAGGTTTCAAACCCATATATTTATTATTTGTTTTATGGCAGGATAGATAGAAGCAATTTTTTCGATTTAAGTTGTTTTAAAGTAATGAATATTTAAATCCCGGGACTAATCCCGAGATCCCAGGATTGTGATAACGACATCCCGACGTATGTATGCATATATGTTGCATATATGAGTCTACCAGTTTTAACATACTTTTGACGTTTCTATGATTTTCCATCATCTGCTTTGGACAGGTGTATTTAATGCCATTTTATGTTTCACATGGGAAGGCAATTACTTACTTAGAAGAAAAGTCTCCCATTTAGAAAAATTTTTATTCGAATTTTTAAAGATGTCGGTGGGCACTTGAAATTTTCCATGTTAATAACATGTATATACATATGTACATGTGTTTTCATTAAAAATGTTATATGTAACTATTGAACCGTTTGGGATAAAATTTTCTCTTGGTATATTCTTGTAGGGCATTAAATTCTCTAAGAAATAGTTCTCAAGTGGTTAAATAGTTATAACATTTTTAATGAAAACCAAATTTACAGAATTTTTAATCTTTAACCAAAACCATATAGAGCCAAGCTTGATTCTCTGTGTAACGTTTTAAAAAATCTACTAACTTTCGTAAAAAGGCGAACTTTTTAATTCGATTTTAAGAAATATTTTGAATAAGCAGTTCTTTAGCCCATTCAATTTTACTGCAAGTTTAAAGTAACTGGTTTTTTGCATTTTTTTTTGTTGACCATGTTAGCGATTTTTTTGTTATATGGAGAAAATGAGCAATACCTTCAACGAAAAAAGTTCCCAAAAATCAATGGTACTTGAAATTTGGCTAAAAAATCTAATTAAAAAGCTCGAAATTTTTACACAGTTTGTTGATTTTTTTATGGTTTATGTTAAATATATGCTATACCATTAAAAAACAATAATTAAAATTTAAAAAATTTTAAATTTCAAAATAGATGGTGAAATCTTGCCAATATGTGAGTGTCGTAAAGTTATGATAAGAACTGTATGTATGCATGTCGATTCAAACTTTTTGATACTACTTTTTGTCTATTTCCGCGGTGAATGTAGAAAATGGCACATTCAATTGTGTAATCAGAAATTCGCACTTACAGGGGCGGCTTCTATACCTTCATTAATACTACTTTCATGTGTAAATATCAATAAATAGTTATTCATAACAAAACTAACGGTTCAAATGACAAAACTGACGGTTCAAATGACATTTACTAGCTAAAATCGAGAAAATGTTTAGTGCAGCATAAAATATACTTTTTATTAAAGTAGAAATGGTGATTCTTAGGAACAATAATGTCATAACGGTTTTTAGAGATAGTTACATGATCTATACTTTTTCCTAACCAATTTTTTTTCGATAAATTTTACCGTTTAGCTGAAAAATTCTTCGTAATTCGTAATTCGTACCTACGTTACGAAAAACGAAAAATCGATATGCTGCAATCCTTGCGGAAAAATTTGCAGCATTCCCAGGTATCAGTTGTTTTTCGAACTTAGCTGTATGAAGAAAAACAAAGTGGAAAGGAATTAAAAAAACACTCATCAAGTGCTTGTTTATAGTAAAATTGATTTATTGTAAATATTTTGAGGAAAATTATGGATTCTGATGCATTTGCTGTTATAGCAGCGGAGTAAGAGCGCGCTATGGCAATGGACTCACAAAGGTATGCGGAGCTGCCGGGCATAGTAACCATGGCACATCTATGTCAGCTTCTGGTTGAATTGTTGAACCACAAGCCAGAACTCCTTCTATGCCTGAAGAACTGGTTCCCAATCCAGTTAATGCAATAACAGATTCTTCCAAGCCATTGAAAACATGCATTTTGTTAGGTCCACTACCTGTTGCGCTTAGGGATTATAACTCTTACTATGTAGAACTCTCCCTTCTGTGTTGCCAGAGAAGAGGGGCTTCCGCATGTCAAATGTATGGAATATTTCTTATGCATATCGCAGTATTTTTGCGCAGAACTCACATCGAAATTTGCAAAAAAGTGCATAGTGCAAACCGAATTTATTAATAATTTTAAACATTTATTTAGTTTAATCCTTTGATTACACGTGCATGTTAAAGTTTTTGGATTCCGGTTATGCGTTTGGACACAAAAACCGAAAATCATTCTACAAATAACTAAACCGGACCCAAGTTTCTCGATAAGGGGCAACAAAGATTCTTTTTTGCTCGTTTATATAGAGTAGTGGATAAAGACATACGTACATATATGCGAAAGGCAAATTTATCTGTTTAAATAAACGCCACTAATATTTCCTGCAAACACACATCGATTTACATCTTTTATCTCGCCTCCGACATAGAATTGTTTTCGTACAAAATTACGAAAAAAAGCTTACTCGTTCGTTTTTAGGCATGCCATTGTTACGAATTACGAAAGTTCGAAGATACGATTCGGATTGCAGCATACCATTTCTACGATTCGTAGCAAAATCCGAATACGAAAGTATTGCAGAATAGGGGTGCAATTTATGTGACCTTTGACCTTGAATAATTTTTTTGCAGAAGAATTTCCATATTTTATTTACAATAGTGATCCAAGGCGAATTTATACAAGGCGGTGTTACTGGCGAATTTAAATTTTCGCCGCGGTCCTTCTGAATATCAAACTGATGTGTTTGTTGTAAAAAAGGTGAATTCATATTACAACAGAAAAATTACTTTGACATTCAGAAGGGCCGCGGCGAAAATCTAAATTCGCCGGTAACTCCACCTGTACAGATTCGCCTTGGTAGGAATCGTAACACTCATACCAATTTTCAGCTATTTGCGAATTATTGCAACCTTGAAAGTTAAACTTGACCGGGCTAATAAGAAATAATTTTAAATATATGGTTTAAATATAGTATAAAATAAAAAATATTAGTTACATGGATTATAATGTGCTTCATTTAGGTTGACAAATGATTAATTATAAAAAAATTGTGTTACTATTTTGAAAAAATAAATAAAAATTTAAAAATCCCCATCTCAAAAGATTTCCCCATTTATAATATTGAATAAACCCTCAGAAAGTTTCCGGGTATTTTCTAAGTGATTTCAATCCAATAGGCCTGCCGATGACAACCCCTGCGACCCAGGCTTCAAATTCTCAAGAATAAAATACGCCTAATAAAGTAAATCTTAGGGTATTTTGGGTTGTAAAATCTTTGACTGAGCCCCTTTCAAATTTCAATAAAATTTTCTTGGAAATGAAAATGATGGTAAGAAAAAAAGGACTAAAGTAATTAAAAAACATTCAGTTTTGTTAAAAATATTCATAAAATGAAAACTTTCTCTGGGCTTTTTTAATTTTACGAGATTATTTAGAATTAGATGGTACACTTTATAAACTTTTCGAAGTAATTTTTTGGTAGATATTAAGTTAACAAAATACGAACCTTGCTAAAAAAGCCATAGAATATTTCAACGAAGCCAAGCTGCAGCTCATCGTATATGAAATCCACCATCTTCAGTATATTTGGTTTTATTATTTTATCTTTAGTAATAGTTTCGAATTATTGTTAAAATTGGCAACTAAAATATATTAAGTTGCTTAAACTCTATTCTTATATCAGCTTACTATATAGTGCAGGAAAATATATTAAAAATTGCCCTTGGAACTGATTTTATTATGTTTTTTTTTTGTTTGTTTGCAAAGACTAGGACCAGATTCAACTAGTAGGCCGAGAATCATTTAGGCTTATTTTCAAGGCAGTTGCCCCTAGACAGCCAATGGCAAACCCCCTAGCCGAGGTGAGGCTGCTCGATTTGCTTGACAATATCACGACTCACACCAAAAATTAGTGAGGAAGTTCATCAAATTTTTAACAAAAATGGTGAACCTGAAATTTTAGTTTTTTTCTTAGAAACTCTCATAATGAGATTACTTAAAATTTATGTGTATGTTGTGCACTCGTATTCATAGATTTTTGCAATGTTCGCCAAACACAAAATAATTAAAAAATAATTTAATAAAGGCAAGTTATTAAAACAAAATTACAAAAAAAAAGTATTTGTCAGAAGTGGGATTCGAACCCACGCCCTCAGAGAGGACCAGAACGCTCAGTTTGAAACTCACAAATCCAATGTACTCAAAGCAAGCACATTTTGTGAACAAGAATTACTCTTGAGTCTGGCGCCTTAGACCGCTCGGCCATCCTGACATGTGCTGCAATGCTGTGCCAAATGCTAATTAAAAGCCATCGAATAAAAAAAAAACAATAATAATGTATGTACAGAACTAGTAAGCGAAGCGAGCGAAAAAGCGCGCACGCTAATATAAAAATAGCTGAGTGAGTCACACGTTCTTTTCAAACGATTTGGCTTCTGTTTATAATGTTTCTATTTGGTGTATTGTGTGAAATTTTTGGAGGTTCAATATGGTATGCATGCATGTACAAACATACATATGTACATATTTACATACAAATGTACTAAGGTGGGTGCGATGCTTGAAAGCAAACTGCCTGCGTTGATATGTTGAGCAGAATATTGAGTAAATTTTTAGTATATTTTCAGGCATTAGAAATTATCCGTTATCAGTATATATGTATGTATATATATCTATGCATGTGCATATTCTTGTTTAGGTGGTTAATACTTTTGGATCAGTTGAAAGGGAACATGGAAATAAAGCATACCCGAACTTTTCGCTTTATTTACGGCGTTTTTGATGAGAGCGCTTGGCTCATATTTTCCCACCTGTTATTCGGAGAAAGCCGAAAGTTATTCCTTCACTAAATTTGCTTATAAATACATACAGTGACGAACAAAAGTATTGGCACAGTGAAGTTTTCGTAATATATAATAATCAAAGTTTTTTACTCTAATTTATTTTCGATAATTTTTTATAAAAGTATTGTTCATACTATACCAAAAACATAAAAATAAAATCTCTAAACATTGCGCGAAACTCAGAAAAATTTAAAAAATTTGCGACT
The DNA here is from genome assembly GCF_013731165.1 of Rhagoletis pomonella. NCBI lineage: Eukaryota > Metazoa > Arthropoda > Insecta > Diptera > Tephritidae > Rhagoletis > Rhagoletis pomonella. The sequence continues at coordinate 58,040,323 of NW_023458558.1, forward strand.
TTTTTATTATTTTTTTTTTTTTTTTATGTAGTATGAACTATATTTTTATAAAAATGATCGCAAGTAAATTGGAGTAAAAAACTTTGCATATTATATATTACGAAAAATTCACTGTGCCAATACATTTGTTCGTCAATGTATGTATGTATTTATAAGCGAATTTAACTTTTTAGGTAATTTTGAGTTAAGTCGATATGTTTGGATGCTGAGGCCGTTTAAGTTGACTTTCTAGGTTTTTACGTTATCTCCTGTCTAATTCCCGATTTAACTTTTTGTTCGTCACTGTACATATGTATTTATCAAAAAGGTTTATTTTTTTCGAAGTCGGATTTGTGCTTTGGGTTTTAAAACTTTCATCAAATATTCAGTGAAACTTCCTGAAATTCAGGGTTTTTTTCTGCAATAATTTTAAATGCAGAACAAATTATAAAACAAAATAAAAAATACTTAAATCAATAGATGTAATGCAAGACTGGCTGCAAATTGTACAAACGAAGAAGTAAAATTTAAAAGCTTTTGGTTTTTTTATATATTTTTTGAGCGCAATTCATATGTATTACACTTTACTTTTTAAATCTAAAAATTACTGCACTGGGAAATTTCTAAATTCAAAGTTGTGCAATAAAAAAATGTATCAAATGTTAAGGCTTGTTTTCACTACGTCATATTTTGATACAACTTTATCTCCTTTTCCCATACCTTTACCGATCATATGTGTCAACAACGGATAGATAGACAATTTAGCGGCACATGTTTACGGCTGAAGACCCATTCTGATCTAAATCAATCGATAAACCATATTTTAGTTCCAATCTACCATGTGATCTCAATTATTTGACGAGAAATGCGATTGAATTTGACATAATGAAAACCAGGCTTTACGCGCTAGAAGTTTACGCTTCTATTGCATACAGAACGCTATTACATAAAGCCTATGGCGTATACGTAACTTATGTACGTTCTAATTTTATCTGTACTGAAAACGAGTAACCACTAAAAACGATCTTTGATAAAACTGCGTTTTATATGTTATCAGATTTCGATTCGATTTCTGAAAAATATTTCTTTTTATATTAGTAAAGCATTTTAAATTTTCTATAATCTATGTCAACTACATTTTCCAATCGGATTAGCAGGTTAGGAGCTACTTACATTGATTTATCAAAAAGTTTGCATAGCTAAAAAAAATTAATCCCAAAAAATACTTTCAGTACGATTCCAGTGGGCAATTACCCAATTCAGGGCATCTTCGCATTTTCATTTGACCACTCATTACTTGGTTTCTTTGTAGCAGAACAGGCTTTAGCAAAACTGAAACTAGAGTTTGGTGAATGATAAATTACACCTGGCACTCTGGCAATTAAAAAGTTTGCCATTTTGATTCCACAACTCCGGAAATCTACAGCCACATGGCGGTTTTAATTAATTTCAGTACATCATACAGATATAGACTGCTTCACTATGAAATATTCTGTAGGAATGGTTTGCTGGTGCCTTTATCCTGATATTTTCGGGATCTGGACACTCGCACAGGAAACGTTTGACTACCTCTTCGTGTCCGGGTCATCAGAACCTCGAAAGAACCTATTGAAGGGCATTCCAATCCATTCGGCATGAACCCAACGAGCCACTGCCCTGTGCTCACTGCAATAAGTTAGTAGGCATCTTATTTGCTCATTCCAAAGAGAGCTTTGGTTTTAAGTGTACCGTAGGACACCAAAAACTGCAGGGTAATCCTGAATGATCCTGTGCGGTTCCACCCCTGCCTGGCCTTCGAGTGTTAAATTTCGGTAATTTTTGCTTTGATCTCCCTGAAGCGAGGTGCCCATGTCCACTGCGTGGGACACATTCAGTGCGGAGCCGCACCTTGCTAGTTCATCCCGGGACCCATAATAGGGTAATTTCGTATTGTTCCGAAATATAGGTCATCTCCCTCCTAAATTCATTTACTAGTTGATATACAACAGAGGTAGAAGAATGTGCCAGAATGGCCGCCTGGCTATACGAGAAGATATTCACTTGCTCTCTCGCGGCTACATTCTTTTTAATGTGCCTTAATGCCTCCTTAACTGTAAACGTGTCGGTCTGGAAAACATTGCATAGTCTGGTAGGATAAAGGATAACTTACGGTTATATTACTCATTGAAAACCTTTGGACCAACCCCGCATTTCATCTTTGACCCGTCTGTAAAAACAGTTAAGCCCTCCAAGAACTCGACTCTTCTTTGGTTCCTGTCACTTCGGCTTAGAAATTTCGTGCGGGGTTTGTGGGCAACCGTGCCCGAACGGTGTTTCCTTCCAGAGCCCCAAGGCATGCTGTCTGAAGGCACTGTTAGCAGCTGAGATTTCAATAAAGATATCTGTTGATAATAAGTCAAGAAGCACGTTCGAAATATCCTTCGGACAGCATCTCATTGCGCCTGTTATGCCAGCGGCTGCTGACCTTTGAGTTCCGCTTAGCTTTTTATTAACTACATAATCCTTAGTAAGGGCTGGCCACCACACTAGCGCCCCATAAGAGAGAAGGGGTCGGACTATAGCTGTGTATTGCACGCTCTTCAATATACGGCTTCCAGTTAAGTTTGGGTTCTGAAATAACTCCAACGTATTTCACTTTCTTTGACAGATCCAGTTCCGTTCCTCGCAACTTTGGTTTAATAAAATTAGGTAAATTTGTTTTATTTGTGAAGACTATAAGATCAGTTTTTCGGAGTTTACGCTTATAGAACAGTTTGTGGCACACGAATCACCGCCTTTTGAGCCCTTTCCATAATTTCACTTATGACCGAAGGAAACTGGCCCGGTACCAGTATTTCTACATCCTGGGCGTAAGCCGCCCCTTGATGTTCTAAGAGAGTAGCTTTACCAGTATTTTTTTCCATGGTCCTTAGTAACGGCGATAGGACCCCTTCTAGTGGGGTGCCTCTAACAGACATTATTCAAACGCCAATGAAAAAACTCATATCATACCAATTGATCTAAATACTGTGCCTGAAACTTACATACCTATTCCCACATCATTGTCATAATTACTGCGCCTAAAACGCAATATAAACATTGTTTCGCCATTGTTGAGCCCTAAGTAGGTCATAACAACAACAATGACAATTATCACCATTAGTGCGCTTAAAATCAATTTTCTGCATAGTTTTAGGCGCAGCAGTAAAGACAATAGTCAGCCGGTGAGTTTTGTCATTAGCAAGGGAATAAAACTGTTAGGAATATAGAAAATTGCCATTATTGGAGCTCTTGAAGCCAAGCTAATGTGGCACACTTTTAGGCGCAGCAGTTTCATCAATTGTTATGCGATGATTTTTGTCACTGGCGTGAGAATGGGGCTGTAAGGCAACGATATTTTATTTTTCAGTGATACGGAACTGATGAGGCATTGATGAGAGTAAATAGAATTTAAAACGAATTTATCAAAATATTCTGAAATTAAGACACTATAAATTTATCCATCATCCCCTCGAATGCGTGCAAAATGTTCATTAAATCAACGGCTTGAGCCACGTTATGCACATTGGTAAATTTCGAATACAAATTATAGATGCACACACCAACACACGCTCATGCATATGCAAATAGTTGAAGGCGTTGTTGAAATTCTTCAAGTTTGCAACATCAACAATCGCCGCATGCCAAGTAAACAAACGCGCGTGCGCACACAAGCGCAATTGCGAATGCAATCATGGTTTTTGAAAGTACTCGTATACTCATTCTCGTACCTATGTATGCATGCATATATGCTTCCCAGAGGCATGTTTTAAGGCGCGAAATAAGAATATTTACAGTGTAAATTTTACACCAACCGTATTTTACTATCGCGGCGTAAGCCGAGCAACCAAAACGATTCTTCAACCTAAAGAATGGCGCAGAGCCCTTAGGGAAAATGCCTTACGAAATTTAATTTGGTTTTTTTTTATTTATTTTTTGAGCAAAAACTTTTCACACAACAGCGGCTACGCAGGCGCATACCAAATGGAGGCGGTGAAATTTGCTTGCAACAAACGGCATGCCAGTCTGCAGAAGCACCGCTTTAATATGCAAATAATTTCGCCTACAAATTGCTTGTAGCAGGCAAAAGTAGGCGTGTTGCAAACATACAAACGATGATAGGCCGCAGAAGGCAAACTCTAAATTCGTAACGCATAATTACAACACTCAAGCGTGCGAAAGTTTTGCGCTGCCACAAATTTGTTATATTAAATTTCGACAAAAATCTCCTAGCGTGGTCTGCTAAGTAAAACCTAGATTTGAATAATTTTTGCGCTCGACAATTATTAGCAAAATGCAAGTTAGCAAACACCAAGTGCCTGCTCTCTGGTACTTGGACTTCGAAAGTGATGGGCATAGCAATTTGTAAGTGTTTGCAATCGACATTATATTAGGACGCTTTACTTTAAGTGAGAAATTGCTCACAAATACATACATATATACATATGTATGTGCAAGTACTACCGTATAAGTATAAGTAAGTATACTTGAAGTGTTATTCAGATAGTTCAGTTTTGGTGCAGTGAGCACTTTATAAGAGCACTGTAAGTTCATACAAATATTTGCTCTTTCTGTGGGACTTTTGGGCGGAGTGCGCGGCACATTACTTCTAACGATTATACAGCTATTGCTGCTGCATTTCATCACTTAAGTAAATTGACTTTCCATTTGGCAATACGATTTTAATTTCCATTAATTCAATTTGTTCTATCCCTGTTTCTTACCTCTTTTACCTAGATAACCACAACACTCAAAATGGCGAAAAATTGGGTTGGTCGACGAAGCATAAATCTACTGCAACGCAGATGAATCGTTTGAACTAAATCTAATTTTTATTTTTTTTTGCCATCGTATTCGTATCTTAATTTCAATCGCTGCGCTTTTGTGTTCTACTTACTTACACACCAATGCGTGAACAAAAAAAAATGCTATCTCGTTGTTAAGTGAGTAGTCCACTTGCAAATAGTGATAGAACTTTTTAGAAAAGTATCGATACTAGTACTCATATAGAATACACTAAAAAAGAATCGATGCCAGTAGTAATGTTTGCAAAAAGTATCGATCATACTCGTACTTCCGGTGATAACTTTGCACATTCATGCTTCTGGCATGAGGGTGACGATTAGGGCTTTTTAAATTATTCGAATAATTCGATTATTCGAATATTCGAATGTTCGATCGGCAATTATTTGTACGATTACTAATCGGATGTTACTATTCGAATAGTTGATTCCCTTCGATTATTGGAATAGTCGCAAAGCTACTATTATTCGAATACCTCATTAAAATCTAATATGGGTGTTCCCAGCGGAAGGTCCACCACGACAAAAAAAATAAAAGTTTTATATCTAACGTATTTACGGACCGATTTGTCTGCTTTTTAAAATATATACTAGCTATGTAAGTAGAATCATGTTTGCATAAAATGGTTTTCCTAGGTGGTGCCAAGGTCGAGATATTTCGAAAAACCGTATTTATGGTCCGATTTGGTTCGAATTTGGCGTATGTGGTTGAAACATAATAAATCATAGATTTCTAATAAATTGGCCCTGAATTGGCGCTGAAGTCAAAATATAAAGTATATTCTACGTAAAATACATGTTTTATTTGCGTTGAAAATTCATTTAAAAGCAATAATAACAAAAATATAACGATGGAAATTTATGTCACGTGACGCCACGTCACGTCACGTTTCACACTTGGGGTTGTAAAAGAGAATTGAAACAATTTGCATTAATTCAAAAAACTCTAAAAACAACTAGAATTGCTCCAAATCATATCAAAATAAGTTTCATCAAAATAGCCATCCACAATTCGCAGAGTTTTGCGATTTTGTAAGAAAAGAAAAAATCAACTTCCATTTTTTGTCACGTAACGACACTCTCTTTAAATGCTTATATTTCAGGACCAAGCAGTTCGATTGATTTCATTTTTCGGTTAAATATAGAGCTAATTACGTGCTATACAATGGCCTAAAAAAATTAAAGAAAACAAATGGTATTCCTTTTTTGTATCACATTGAAATCGTACGACTGTCACGTGCGCCACCATGGGAATGCCCATATTCGATGGTTGTAATAAGCGTTATTTGTCAAACAAAAAAAGGGAATTTATAACCTGCTCATTTATGTTTTTGCTTAGTAACTACAATATTTTCTCAAAACAAACTTATGTGGGGCATTCCAAAGAGACCGGTGGGACATTTGAACTCGTTTTTGCTCAAACTTTTAGTAATTTCTCTTTAACCATTAAATTTGCATTTTTTCAAACAGTTAACACTTGAAGTCAGATATCCGTTTAATACGAAACTGATAAAGTATAAAACTTAATCCCATAATTTACATAGAAAATTTTTCCGAGAGGGACGGGTAGGACAACGATGACACCCACTTCACTGAGTTATTGGATTGTTTACCAATTTGAGACAAACTTTAACGTCGATGTTTTTGCAAAATCGCCCATCGACTAATTGCAATACTGCCTATCTTACGCCACTTAAATTTTACAGAAGCGAAAAAACGTGGTTTATTTGAAGGCATTGCCTCAATAAGCGAAATTTTCCCTAGCTATTATTTTACAAATCTGTTGTTTTAATAACGATTTTAAGATTTGTATGCATAAATCTCGATACCTGGAGTTCGGTGTTACCAAATCTCATTTTAGCCACAACCCACATTTTAGATTGTGACGGGTGGGACATAGTTCGTAAATAAAACGACCGCTAATGGTTTGATGTGAATATTAAATAATTTTTTATAAGGGGACCTGGTTTGATCTATACGTTAAAAAATACATATTTTGCTGTGACTCCTTAGCATACATAAATTTTTTAATAACCGTTTTAAAGTCCATTAATTGTACTTTCTTTTTTTTTTTGATAATTATTTTTTGAATTGTCATTTTGATACACCAGGAATGCCTTGACAACATAGAAATCTATTTCTAACGAATTATTCTCTCTGATTTTTCACAGGTTTAAACACAATCTATGTATTTTATTTTTGTACCGTCTTCACTGGAATGGCCCATATTTATACATTTCAATTTATTTAAATGTGGACATACATACATATGTATACATAGCTACATATATTTCAACATTCGAATAATTCACTCTTTTCTTTTTCACTATTCGAATAGCATCATATCCGAATATTCGATTAATCGAATATCAAGAGCTCTAGTGACAATATGTGAATTAAAAACTTTAAAGTTTTTTGGGGGTTTTCGGTTTTTTGAGTTATGACAGCATTGAAGTAAATGAGCTTTATGTTCATTTTCATAACACTCATATTGGATATTGAAGTTAATATTCAAATGTTCGCCACAATTTTTATTGGGTAATTAAATAAAAAAAATTTACTTAAAAAGTTCTTAGCTCGTCGATACTTTTCGGCATTCGCGATATTTACTCAGTACTTGAGAAAAAGTATCGAGTTCTCAATACTACTCAGTACTCATGAACAGTATCGATATTCTGTACTCAGTACTCGTACTCGTTCTATCGCTACTTGCCAACAGCGTTATGCGATTTAATAATATTAAGCCATAAATTAAAAAAACGTCTACAACAACAAGGAAAATCCAAATTGTATATTTTTTTATTATCTGAAAAAATAACATTAAAAACCAAAATAGCAGTACGGTAATTTTTGCAAATTTTATATATAAAAAATTAATAAAGCCAGTTTTGAAACAGAATTTTTTACATAGCTAGCTTTTTTTAGCTTTTCGCGTTCTCTCTTCTATGAAGATGGGTCTGCATTTTTTTACGACGTCTTCCACTAGATACCGAAACTAACACGTTTTGTTTGCAGTTTTCTAAGTTCATCAGAAGATGGAAACTTTTGAACTTCTATATATATGTACGTACAATAAATATTATAGCGACTTTTGCTAGAGTAGTGATGCTATTTTTTCAGAACATATAAGAATTTTGCACAGCATTTGCACAGTGGACATGAAACGTTAACGTTAATGGTACGTTAACCACCCAAAATTAAAGATCGAAAAAATTTTACATAGAGCACTTTGCAAGTGGACTACTCAAGTATGTATGTTTGTTCGAAAAACCTTCAGAAAAAGAGTTAAACATTATGAAATCTAGAGTGTCTCTTTTGACAAACAAAAATCATTATTGAGGTTCTTTATTAAGTATCATAGGGAAATTGAATTTCGAAAAAAGTTCGTGAAAGTCTTGTGTATTTTTCACTAAATATAGCAAACTCGATAATATGGCTTGAGTCCTTCTAAGAAAATTCATAAAATCATATGCCCAGTAAATTGTTAATTGCTCGTACTTCCGATCAGTGTAATTACGTGCATACATAACTGGTTACAGAAACATACATACATACGAATAGACGTACATATAGTCTGGCTGTCAAGTTCGAAATATGGCAAGGTATGAAACGATACCATGAAGGTCGATATTCCGAAGTATTGTGAGTAGCGAAAGGAAGTATATTGAAAGTGGATATTTTTATGAAAATATAGCTAGGTAAACGAAGATAAAATTAGCTTTAAATGCTGAAACTAAAAAATGTTCTCCATATCAAAATGATAAAAATCGAACACAAAAATATAACAAGGAAGGAATGGCACATAATTTCAGAGACCATAACGATTATAAGAAATAAAATTAAATATTGCTCTATAATTATTACTGAACAATGGAAAGGTTGTTTTCGTCTGGCGGAACGATTGGCGCTTACACATATGTTAGTGTTTGGCCGAGCTTCTCCTCCGATTTGACAGTTTTACGCCGACTCCGAATGGCGATTGTATTTTTATGAGAAGCTGTTTTTCATGGCAGAAATTCACTCGGAGGTTTGCTATGGCCTGCCGAGGGGCGACTGCTGTTAAGAAAAAACCTTTTTTCTATATTTTTTTGCGATATTGCTTTGATCAGGGCTTGACCATGGGTGCTACGGAGTGGAAGCGCGCACAGCTTACCTCTACACCACAGCGGCCGAGATTACGATATACGAAATAAAAATATCACAAAACCCTACTATTTTTCACTGCTGTCAGATTGAACGGAGCTACCGCATGGAACCTATTTCATCAAATTCAAAATATATATTGACGTAATCATTTACATAAATTTTCACAAAAGATTCCACAACGCCAACGCTTCACCGCGACCAAAAAAGCACTTAGCAATAAATCAGCTACCAATTGAATGGCCATTCCACTGTCACATATTTTTAGGCAATCTGTCTATTTTCTGTGAAGCCACAACAATGGCGACTAAGCGCTACAAATTGGCAAATAACAAAGCGCACATATACTTTATCGAAATGCCAGTGAGCATCAAAGTTAATGCTACGAAAATGGAATAAATAAAGGTCTAATATTCTTGGCAATTATGTATATACATATCGATGGTCCTCTGCAATAACGGCACAACTCAAAATTTCATAGTTTTGATTAATATAACGGGTAACGTTGTTCAGTAATACGAGTGGAGTTATTATCGTTTAACTTATTAGGAGTTGTTACTTATTTCGTATTTTTTCAGTCCCACCCTTACTAAATCTTTAGGAAAATCATAATTTGAAAGCCCTTAAATTTTCCCTGCAGAATAACTGCAACTAAATAATCCGGAATAATTATGTAGCAACACGAAACACAAAATCTGGAATTGACTCTACTAAAATATATGAAATTTTGAGTTGTGTCATTATTGCAGTGCACCATCGATTTGTATACATAACTGTGTACATATGGTCGATTATTGGACTGGCAACGTTACATTCGTACGCATTTTTTCAACAATATGAATCAATTGTCCATTATATAACAGAAAACAACCTCGGTTTTTGAGATGATGTGATTAATAATAATAATAATAATAATAGATTGGCGCTTACACATATGTTAGTGTTTGGCCGAGCTTCTCCTCCGACTTGTGGCGTGCGCCTTGATGTTGTCACACAAAGCGGAGGGACCTACAGTTTTACGCCGACTCCGAACGGCGATTGTATTTTTATGAGAAGCTGTTTTTCATGGCAGAAATACACTCGGAGGTTTGCCATTGTCTGCCGAGGGACGACCGCTGTTAAGAAAAAACCTTTTTCTATATTTTTTGGGATGTTGCTTTGACCAGGGCTTGAACCCAGGTGCTGATGTGTGAAAGCGTGCACTGCTTACCACTACACCACAGCGGAGGTGATGAGGATGATGTGATTAGGCATGGTCAAATCTATGTTTCCGTAAAAGAAATGTTTTAATAATTCCTCTGGTTTCAAAGTTACAGGCATTCGAATGTGCACTGGCTACGTTACATTATTTAGAAGTTCAATGATTGGTCATGTCAGAAAGGTCATCTTAAATGAATGCAGGAGGACTTCTGCAT
>NW_023458558.1:58065679-58165723 GCF_013731165.1 Rhagoletis pomonella
GCGCACTGGACTACTTTGAACAGTCAATTCCAGTTTGGTACCACTGTTCTTCCTCCCATTTTGTGATTTCGTTTCTCGCATAATATTTCTTAATACAGCTCAACTGCGTATTGAAATTCAAGAAGAAATTGAAGGAGAAGCTCGGTCATACACTAAGCAAAAGTGTGTGCAGTAAAATAAAAATTATTACTGATGCCAATATTGGCGGTTTTTTTATTCAAAAAATTAGAGGACTTCGTTTATTTGGGAACTGGCATTTCGCACCGATATTACAAGCAGGGTTGAAATTCAACAAGTGCTATTTCTCTCTACCGTCGTACAAAAACCTAGTTCTAAAAAGATATAAGCCCTCAATATGCCAAAGGTTTATACAGGACGCAGACGCTTGGGCTGACATCTGATGTGGCATCCTTTGTATGGCATTCTGCGGGTATTTGCGCTTTGGCGACGGTAAAAGACGCTGGCGATAGAAAAATGATAAAAAACATAGCAACTCTGCAGGGGAATAAATTACAGCAATTTCACTGGCCTAGTCATCGTACGAATGAACACAATAGCTCCAGTCCTGAAAGTACAAGTTGAGTAAACGCTGGTTTTGGTAAACGAAGAAGGTGACCTCCTTTGGCGATGTAAATACCAAGTGGAGAAGGTCTTGGCCTCACTTCGCATTTCCAATTGGCGAAAGAAAAAAAACGACTAGGAAGCTTTATTTGGGCTGGTCCTAAACCGCTTCGGCGCACAGTGGGCAAAAATCGAAAAATTCGTTGTCTGCAATGTGAACGTTGGTTTGACGTTCAAAGTCTTTGCGGATTTTATAGTAAAATTTATAATCATGTCACATATTGCCAATCTTGTTTGAATTAATTTAAGTACGTATTTGAAGTACTCAAATAGATTCAAACAAGATTAGCTATACGAGCATTATTAATTTTACTATAAAATTCACTCTTATATATGCAATGCAGCGCTGACAAGGGATGTCAAATAAATATTTACATTTATTACTATCACAAATTTGCTTATGGAAAATAATAATAATTTACATACGTACATTATTAGAGTAAATAAATGTCTGATTATGCCAAGCGGAATACAACTACGGCAATGTGTCAGCTATAAGCTCTACGTTTATATATGTATCCCAAATATCAGCATTGACTTGCAAAATTCTAAATTATGTGCACTGAATGGATACCAAGTGTAATGTTTTTTCGATTTACATACTATTTAATGATGATTAATATACGGTATGCAAAATCGAAGATTTGACGTTTGATAAAAGTTATTTACACAGACCGGCAATATTTTAACAACCCATTTTTATACCCGAGTGCACTAGTGTTCATAACGGTTGCTTGTAACAGCCAAAACTAATCGAGATAGATATAGAGAGATGTACACATAAATGTTCGGAATGAAAAGAGAACTCGATTAAGCCACGTCTGTCCGTCCGTCCGTTTGTCCGTCTGTCTGTCCGTGTACACGTGTACACTCGAGAAAAAATTTAGATATATCCACTTGGTAGGTAAGTTTCCCTTTATCCAAGGTAGATTGTTGTAAGTTGGCGTGTTTAGTTATTGAAGCATCGGAATTTTCGTATTTCTGAAATTTACCCTTATATGGTAGGTGACGGTAATTTTAGTCAGACCCCTGGGGGTCAACCTGGACCACTTTGGGAATCACTGCTCTAGCGCGTTTCATTTCTGGTTTTGCGTTACTCCCTATACACTATTGAGCTTAAAAAAATTTAATATACAAAAATTAAAAGAAATATAAACAAGTACAAGTTCGGGGGAAACCGTACTTTATTTACCCGCCGCACGTATTAAAAGTCGTTTTTTCACCTTTCAGTAAACTGCACGATAAGCAGGAGTATTTTTCCCGATGTGAAACAGTTTCGATAGTATGCTATGAAATATTGAAATAATTGGAGCAAGTTGGGTGGAAATCGATAAGGGGGATATCAATATACACTTATGTATGTAGTCATATGTGGGTGATGCACGCCCATTTTACAAAAATCAATAATATTATGTCTTGTTAAGAGATTGTTGTAAGTTGGCGTGTTTAGTTATTGAAGCATCGGAATTTTCGTTTTTCTGAAATTTACCGTTATATGGTAGGTGACGGTAATTTTAGTCAGATTTCAAAAATTTTCAACCTATCGCTTTTTTGAACCAAGGTTTTGGTGGGGATTGGTGAAGGGATACAGCTTTTCATCGTAAGTGGGCGGTGCCACGCCCATTTTGAAATAATTTCACAACTGTGTTATTTTATGCTAAAATTCTACTTCGCGTACCAACTTTCAACAATTTGGATCCAGTATTTGCGGAAATATCATAGTTTTTGCATATTTCGAAAATACCATGGGAGGTGGGCGTGGTTATTATGCGATGTTGTCCCTTTTCAATCCCAATCTACCTTGGATAAAGGGAAACTTACCTACCAAGTCGATATATCTAAATTTTTTCTCGAGTGTACACTTGTACACGGACAGACAATCTACCACGGAAGACTCGACGGGGGTCCACGGTGACGTGAAATAAATTGGTGGTCCACTTAAAATTTATCTGGTTTCGATGTAAAGAACCAAAATGGTTGCCTGATAGCCTCTTTATTTAACTTAAAATTTTTTAAGTGGTGTATAGTGCTCTTAACGCAGTGCTACACTTACTGTCACTTTGTGTTTTCATACGTGGGGAAGCCTTAAAGGCCACCGACAGACTGAGAAGAACCGGATGCTGGTATGACAATGAGTGGGGCGCGGCGAAAATTGCTGCCGGCAGAGATTTAAGCACTTGTGTCTTTTCAATGCTACAGGATGAGGTAATTGCAATACTCAAAGCCATGGACTACGTGGTGGAACATAGGTGGAGGGGAAGGAGTTTACGGGACCAGCCATTGACCAGCCCTCTATTTAAGTACTTCCAAACTAGTTCGGAAATGCAAGTCTCGACTAAAATATGATGGTGAACATAACGAGGTTGTTTTACTCTGGGTGCCAGGTCACTCTGGAGTACCCGGTTATGAGACATCTGATCGTTTGGCCAGAGTTGGCTCAGACCAGGCATTCCTTGGCCCGCAACCAGTTTTAGCTGACTTGTCACTTCACGTGACACAAACACCTGACTTTGATAGGCTAAATGACAAGTCCATTTTCCCATCTTGCTTTAAATATGATAAGACAGTGGAACACTTTTTGTACTTTTTTCTTGATTGGTTATTTGTCATCGATTTGTTTAAACACATTCTTTTCTCTATTGTCACTTTCTGAATTTAAAGTTTGACGTAAAAAGCTTAGCCGTTTTGATGTTTTGAAAATGTGATAAATATTTCTCGTTTCACTTTAAAATTCGGAGCGATAAATAAACTATTTTGCATATACTCCACGTGCAAAGTCATGAGTGAGCCGAACATTTGATGAGGTTATAATGAAGATAATGTAAATAACGCTAGCGCTCGCAGTGCTCTTAAAAAATATAACTCTTCTGAGCGAGAGGGTATTTTGATGTATTTACGAGCTCTATTTTTTAAAACCTACAAGTGTGTAATCGCATTATTTTTATAAACAGAACACAAGAAATTATTTAACTTTTTTTTTGGCCACTCAGGGTGTTGTTTTTGAATTCACCCGCGATGCAAATTTACATTTAATTTTTTTACGAGCTTTGGGAATATTGAGAAATGTATCTGCAGGGGGTCCACCGAAACCAGTAAATTTTTTAAAGGGGTCTACGTGCAAAAAAAAGTTTGGGAACCTCTGCACTAGAAGCACTCGTATCGATGGGGACTTTGTGTGCATCGTTTCAAACTTCTTAATTATGCCAAAGTTTGGTATATTTTTGAATATTATTCTGTGGGCTAGGAAATTAGTTAATTTTTTCCAAATTTTGTACAAAGTTTGAATCTTTGATTTATGTGAATTTTGTTATAGATTATGAAATACATATGTTTTTTATACAAAGTCAGAACAAAAAAAAATGGCCACACAAAATATATGCGAATGTTTTCAAAAAATTACTGTGCCAAAGTTTTTGATTCACTTTATTTTTGCTTCACTTAAATTTTGATTCACTCTGGTATTTTAAGCTTATAATTCTAGTCTTACTTATAACACCCAGTTTAACGCTCAGCAACAACTCTTTATGGCAGCTAAACCCGAATTAAATTGCTTATACGATTATATTTATGGCAGCTTAATTTGTATGTACATACATACATATGTACATATGTATCATGGTTGTTGCGAATATTCGCATTCGCATTCGCAGCTGCGGAGCTTTCGCATTAATTTTAACATTCGCATTCGCCTTCGCGGTACTTTTTTATTTAAATTTTGTGTTAATTTTTAAAATTTGCACGCAGTGAAATAAAAATCAAATGGAATGTGAAAAAGTTAAGTTGAAAATTACTAGCTTTTCCATTTTTTATTTACCTAAACCACATAATTTACCCACCTAAATTAATTCTTAAAAATACTTAACATCCGCATTCGCAACCGCGGACGTCTAAAATTCCACATTCGCCCTAGTATGTACGTACCTACTTGTGTTTGCTCACTCATTGAGAAAGTGCTTAGAATCGCCATCTAATTTAGCATATCTACGAAACTTACCCAAACATATTTATTTTTGAGTGCATTATAATTGCATACGCCATATTTATATTTGCATTCATACATATGCACGAATATAAATCAACATGAAGTTTATGGAACTGATATATCGCATGCCCTAATCAAATACAATGCAGTATCAAACTAGGCATCCGCAAAATTAATAAAAGACATTTAACATAGCTGTACTTAATAGTATTAGCACGACCGACTTGTATACTATATTTTTTTATTTTTCACAAATACAAACCAATAAACTACACCAAGAATTTTTAGCAGGCAAATTCCATACGCGCAAGTGGTCGATTTTAGCGACGCTAATTTTCCGCGCTCCACAAGCCAAACTAACCGGCACGCTTTCTCAGCGACTACTAAACGTTGAATACTTATTTAAATACTTTTTGTTATTTGTTTCGAAGAGTGTGCGAGAGCTGATAATAATTTGATAACTTTGATATGTAGATGAACCAATCGGAAAAACATAGCACTATGTTTAATTTCAAGCACCAAGACTCAATATAAATATGTGTACATATGTAACTAATTCCAATTAATCATTAGTAGATTGCGGTTGTTTATGCAGAAAACCAAAATTGAATTTAAAAGAAACATATTTTCATGATTTTTTTTTCATTAAAAAAAGATATTACGCAGAGTTCCTATATTTTTAAAGGAAAAGAAACTCTAGAATACTGGAGCACTTGCCGTTTATATCCTAAAAGTCACACTTTTTTACAGTGTATTTAAGTTTTCTTAATTTGATCGTAAGTTTTTTGAAAAATGTCGAATGAATCTACAATTACCATTTATTATGTCTTTAAGACTATTTATAATACCTGTGCCTGACCCTTGTTTGGGTCAAATCCAGTAGTAAAAGAATTATTAAACTTTAAAACCTCATCTCATTGGCCGCATTGTGCTATTGCATTGCTTATAAATAAAATACAATTTTTTGAAACAAATAAAACATTGTTGCCTTTTAACGCTCTATACATAAATGAAAAATTCTATTTAAAATTTAAGCACACTATATTGAAGCAATCAATAATTTCATTCCGCACTGTGCAAAATGATCGGCCGCCATTTACATATGTATGTTTATGTACATCAGTGATGCACACGGAACTCTCCGGGAGCTACTCGGCTTTAACACACAAGTCGGGTGTGCGCGTCTACCGAACTTAAGGCCCGTCCACATAGAACTTTGGCGTTGCGTTGGCGTTGGCGTCGCTTCAACAGCTGACTATGAATACATGAATTCAAAATTCGACAACGCTCACGCCAACACAAAGCAAAAAGATGGCCAACTCTCAACTTTTCGCGTGCATCGCTCGTCAGCTGTTGCAAATAAATAAAATTATGTGAAATATTTTTCCTTTTTAATCCAGTGCGGGCAAGAAATATCGTTTTAACGCAATTATTGATATGAAATATTAATTTATCTGTCGTTAGTATGTTAATTTAGTGGTCCAAGCATTCGCTGCCAAGCGTTCATTGTAGCAAGCATACTTTAATAGTGCGTTCTGTCAAACCACCGCCAACGCCAAAGCCAACGCGAAAGTTCTATGTGGACCGGCCTTTATGCGCCGCTAGCAGCCGTTCAGTTTGCGTTTGTACTTCATGCTGTAAGCGTTACGTCCCTGCAAAAAATTGTGCCACTAATCTCTAAAGAGAGCATTAATTAGTCCCAACTAGTCTCATACTGGTACTAATGGAGGTCAATTAGTCTCCAACTCATCTCTAACGGGTACTATTAACGATTTAATGATGTGTACGCTCTTAGTCAATGAAATTTCATGTGGGGTGTTGGCACGCAGAGAGAATATTCGCCTAACAAAACTGAGCACCCCGGTTCGAATCTCAGCTGGCGAAAATTTTTTTTTATTTTTTAAAGTGGCTAGTCGCTCTTTATCCCTTTCGGGTATAAATGTGAACAATTAGTATCTTCATAGGACATGCCCGAAGAAAAGCGATCAGTTCATTCCATATAAAGAGATCAAAAGTGGCACGATTGAGAGAATACAAAGGTTGCGCCGGTCTCGGACCGCTATTCCTCTCTTAACGAATTTGACAGAATCGTTGTTTGCATGACGTGACACTGGTGCAACTTGTTTACATTTTCCTTGCAAAATTTTTTCTTCTTCTTCCATTCTTGCTCACGTTTTGGCATTTCTCTCTCGCAATTGCACCAGTGTGACGTCACACAAAAGTTATTCCCAAAAATCCTCTCTGATCGGCGCAATCTTGTATTCTATCATTCTTGCAAAAGTGGTATTAGTCGCATGCTCCTTTGCGATTGCTCCCGGATTAGTCCCATTTTTTGCAGGGATGCGCGCGCTGTTTTGCTGAGTACACACATACAGATACAAAAATATTGCGCTTGGGTAGGAAGCTCTGCCAACGCTGTGCACCACTGATGTACACACATACACATGTGTGAGCACAGTGCGCTGCAGCGGTTCAAGAGAGAAAGAGAAAATAACAACGTGGAATCTTTGATTGCAATAATTTATTTATTGATGCAAACTACATTTTAGGCATATTGAGAGTACACAGGAGACCGATAACCAGCGTTGCCAGGTTGACGTTTTTAACGTCATTTGGACGTTTGGACGTTTTTTGTGTAAAAAATTACGTTTTTTGACTTTACAGTAATTTTTCTCTGTTACTAAATCTAGTAATTAGAACTGTTTTTGAATTATTTTATTAATAAATCTTTACAAGCTTTGTGTTTTGCAGCAGCTGCTTTAAAATATATTTATTCTTTGCGCACAGATGACTTAAATATGCTGCAAACCAAGTGTACGCGTTTTTTTTTTATTCTTGGACAAAGGCTGGTTGTGTAAACACTCGAGGTTACGAGACTAATTGTAATGTTTGAAATTGCACTTAAAAGCCAAATCAGGAAGAGCTGAGCAAAAGCATCGAAAAAGCTGTAGCAGCATAAAAAGTCAGAAAAAAGTAGGCGACTTTTTTAAGACTTCATTGAAAATGTAATGAACGCAAAAAAGGCTGGAGTATTGCGCTCCTTCTTAGCAGAACATAATTTAGCATTTTCGACAACCGATACCCTGTCCAAATGTCTACAAGAAAAAAAAAATATTAAAAATCAACGCGATTATGTAGCCCCTCTAAACTTGCACATTATTGCCCTGAAATTTAATGGCCTATCAAACTGCATACTCTAAGAAATTCTAAAAAATCTGAATAAAAAGTTGAAAATATATGTATATGGGGAAACAATATACATTAAATAAACAAAAGAAAAACAGCCAAAATCGATCAAAATATTGATGACTTAATCAGCTGATTACAAGTGTATGTATAAAATCATTTTTATATTAATGATCTCAAACCAGTTTACAATGAATTCTAAGGGCCGGTTACTCAATGTCTGGTTAACACTAATCTCCGGTAAAACATCGTTATCGACGTTACCGACTCCATGTTATATGCATGGAGCCGAACACGTCGATAATGATGTTTAAACGGAGATTAGTGTTAACCACATATTGAGTAAACGGCCCTAAATGTGCTCTGTCGAAATGACATTTTAATATACCTAACGTACATATGTACCTTTGTATACAATACAAGTTTAATAAGAATAATTTTTTGCACATTCATTTGAAAAAGACGTTTTTGGGTAGGAAATGACGTGTTTTCAGACCAAGAGGGACGTTTTCTCATGCCGAAGTCCTGGCAACACTGCCGATAACAACCCATTAAAAGAGTGTTGTTAGGCATTCGAAGATTGCGAACAGCGTTCGGACTTTACTCTTATCGGAGTAGACTTAGACCGGGTTTTAACAACATTTAAACTCCACTTACCTTAATAATAATAAATAATAGATTGGCGTTTACAGATACGTAAGAATTTGGTCGAGCTTCTCCTCCGATTTGTGGTGTGCGCCTTGATGTTTTATTTTTTGACGTTGGTCGGAAGTCGTGCTTGAACCCAGGCCTTGCGGAAAGGAAACTTTGAAAGAAAAATCTCTCAAACTTTGTAATTTTCGAAGCTTGACTCTTACTGAATCTTGGTGGGTGTTAAAAAAATAGTTCTTCCTCTGCAAATCGTGCAAAGTTTGTAAAATTCCTTGGAACCACTACAGCTAATATTCTACGCCCAAAAAACCGCAGAATTTCTAGTTGTCCCTTTAAGGCAAGTCAGACCTAAAAATTCCATTTGCGATTCTTCACATCGGTGTCGTTTAGAGCAAACATTTTAACAACTATTTATAATCTTCTCTGTTGTGGCATCAACTCCTCTGTTTTTCTTCAATTCATTCTTACATATGCTTACATATGCATATTATGCTTTGGTGCCATTTAAAAATTTTTTATACGATGCCCGGCAAGGCGAATTTATACAAGGTGGTGTTGATGGCGAATTTAGATTTTCGCCGAGGTACGTCTTAATGTCAAAATGATGTGTTTGTTGTAAAATGAATTCACCTTGTTTACAACAAACACATCATTTTGACATTCAGTAGTACCGCGGCGAAAATTTAATTCGCCATCAACACCACCTTGTATAAATTCGCCTTGATGCCTGGCCTCATCAACTGCTGCAGATAATTTTTAAACTTTGCCCGAAAGCTTGCTTGTAAGGTTCGGAATTCAGGAGATCCAGAATTTTTGTATTTCCTGCAGTTCAAATTCCACCTGTTTGGCATGTATTCGCTATGTGATATTTGTACTCGGCTTTAAAAAACTTCACGAGTTGTTAACGATATTTTCATAAACTTCACAAAGACTTTGCACTTACCTTGCGTATTCAAGTGAATGGAAATATATGCCGATCTTTTGTTTTTTAAGTTGTGTAGAATATATCGTCACTATACACGAATAAAGGCGCGCCAGTGTTTCGACGGCGCTTAAGAAAAATTTCGTCGAAGAAAGACGGGAATGTATGTATGTATATATTATTATTATTATTATTATGGGTCACACGTTCCGCGACCTCTAAAGGGATCTTTTGTGCGTGACGCTCCGGCCTCTATGTGTGAGTACATAGACAAATAAAAATAATTTCTTGTTAGTCTATAGATGTGATCAGTACACACACAAATAGGTGCACACATTAGCGTAATTGGCTCGGTTTTTACCAGGGACTGAGAACGCTTTCCGGTTTTGGTTTAGTTCTTCATGAGTTCAAAATGTAATGTCAAGAACGTCCCCACAAAAGAACTCAACGGGAACAAAAGGTTTGGGAACGTTTCCGTAAAGAACAAAATGCGAACAAAACTCTCGGAAACGTTCGCAAGAAGAACATAATAAGAACAAAACTTTCGGGAATGTTTTCAATGAGAACAAAATTAGAACAAAAGTATCGATAATGTTTTCAAGGAGGATCAAATAAAAACAAAAGTCTGGGGAATGTTTCGCTAGAGAAAAAACCGGGAATAAAACTTTTAAGAACTTAACGTTAAAAATGGAAGGGACGTATCCGTGTGAGGATGATAAATTGTTTAAATTCTAAACCAGAGGAAAGCTGGATCATATAAACTTCGAGATCGTCTACCATTAGGGGGCACTGTCCATTTATGAAACACATTTCTGTAGCTCGTTTCTGTAACAATTCTCTACCAAGGCGAATTGAGATATGAATTCGCCGCCCTGTTCTCTACTGCTAATGAGTAGTAGAGAATGACGTATATTCTCTACCAGTAGAGAAATAATCGGTAGAGAAGAGTTACAGAAACGAGCTACTGTGCAAGAAAAGTTTGTGTCTTAAGTCTTTCGTTGACTTAATTTGCATAGTTATCTTTCAATTTTAATACAATTAATTTAATTATTCAAACATTTCAAGCTAACGGAACGCTATTAGAAATTACTGTTCTCACTTCCACTCGTCGCGCATAGTTCAAAGAAGATTTTTACCCGTTCGTTCTCTATCAGAAAGTTCCTGAGACCTTAGTTCCCAAATATTTTTTCGAGAAAGAGTTCCTTAGACTTTTGTTCCGATTTTTTTCTCTTGGAAATCTTCCCAAAAGTGTTGTTCGCATTTAGTTCTCTTTGGAAAGGTTCCACAGGGTTTCTTACTATATAATGCCCGTTTGCGATAATTTTTTTTTCTCACTTTCGTTCTTTTGAAAACATTCTCGAAGATTTTATTACCATTTCGGTTTGGGTTTCTAAGCGTTCTTTAGTTTCGGTCATACCTTTTGTTATCGGTCCCTAGTTTTTACAAACCGCTTTCAAACGGTTTTATTGAATATTTTAGGCGATTTTTTTAATCTTGACTTTTGGGTATACCGAATTAATTGGGTAATCGAATTATTTACCGACTTCAAAAAAAGGAGAAGGAAATCAATTCGTCGGAATATATATGGGAGGTATGGACCTCAGTGCGAAAATTATTTTCGTTATAAAACTAACAAACGTGTGGATAAGACATTTGTAAGAATCTTGAATCAACCAAAAAATGACAAATTAAAGCTTTAAATGCATTTTTATTACTTGTTTTTACGTTTTGAAATCAAGTTCTAAGTAAATTTTTTTATTGAGTTTAAAGTAAACATAAAACAAAACCGACTTCAGATCTAACATAAAGAGTTAAGGGTACCGTTAGTTTCATCATGGTCTAATGGTCGGATTTAAACCAAATTAGTATGGGACCACCTCGGAATACCATCTTTTCTTTAAAAGAAAAATTATAGAAATCGGCAAACGTGGGGTAACATACATAAAAAAGTTAAAATATTCCGGCGATTTGATACCCTCCTCCTTTTTTGAAGTTGGTTAAAAATAAAAATAAATTCGAAAGAAAATCTTTCACGTTTTTTTTTTTTGAGTGACTGCTTACTATTAAAACTCTGTCTAAATCAGTAAATCGAGTACACGTCGATTTGATTCCCATCTAAAGGTAGGCTCAAGAAAAGTCCAGATCCATCATGTTTGGGCCGTAGGGAGTGGCATGTTAAACGTGCTGATGTGAGTGGGCATACAAAGAGGTTTTTATTGTTGTCGGCGCATCTTATTCAAATTGGACTAAACGGTTTAACCTGCTACAAATTCAAGAAGGGGATTGTGCCAACGAAGCAGCTCGAGCTCTTCGTGGGGTGAGAGTTGGCGAAGGTGTTGATTGATTCTCGATGAATGGCCAGTCCAAAATAAAGTTGTGCTTTTCCCGACAAAGTGCGTTTGTTTTAATGGTGTTACTATAGAGAAAATATATGTAAAATAAAGCTGTTTTATGCGGTTTTTCTTATTTTTCTTTTATTTTGAAACTGGGGAAACTGTATTAGGGCTCGAAGTTCGTTCCAGATTTTTTACCTTTTCGGTTAATCCGGAAAATCGAGTATCTGATTAAAAGCTCTGAATTTTCGAATTGTGTTGATATTCGGATATGCGAATAATATATACATAGATATCCGTGTTATAATATTTATTTTTCAACTCGACAGGTTCAGTAATTTTGGAAACAATTTGAAGAATCCGTTCAGATAACCAAATGAACGAATATTAACCAGGTATTCTGATAACAATATGCATAGATAATAACCGGATATACCGATTTTATCAGCTTACACGAATATCTGAATAAATATGTTTGTGAAATATGTTGGGGAGCCTATGTCTAGCTAAATATGGATGTTTTCATTTAAAAGTAAAGTTAATAACTTTTATTGGGACGAATGAACATATGTACATACATATTACGTATGTAAGTATGTATGGAAAATTGGCGCGATATTGTCCCATGCGAACTAGTGCTTTCCCCATTTGAAATCATTTCGATTTATTGTGATTGATTATGTATGTATGAAAAATCTGAAAATACCCGTATGTTTGACAACTTTATCAACTTCTGACCAGAAATTAGGAGATTTATCAAAAATAAACATAAATAAATAAAATTGAGTTTTTTTTATCTTTTTTTATTAAATCTCTTAATCTTGCTATTTCCAACGAGTTTTCGCCAATTAAGTTTACATATTCATTTTTAAGCCGCTGTGAGAAAAAACTAACTTAAGAATTTTTTTGCACAATTCTTTGGTATTCTTTATTTTTCTTCATACTTAATTTAATTCTAACTAAGAGGTTTATAACTAAATTTAGTTTTGTTAGTGGAAGTGCACAATTGCATAACGTTTCATTATATAAGTAAGCTAAATTAATAGATATACATACAAACATTGATACATATGCTTGCACATACACATAATTATAAAACATTTTATAAAACAAAAAATTGTATGCTTTAAATGTTTGTGTTTTAGAAACACTTCAAGTACAAGTATTCTTAGCACAATGCTTTAACCAACTAATGAGATATGTATGTTAAATTCAAGATTATAATAAATATATTAGTGAAAGCAAGAAATAATACGAAATCATTAAAAATATAATATATGAAATAAAAAAGTCAGCTCAAATCAGGGACGGAAGTAAATTATAAAAAAAACTTATTATTTTGTTGCTAAAGTTGTTACTGATTTAAAAAAAAGACGTTTATTGTCGCTAAGAAGATTAGACCACATTTGCATTTGCTTAATCTACACAGACACCTAATTAAAATTTTTTTCACATTCTTATTGTAATAATGAATGAATTTTTAATTTAATTATTTTCTCTTTTTTTTTAAGCTTTATCCTCTACACAATAATTAAGCAAACTTTTTCACATTGTCCTTTTATTAGTTTTAAATTTAAAAATTTCTATATGGATTTTTTTCTTTTCATCTCATATTTTCTTTGTTTATTTGCTTTTCGTACATTTCAGTTTTTCTTTATTTTTTTTGTATTTTTAATATTTTTGCATTCATTCAATTACGTTTTAAAAACATTGTTTTTCACATCAATCAATAATTTGTATTTACAATTGTTGTTGTTGCTCAATGATTGCTTTTTTCGCGACTGCCGTTTAATTATTTTCTTATTGAACTTTTTTTAAGAATTTCTACCATCCCTGATTCAAATTAATTTATTTAAAAAATGGTAGGTACATATTATTAGTTAAAAAAGCAATTGCCTATTGCAACAGTAAAATGTTATTTGTTCAAGTGTATAATAGAGTTTAACCTTTCCAACAAAGTTAGCTGGGGGCGTTTTCCTGGATGTAGTAGAAATTGTCTATCTAGATTTCTCAGCCCAAGTACAGTGAAACCAGCATAAGAACCTTGCCACTTAGACGTTCAACCCGCTTGCGTAGCTCATATTCGTCTTCGCTCTCTTAATAACCTCCCGCCATATACACATTTAGGGGATTCCCTTAAACCAGTAAAGTCTTAAACCGTATAAAGCTCGTAAGTTTACGAGGCTTATATGGGAACGTCCCCTTTGTGAAAGGGTGCAAATAGGTGCGTAAAGTAACTGTTTGACAGATCAACCAGGATTTTGTGTTTTCCATAACATCCCGCCATCTTGCCTCTATCACTCTTAGCTAAAATAAGTACAATTGAAAATGCCAAAAATTAGCAGAAAACCTAAGTTATTTTCTAAGGCATTTGTGGTTAGATTTTCCTCGATTTTTTAGCATTGGCGTGTCATTGGAAAAGGACCGGTCCAATCAACACTGACCGTAAGGTAGTCCTGGACATTTACAGGGTGGTGTTCTTAAATTTTTTTTTATTAAATTGCAAATCAACACCACCCTGTCACTGCCAAAGTGTACTTTTTGTCTATCTCTAGACCGATTCCTTGGGGACTGGTCGAAAGCTGACATTTTCGATGCAAGAAAATGTCCAATTCCGACCAGTCAAATTTTAATCATTGAAGTACTAGTCCTTAACGGAAAATTGGCCGCCTAATTGCTGCAGGGTTGCTGCAGGGAATGTCCGTTAAGACTTATGAGTTTGTTTGGACTGACTTATGAACCCTGCAGGAAATTAATAACATACATTTTTAAATTAAATATTAAGAGGTTCTCTTGAAATTGTTTAAATTCCACTTTAAGGGTAGAATACGAATTTTAAGAGAAATCTCAATAATTATTTTTCATTATTTTTGTAGCGTTCTTGAGAACTGCAAACTGATTTAAAACACTTTGATTAAAGAAAACTTTTTTTAATATGAATTTTACGTTTTTGTAATGTGGATGAAATAGCATTTAGTTGAAGTATGAAAAAATATATAGTCAGCCCTATCATGAACTTCATTTTCCCCTTTTTCATTCCATTTGGTTTCCATGTATTTACTATGAGCGGAATAAAAATTTTCGGGGAAACTCAGGATATGGCAGAATAACTTTTGGAAAGTAAATCGGGAGACTCCTAAGGACGAAAATATTGGCTACCTATGCAAGCAGGATATCTGGGTGGAAAAATAATTAAGTGGATTTCGATGAATGGTTAAAGGGCTATTTGCAGCTACCAAGAAAAATCACTAGAAATAGTTTTCACTACTTCTGTTGCTTGAAAAAGAACTTTGCTTTTGCTGTAAATTTTCTTTAAAAAATAGATCAATCAGCATTTTTTTCTGGAGAGCTGCTAGGGGATTTGCGAAGTTTCGATGTAAGAAAATTTCTATTCGATTTCATTTGCATCATTTTATATGAATTTTTCGTCTTTCTTGAGAGTTGCAAACAGCACTTTAGTTTGAAAAATCAAATATTTTGTACAAATAGTTTAACAGCGCTGTACATTAACCCAGTATAAAACTCTCTTGCTTTGAAGTGAACATGGAATTGCGTAAAAGATATTGGGACATATTCTTGTTTTCGTACGAATGGAAAATGACGAAATTTTCATCATTCTCTATACAAAAATTTCAAAAAATTTTCGATTCGTATGAAAACAAGAATACGCCTCATTAATCGATTTGATGTCATTTCTAGAATGCCTCGCCATTTACTTATGAGAAACAAACACGCATCCGCCTTTCGAGCAATGAGTAAACGAAGCAAAGGAATATCTGGCCACTCTTTCACCTCTCTAAGGTAAGGTGTTTTCTTAGCATTTGCTGGGTAACTTTGCCTGAGAGGTTAAAATTTAATTAACACTCAAAATTTCTCTATTTTCTTAATTCTACGAAAATAACTAAACATTTGGTTTACATAAATTACACCAAATTAGGTACTACTTATGCATTTGATTTAAATACAAACAAAAATTAAGTAAAATTTGGAAATCCTCATTTTCGTTTATACATCTCATCGATGCCTTTGCAAAACCGCCTAAGTCTCCGTTGTGGCAAAAATGAAATTTGGAAGCCTGAACGCCAGGCATCGAGATTTATGCGAAAAATCACAAAATCGTTATTAAAACAACAGATTTGTAAAATAATAGCTAGAGAAAATAACGCCTACCAAATCAATGCCTTCAAAGAAAAACAGTTTATTCGCTATCCTGTAACATTTTAGTGCCGTAAGATAGGCGGTTTTGCAAAGGCGTCGACGATATGTATCTACATGCATGTTTGTGTGCTGTAATTTACTAATTAACAAAAAAACAATACCTACGAAACAATGCTAATAAATAAACGATTAGATATACATACATTCATATTTATAATAAAATTTTAATTATTTAGTCTTTTCATTTAGTTTCTTCGAAGGAGTTAGCATTAAAACACCATTAACAGTAATCGACCGGCCTATTTTAACTCACTTCGTTGTCCTCTGCATTAAATTGCAACAAACTTCGCACAAGAGTGTGCACTTTTGGCACCTACTGTATAATTTTTATTTTTTTATTTTTTTTTGTGTTAAATTCTTTTTAAAGCATACAAATATGCACTTAGCTGCCAATTATAAATTACTCTCATTGTTTTGCTCTATTTATTACTTTCTCGTTCAGTAATGTAATCAATTATTTATAAAAGGTACATATTCACTTTGCGCATAGTATATTTTCATAAAAATTCAATTAGCACAAAGTGTAGTGGAGTTTAGATAAATAATGTATAATTTTTTTAAATGTAAATTTTACTTTGTTTTTAATTTAATTAGATCTGGTATCACTTTAAGCCTATATATTAAGAGTCTAAAATCAATCCTCATTTGAGCAAGTCATCTTAGGCTGCATATGCTTTTCTTAAAAGCTATTGCGCCCAGACAAGCCTTTGCTCGCTTTTTTCTGAGTTTTTACATATTACATACATATAAACTATATATGCATTACTATTATTATGCTTACATTATAAGTCAAGTCAATGCACATTTCCTAATTATTTACTCTTAGTTTTCTTTTTTTTTATAAATTCAACTAGTCAACCACTAACAAAAATTTTACATTTAGACATATACATATATGATTTTCCCACTTTACTTTCACATGTCTTCTGTTCTTTTTTTATTTTACTACAACATTAAGTATCCTAGTTTCTAATGCTAAACTGTCATTCTTGTTTGGCGGTTCTTCGGCCGCACCATGAATTGAAATTTGCCATTGCTTATCTTTATCCGTTTTTGTTGTTGCTTTAGTTGCTATGACAGGAAATCCTCTGAATCTAGGCCCTCCTCTGGTGGATTTTTCTTAATGCAATCGCGCACACCATTCAAAATGATGGTAATCCGCCGATCGAGAGCCGCTAAATGCGGTTCCCAGAGCAC
The DNA here is from genome assembly GCF_013731165.1 of Rhagoletis pomonella. Classification (NCBI taxonomy): domain Eukaryota; kingdom Metazoa; phylum Arthropoda; class Insecta; order Diptera; family Tephritidae; genus Rhagoletis; species Rhagoletis pomonella. The sequence goes on from NW_023458558.1 coordinate 58,082,790, forward strand.
AGGCCGCACCGGATCGACGGACATAGAATCGCGCAATAGCTGCGACAGCGGCTTGGGACCATTGTGAAATCTGTTATGAAGAGAAATGAGACAACGTTTGAAGAAACAATTTATGCCAATACAAAATTTTTCGTGCAGCTCCGCCGGTGTGAAATTCGGTTTAACGTTATGATTTCAAATGTAGTAAAATAGAAAACAAATTACATCTATCACCGAAAAAAAAATTATCCACACAATTTTATTGAGCTTGAGGTCGTTTTTAGTGAAAAATTATTGTGGTAAAACAACAATAGTTTACAAATGGTAGAGGTCACTGGGCCTTGAACAAGCGACTACAAAGCCAGTGTCTACCCACTGAGCTAAGTTCACCATGTAAACTGTTGTTGCTTTTTCTACATTCTCATATGCCAACCCAACAACAGTCAAAAGCAAGTATTCTGCTGTCTTAAGCTCAATAACAGAACTAAAAATTACACTGAAGATGGCACAACGCCGAAACCGATGACGAAAATTTGTTCCAAAATAAATCTCAATAAAATTGTTGAATACGATTTGTTATCAGGCCAAAAAATAGCAAAAATAAAATAAAAAACTTTATTTTAAAAAGTTGCCTATTGTCTCGAGTTTCCAAAACATGGTTATTGTGTCGAATGTCCGTAGCTAGTCTTACTTACTTATATATGTGAATGGATCCATTTCAAATCATGCAGGCAATCCGATGGTATATCGAGAATTAACTTCAGATTAAAAAGTGTTTTTCTGCTTGACAAATAAATGAGCACGTATTTTTTTTAATTTTCATAGCATTACTTTTGCAATTTTTACAAATTTTTTAAGATTTTGTCAAAAAAAACATATTTTTGTGGCAATTTTTTTTTACCCTTGTAGTTTCCTTAAGTTTTAAATTATTTGGCTATTATTACTTTTGCAATTTTTACGAATTTTTTAAGATTTTGTCAAAAAACAAAACATATTTTTGTGGACATTTTTTTTTTTAACCTTGTAGTTTCCTTAAGTTTTAAGTTATTTGGCTGCAGTAACGGCTATTGTACCCCATTTTTTGTACTTTTTTAAAATTGATCATCAAAAGTGAAAAAATTTATAAACGATAAAAATAATACGATTTTATTAAAAAAAAAAACAGAACCAACTTTTTTCTCAAAAAGGCCACCTTTTTTCTTTTTTACTCGCCATAAAATTTCGTTTGGTAGTTTTTCGTTGCTTAGGAGAAAACAAATTATTTTCGTGTTTTTTATTTTACATAAATAGCACCTCTTAGGTACTACATTTTTAAGATTTCTAGTTATTCCTTGAACGAGTGTTTTAAATTTTAGACACTTTTTTAAATATATCTTTAAAATTAAAGAATTTTGATAAATATCCAAATTTAAGGAAACTATAAGGTTTAAAAAAATGCCATAAAATTATGTTTTTTTGACAAAATCTTAAAAAATTCTTAAAAAATGCCAAACTAATGCTATGGAAATTAAAAAAAATGCGTGTTCTTTAATTTTTTAAGCAGAACAACATATTTAATCTGAAGTTAATTCTCGATATACCATCGAACTGCCTGCGTGATTTGAAATGGATCCAGTCATGTACATTTTTTTATTATTTTTTGTGGGTAACAATTCTTTTAAACAAAGTGTGCCTAAATAAAGGCTTATAGCAAAACATTTATTTCTTTTCATTGTAATTAGTTTATTTTTATTTTATATAGTTTTATTTTACTTTATATTTTTTTAAATTAACTTATTTAGTTTTCTTGATTTTTATTATTCTTTTATCTTATTTAGTTCTACTTTATTTTATTTTAATTCGTTTTATTTAATTAGTTATTCCGATATACCTATGTACATATGTCCTTTATATTTCATTTCATTTACTTACTCCAATATCCTCGTAAGTGTCGATGTGCGTATCATGCAACACTGCAGCAGTGGCGCCAAAATTGTTAATTCATCATGGAAAGCTTTGCCAAAGCCGCGGCCATGATCAAGATGCAGCGTAAATGTGTCATTGCCGAATATTCTGGAATAAAGTAAAAAAATGGTTATGATTAATTTTTAACTATTTTTTGATATACACAAAGAAAACATGAATATGATATTTTGATACAGAGCCTTATTTGATTTTTCTATGAACATAAGCGGAACCAAAATTTTTAAAGAAAATTTTAGTTTTCAAATCAATCCATCTTCAATTTCTTAAAGTTCCGTAAATATTCCCATTAATTTTTTGTCAAATACTTCAAGAATCGCACCATCAGGACGGTCATGTTGGCAAGAGCGATTCTCTGTTCAAGGAAGACATTATTGTTGGTGGTAATTCTGGTCCCTAAGTGAACGAAGTGCCCCACAGCCTCAAAATCAAAGCTACCAACTTTCATGTGGATGCCTAGTAAGGTTGTTCAAAAATTTTCCGTGTTTCTAAAAATCGGTTATTTTAATTTGAAACAAATTTAATCATCTTTTTAATTTTTTTTTCTTAGGTGTTGCGTAATTGTTTTTTTTTTTTTTAATTTGAACCGAAAACTCTGATATACATTCCCCAGCAGAGTAACATAGTTATATGTTTACTTATAATCGCTCCGTTTACAAAGGCAAATCTCAGATTATTATTAAGTGTTACCGAGTCCACTTTTTTCTGCTATATTAAGCAATTTTATTATATCTTAACTTAATATTTTAACAAAAGTACCTTTTCGAACCTCTTTTCCTTGCTAGCGTCCATTTTTGGTTACTTTTACATTTGGTATTTCTCCTCTTCTTAACAAAAATAATCGATAAAAGTAATTTTTAGCAAAAAAAAACAACTTCAACTCTCATATAAATATATATATATATATATATATATATATCTCATGATCCGCTGATCGCATCTTAACCAGATTACCTCTGAGACACTACCTTTCCGATGCAAAAGGAATTATCGAAATCGGTTGACGTGGTCCAAAGTTATGTGGTAACATACATTAAAAAAAAATATATATATATAAGTAAAAAAATAAAAAATATTCCGACGAACTGATAACCTCCTCCTTTTTTGGAAGTCGGTTAAAAACTAGGTTGGACACCGAAAAGCTATCGGTTTAATCTGATATTATTTTATAATTACAGATTTACGAGGGACGAATTTGGTATGGCTAATCTCTCCTTAAAATTACATATTAGGGAGTTTAGCTCGAAAATGAGGATAATCTTCTTACATATATATATGTAGACTTAGTATAAATCCACGGCTCTCAAAAACGCAGCGGTTCAAATTGATGCGTTGATCAGAGTCCTGAAAACGCAAGCAATATCGATACCAATTGGCAGTGCGGAATGGACACACTAGCCAACCACCTTGGTAGGGTTCGAGGCCTATTTAAACCTCTGCCGTACTTTACATGCGATATCTAGTTGCAATGCACTCCAAATAGAGCCAACAGCAGGTCGTGTTTGCTAATTAATGAGTTGATTCGAAGGGTGGGCTTTAGTATTCAGCCGCGCCTTTTGTTTTCAGAAAACTAGGTGGAATTTGCAAATGAAACTTGGTCTAAAAGATGTATAACTAAAAAATATAAACAATATAATTGTTTATAAGTTATTTGTTGTCAAAATTTCTCAAGTCGTTCCACTTGATTTCCTTATCGAAAAGTGCATTTGTCACATACTTTCAAATATATATATATACATAACACTCTACCTAATAGGTTGCACACTTTTATTTTATTTTATCTTGCATATAAATCACTTTAATCCAACTTTTATTAACTTGTAATTTGCATTAAATTGCACCCATATTTACAATCTGAGTCGGAAAAGTAGTAATGCAATGTTTCTTATGCGTTTTCGATTATATTACTGCTAACTGTGTAACCAGCATTCTAATGTATTCAAAAAGTTCAAAAAATTTTCATATTAAAACACATTCATTTCTCGATACTAGGTAATGCAAAATTGAATTCTGCACTTTTCTTAGGACATCGCCCTGGGAGTAAAATGCATTTTCGATTGTGAAAATGGGTATTTTACTGAGTAAAATATATTTCGATTAAAGTCGGCAAAAACTAAACTCATACATATGTATGTAGTACCTTAGTAATGGCACCTGAGGAAGGGGCGGCTGGTACTATAGGGCCTAAGACTGCAAATCCGCCACTGCACAAGGATAGGACTACGCACTACTAATACTTGAAGTCTGCTAAAATTTAGCATAATTGAGCTAAATTCTGCTCATGGCCGGCACTATAACTTTTATTTTCTTTATTTTTTTTTTTTTTGGCAATTCAAAGTTTATTCGAGTAAATAACTTCCGCCAATTTCAAGCCTTTATTGGAGCAAATTACTACAACTGTTTTGTACCGTAAAATGTAGAGCTTCGAAGAACGCATTATACTCCGTTGAGAGCATTTTCCATAATTGCACTCCTTTATGCCTTGTCGATTACCAAAATGCAAATGCAAGCGAACACATTGTGCGCTTTTGAACTCGACTGTGTATAATTACCGGCTTATACAGCCTATTCACATACTTACGAAGGATTAGCACAATGCATGGTGTATTTGCAACTTTGCTGCATAATAACACGCTTACCCACTTTGATTGTTGAACTATTTAAGATTTATAAAGCTATGAGCGTTCAATGTAATTTTCTAGCATAACAAGCAATTCGATAAGTATACAAAAAGGTACTAGAGAGTTAGTTATAAGTGAAATTAAGCTATTCCCAACACAAAAGCACCGCCAACAAAGTGCTTCTAGCTTTTTTTGTTGTTATTGTCGATTTGAAGAGGCTCAGAAAAGTCCGTTTAACAGCATTTGAAAACAATATTGGATTTTCCACTCAAATAGGCTCAAACAGCTTGATAAAGGAAAGCTGCTTTCCGCCAATGTCGCATATTAGCTTGCCAAAGCGCAGCATTAGGCAAACAAGCACAATGAGCTAGCATAAGCCAACTAACTAACTAAATAACTATCCCTTTTGCTGTACAATAGTTACATTGTAAATTTTGGTTGGTAAGGTGTGCTTAAATATTGGTGGTCGTTGCAAATTAGTGTAGTTTGTAAGCCGCATACCTCATTACTAAAGCAATACGCTGCTGCGCACAGTATCGAGAACTCCCACTTTTGTATAGAATGTGGTTTATGAATAAATTTCACTTACAGAAGTACATGCATATGTACTTGAATGGGTATGTACTTATATGTAGGTATGCATTGGCCCGCATGGTACGCATTTGTTCGACTGCCTAATTTGCGCAGCTTATAGCTATTTAAACATGGATCTACCGATAAACATTAGACCGTATCACAATGTATGGGCCGAAGAAGTTCTATTTGTTCCAAGCGACTTTGAACCCTCACAGCATTTCAGGAAAGTAACCTTTTTTTGCGGCACCCTGTAAAAACCGCTAAATCAGTTTTTTTTTCCAAAAATAATACATCAATGTAAAGGTATTAAGAAAGCTTACATTTGTATATTTATACAGAACTATATCTCATAAACTTTGCAATTTACGTTCATTTGTCTGTAAGCGACTTTTCATGTCATGGAACAACAATTTCAAAGATTAAACGGTGATGCCAGTTTTTTGTCATTTTTAAATACCACTGATCTTAAAACCAACGAAAGTTAGATGGCATTTAAATAACAATCCAAAATTAAACTTAGTGCTATTTAACTTTTTCATTTGAAATTGGCATTGTTAATTCTGCCAAGCAGATTTTGCAGAGCTGTCTCTTAAGATTACCCAGCCTTGTAGGCATGTAGATGGGTCAATCCATGCAAAATTTACACCAAAAGTTTTTTCCCACTCAAATTATTTTTCTTTGCATTCTTTGGGTAAAAATATGATGAGTTTGGTTAAAATGCTTACGCTAGAAATGCCCAAGTTTTCATTCTTAGCCTACATCAGATTTAACTTCTAAAAGGGTCTGAAAAGCGCTTTTAATTGCACATTCAGACAGCTAAGCGGCCAACAAGGACATAACAAATAGAATGATCAATTTCACGCTTGTCAAAAACTGTTCTATTCTTGGCATCGCGAAACACGGTAACACTTTGTTGGGTACCAGGTCACGATAAGTACTGCAAAGCTGTAAGTGGCCTTAGAAAGGCCAGATAATTTAACTAAAAATTGGATAGAAAAGATTTTGTAATCATGTTTACATCAGGATATCTAACCAGTCATAACCATCTGTGCTCTGCAATGCATCAGATTGGCCTGACCATATTTGTGAAGTGGTGCCTTTGTGTTGGAGACGAAGTTAGTCCAGTATTTTAGAGCCTTTCCTCTTTCATAACTGGCATGCCCAACTCGGGTATTTTTTGCGTGTTGCGCAGTGGATCTATTCGCTATCGATTCTTTCAAATTGTTCTGCGAAAGGATTTCTAAATAGTTACTAGAACACAAAATTTTCTCACTAAAGATTTTCGTCATTCAAATTCAGTCAGTTCAGTTTAACTCATTTCACATCGAAACTTGCCCAGTGTGCCGCCTGCAAAGCATGCCTTTCGCAGTTTGTTTGCATTGCAAATGTGCAAAATGCATTTTGGCATAGCTACACAAGCAAACAAAATGTAGTAAGTGGAAGTAGGTAATCCGATCTCATTAAACATATGCACATCGTAAGGCTATCAGCAGTTATGTTTACATAATAATCTGGTTACTTACATACATAAATACATAATAAGAGCAAATGCCGTTGGATGTGAAGATTTCAAGTCGATGCAAATTCAATACAAGTGTATATGTACATATTTCTATATATGTTCCTGGAGATACACACATAAATATCTATGTACATTAGGTTGGATAAAAAAAAGATTTAAATGTTAAGCTCTCGCCCCATTTGATTTTTCTAAATGGAAAACAGAATGCCCTTATCTTTTTGTTAAAAAAAATTATATTTAGAACTGGCCATGAAGATTTTCATGTATTTTATATGGGGAAAAAATACGTTTTTTTCAATCTGAAAACTCTGTTTCTTTTCAAGAGTCTTGCAAAAATAACACCATTTTTTAATATTAACGTTTTTTTTTGGCCCCTTTTGCATTTTTGGGGTTTTGGTGGAGGGGTATTTAAAAAATATAGTTTATATTAGAAAATGGTTAATTAAACAATTGGGTACTGTTATTGGAAGCCTCCTTAAGAGACACACAGTTTTTTGATCGAAAAATATTGACTTTCAAGAATTCTAAACCTCTTTTTGGTTGTTCGTGTTTCCGACAGGGTAGGAGTATGATGTATTGTGAAACGATTTTCCGTCATCTCTTGTCAAATTTGAGTTGAAAACAAAATCGTTCCACAGTACATCAATTCTAAACCATTCCTACGAAAAAGTTTTTTCTCCATACCGAGCCTTAACCGCAAAAAAGTGAGCGACATTTTCTTTCAAAGTTTTCTTTTTGATGCAGAAAGCTCACTAAAGCCTCTAGATGCATTTTTGCATCAAAAATAAAATTTTGAAAGAAATGTCGCATACGTCTTTTTGGCGGTTAGGCCTCGATATAAAATACGTGGAAAACTTCATGGGCCTTGAGGTGGTCCTCTCATTAAAAAAAAAAATACATATATTCTTTTTTTCCATTTACAAAATCCTAGGGGATGAGAGCTTAACATTTTAGACGTTTTTCTCCCGCATGTATTTTTGGACCACCCTAATTTGCATACATGCATATTTAATAAGTGAACCAAGATGAAAGCCATGGATTAGCTGACACTTATGAGTTGCAAAGGATGAGTTTTTAAAGGATGAACAAGATAATACATTTGATAAATTGAATTTCAAATTTTCGAACAAAGTTTATAAGAGCTACGCGGTCAGTGAATCCTTAATTGATTTGCACAGCGGGAATTAACGAAAATAGAGCATCTTATTTTTTATTTAATAGATTTGAAGTAATTTTCCGAAAAGTTTGGTTCTTTCATTTAGATATTCCTCTAATCTTTTGTTTTTCAACTTCGCTATTATGTGACAGCACTTTCGCCTTCTAACTTTCTTATGCCTGTCGTGGAATTAGTAAAACCAACTGGCATATTGCTGCAGCACATTGTTGAACATTACGGCGCGTAAATTTCCATTCTTAAGCAGCCACAAACATTTATTTACTGTCACTGTAACTAAGCGAAAACTTTTCAACTATTCACAAACACACACACACACACACACGGTAATTTTCAAGCTAAATTTAGCTTCGAAAAACTCATAGACAACTATGTATGCACTCGTAGGAAGAGTATCTGCCTTCATGCAATTTTCTCGCTCTTGGCAAAAATAAATAGAAATCCACAAAAAATCACGTCACAAAATTCACTGACACAGCTGCTCAGTAAACTGCAATTAAAATGCGTCAAATTGTGGAAAAGAAAAATCAGGAAATGCAATTTTTACAAATTTTAATTGAACAGTGAAAAGACGAGTGGCAGTTCCCAAGAGCCAAACCACAACGCGATGGCACCCCATCCAGTGACACTTTGCGACATTTTGTTGTCGAGAGAAAGTCCAAACGAACTTTTAAACTCCGGTTTCATTGCGCAAAGCACACACACACACACACACATAAACACACCACTGCCGAGTTTTCAGGAAAAATCACAGAAAACTTTCCTTCAGTGTCTTTAACTTCTACCAAATGCTTGAGCTTAATGATGGTGGCGGAATAAAGAAAGAATTTTTTGGGATACCAGTGTAGCTCATTAAAAGTTAATTAAAATTATTGTGACATTTGAGTTACGCCAAACGAACCGTTCACACTGAGGAGAAGTCGATTGCATGTTAAGTGGTTGGTTTCAACGGAAAATACAACCATAACTAGTTTTTGTGCCCTCACTTATTTTTGTGAGGGATTAGGGAGATAAGTTTTTTACCTAATATTAAGAAATTTCTGTTTTCTTGTTAATGGCACATAAATTTAAAGACCAAAAGAAAGAGAAAATGTGTAAAATTAATTAAGCTATTCAAATTTAATTTCTTAAGTACTTGTACAAAATACCGATGACGAATATTTGTGTAACTGCTGGGTTTAGTCGAACGCTGGCGAGCGAAGGGAAGCGCAGCAAAGCGTGAAGTTTATAAATTTTATTAACTGAAATGCCATTCACGTGTTAAAACGAGAAACGCCAGCAAAGACTTAACTTGTCACGTTGGTTCGCGAATTGTGAATTAATTGATTTGATTATTATGATAACATGCTAGGCAATAAAAGTTGAAATTATCAACAGCGAGCTCATTGATAAGTTATTTTAGTAGGTACTCAAGTCTAATGTTTGCATTTTTTATTTTCATTCGATATTTCCCTATCGTGATTGGAATTATGTAAAAGAGCACAAGTGAACCGAATGGCGGTGACGTTGCCGTTGTTTCTCTCTTTCTCTCTATCAACAGTAAATTTTATATGCTGCTACGTACGTCAACCTACACGCGTACACCATGAGCAGCCTAGAGGTATGCAACGTATCATTACATTATCTAAATTAATTTGTACTGTACAAATTAGGGTCAGCGCATTAGTACGATCGTAGTAGATTGACTACGATTTTTGAAAAAATTATAAATGTACTGCGGCAACTTTTACCCAAGATCTAATACCGGGGACAGACATCTGGTATTTGCATTCTGGTAAATTTATTATGGTACATATTTAAAATACTACCATAGTGACAGACATTAACTTAGTATTTCAGTGTCAAATCATATATTTCTGAAGAACAACACATAATACTGCAAAAATACTGCAAAAATTGCTCACGTAGTATTTTGAACAATATTATAATATTTTGGTGACAGACATATGTTATTTCGGAAATGCTACGAAGGAATACCAGATGTATATCCCCGGTATTACTCGTGCTTCTTTCGAAAGTTATGAAGTATACTAATATATCGACGGCTTATATTTTAAACTCACTATCTATCTAATATTTTTTACAAAAATGAGTTTCTGATATACAAACTACTTATTTGAGGCTAAAGATGCAAAAAAAATGATAATTTACTATATTCCCCATGTATTTTTGCAAGAATTATTCCTTGTTTTAAAAAAGTGCATAAGCGACTTGAAAGCAAACCTAAGATCTTATCCTTTGATATGTATGACTTTTACGATATTTCTTCTCTTTACAAACACTTTAAAGATGCAATTGAAAAATAAATTGATTTGTATTTTAGATACTTTAAGAGTTCTTTATTTAAATTCTGAATGTATGTATGAGGATCCCTATTGACCACAATATGCATGTTCAAAATAAAAGAAAATAAAATAAGTCAAGAAAAGAAATATTATACTTTAAAGTAAAGGTAATATAACAACAATTTATTGCAAAATATTTAAAAAGCCCACTACACTAAAAATCTGTTATTTTTCTAATTGTTGCTTTCAAGAATTTGTGGAAAGAAGAAATATAGCAAAAGCCATAAACTTCAAAGCGCACTATTTCAGCTTTGAAAAAAGATATCTGGCTAAATGAAAAACTATTCTTTATTGTAAGTTGGTCCGATATCCCGCACCCATCTCTAATGGCATACGTCAAAACTTAATGAAATAGTAAATTTTCCTAAGGACGTGCAACATAAATATTATTTTGACAAAAAAATTTAGGCACTTTGGAATTTCAACTCATAGAATCGTTTAAGTAAATAAATAAATATTTGGCGCCTACACTTTTGCTCAGTATTTGGCCGAGGTTCTCCTCCAATTAGTAGCGTGTGTCGTGATTTTGTTGTAAAAATGGAGGTACATCCAGTTTTATGCCGCTTCTGAGCTATAAATAGTTTTATGAGAAACTCTTTAAGGGCAGAAATACACTTGGGATTGCCATTGCTTGCCAAGGGTCGTCCGCTGTTTAGAAAAACATTTTTCAAAACTTCAGGCATCGAACCTTGTTCCTAAGGAATGGTTGTGCGAATATCTAACCACTCAGCTACAGGGGTGGCCCTAGACTCGTCTACTTAAAAGTAATAGTTTAATCTTTAGTCTAGCACATTTTATTGGTCTTGATTAATATTTCTCTCATATCGTCAACGTTATGCCAGAAACATGAATGTGCAAATTTATCAGTTTTGAGTTATTGGGTTGACTTGATTAACCTTTGCATCTTCTATGCTATACTAAAACCCAGAATACCATAGCCCACGGAAATCACATATTTTACAATCTCAATTGCATAAATGTAGAGTTAAGTCTCGTAAAAAAAACTTTCAAGCTTGATTTCCCAAAATTTTCATTTTTACACATTCATGATATGTATTAGATTTAGATTTATAGATAACACTGTACGCACGCTAAAATGACAAAAAAAAAATGCCAAAACACTTAAACTCAATTTTAAGTCGTAGATTTCGGATCTGTATACCATTTTTTAAGATCATATCACTTCCCAATATTTTAATTTTAAGTTTGCACTGCAAATAAACTAAAATTCAAATTTTAATATGGAAAATGCTACTCATACGCCATGTAGGATTATGTCCGAGTACGGACATGTACGAAGTGGCGTATGAGTAACACAAAGAAATATTACAAACTTTCATTTGACCATTTTAAAGTGGTTTATTTATCCGCAGATTTGAATTTTTTGTTATAAAAATGAAATTATCTTGGGAAAATTACCTGATCTGGGAAAACAGTAAACAGATCCCTAATATAAGACTCAAAATTAAGTTTACGTGCCTCGGAGTTTTTTTGTGTCCCTTCAAAACTTGAGATTTTCCCTATAGTATAACTACCTCCAAGAGGCCTTATTTCCTAAGCTTAAATTTTAAATGGTGGTTATATATTTGATCGTAAGCAAATATCACGTAACATTTTTTGAGCTATATCCATATGGTTACCGAATGATTGTAAGTTTTTGTAAAAATATTGGCACTTACTTGAAAGTTTCATAATGATGTCGGTCCATATTTCCAGTAAGAAAGTCAAAAACAGCCATATCCATTAAGTCTAGCAGACGTCTACCCTCGTCATATGGTGGTATTTCACGTACCTTGTTAAAGAAAAGTTAAAAGAAAATTAATTTTTAATTTTTTGCCACTTGTTGAATCGGTTTCCTCAATATAAGCTGTATAATTTTGAATTTATGCTTATGTAAAAGATAAAATTTTTGTCCTATGTGCCTATATAAAAATATTAAGAAATAACTTCGTATCTACTCTACCGAAATTCAAAAAAAAAATCACACTCTATAGGCCAGTCATCATGCCTAAGCTGGTGTATGGCGCGGAGGCATGGCCAATGAAAATATCTGATGAAGCGGCTCTTGGAGTATTCGAAAGAAAGATTATATGGAAGATTTATGGGCCGTGGCGAATACTGCAGACGATGAGCCCTGCGGACTTGATAGACGTTGAGAGTGCTGTAGAACTGTTGAAAGGCAAAAATTTGTGAGTGCTGAATTGTTCTCAGTGCCGACGATTTAGCGAATACTTATAACGAAGATAAAGAGTCAGTACTAAACAAACATTTGTTTTAGGAGTCAATCTGTGTAGAAGCGTCTCTGCTATTGTTCTATAACACTCAAAGTGGTTGGGTCTAATACCTTCTTATACTTCTTCAATTAGATGCCATATATGTTGTGCTGAGTTTGGAAATAGCTTTGTACATCAATTCCAATTTCGGCTCTCAAGTGGCAATATCTCCCATCAGCTTCCAAATGGAGGCTTTGACCTTTTGGGCAATTTTAAATATCTAGATAGGTACTACGCTAGAAGTTTTCGTTACGAATATTTTTGAAGTAGTTAATCTACCACTTATAAACCGAGATCACATCATCTTAGCGTGTGACCTGGTTCAAGGTGCTTTACGCGTTGTGGAAACCTGGTCCAAAGAAGTGGGCCTTAGTGTCAATCCAGCAAAAATTGCCATGTTTCTTTTTTCAATGGAAATGAAACTTGAAGCCAAGAACTTCCTTCCTCGAATGGTACTGCGCTGAATTTTTCGGAGGAAGTTAGATATCTGGGCGATATTATGGATAGAAAGCTTACTTTAAGGTGCGATGTGGATGAGCTACAAGAAAGTGATAACTGCCTTGTACGCCTGTGAATCAGCAATAAGGGGCTTGAGGCCTCATATTGTGAACTGGTTGCACACAGCGTTGCTGCGTTTTATTTTGTTTTACGGCATCATGGCCTGGTGGCTGGTTGTGAGAAAATCTACAATAAAAGACACTCTGAATAAAGGTTCAAAGGGTAGCGTGTATGATTATCACAGGGGCGTTACCCACAATGCCGACTATAAAGCCCTCAAGACCTAGGGCGCGTGTTTTAGATAGGGCTCGATAGGGAATGTTTGGCTGAACTGCATTCAGCTAGTATCGACGATTTTGTACATTTCATTAGGGCTACTAATTGGTTTTACTTGTTGTTGTTGTTGTTGTAACAGCATACAAATTCCCCAAAGAGTTTTTGGGAAGCATTGCTGGAGTGACAGTCCTTGGCCAGATATAAATCTGGGTCATTCCGGTTACGTATGAATATGCCTAAGTGCCTGTGCTGGAGGGTGACAGCCCAGATAATCTAACCTAACCCAACCTAACCTAGTGCGTGTGTTTTAGATAGTTATCGATTTAGGGAGGTTTGCTATTCATCGGAATTCGTTCAGTATATTCCTTTGCGTCGGATGCAATTTTGCATTTAAAGGGTTGTCTGCAGTTTTCAAGAAAAAACACAAGAAATATTTTTCATTACTTTGTTGTTGCTGTAAATTTTCTTCAAGAAATAAATATACAAGCTTTTTTTTCCTCGGAGCTGCATACTAATCCAAGAGATTTTTATAAAAGAAAATCTATTTTCTTATGCGTCATTTTATATGAATTTTTTCTGTTTTTTTTTTTTGCGAGCTGAAGACAACCCTCAAGATTGTTGCACTTATTGAAAGCACTCTTAACGGGCCAGAAGCAACCTGCGTACACCTCTTTGTTCTCTATGCACTTATGTATATTTTCTACACTTTTTGATGCGACAATTATTATTTAAGTAGAATGCTAGAAAACTTTAAATATATTTATAAACGGTATTTACCGCTGCGCAAAGGAAAATAAAATATCCACGAACGAAAATATTCCTTGGAAAGGGTTTCTCTTCTACAAAGTTCGCGCAAACTAATTTTAGTCCTCTTCAAATTATTTAAGAAATAATACATATATAATTACCAAATGCTACTTTGCTACATATAAACTTAAGCTCATTTTCGTTTACTTACAATAGAGCAGTAATTAGAATCAGTTTCCCATTGAGCCTTCCTGCGTTTATGATATGAACGGCGCCAAGGATGCCGCCAAACCTGCAAAATATTAAAAAAGAGGAAGAGAAAAGAGAAATCAAAAAAGTGAAGGTAAAGTTTCAATTTTTGTGCATAATTAGGTAAGTTTTAATGAATTACTTAGAGTAGCATGACGGGAAAGAGGGAAAATTTAAAAAATTTGGTAAATAATTGAAAACTACACACACTCCACTCATCAAAAGGAGGCCAAAATCCTGACGGTGAATACTAAGTAAAAATGCTGGCCCACGTTTCAGAAGTGAGCGGTTGAGCCAACTAAGTTTTGAAGCTTTACCATTTACAACGGTAAATCTTTGATATTTCTTGTTCTTGTGAGCATTCACTTAAGCTTTAATTGTAGAGTCAATGGGATGCTGTATATTTTTCGCATAAATTAGGATGAGAAGACGCACTTAGTGTCGAGTAGTCGGCGCCGCAGAAAGCTAAAGTTAAAAAGCGGAAATACTGAAAATTTGTCAATATCTCTGAGAAAAACGGCCGCGCCGCAGAATCAGAAGTTTAGCGTTTCGCCAGCGAGTTAATTATTTGCTTTGAACTTTCTTTAGTGAAGTTAAGTGCTGTTTGTAGGAAAAATTAAACTCAAAGCAAAATTGTGCATAGCAAAGGGATCGGTTTGCAGCTGCGGTTAAAAATGTTAAATTACTTAATAACCGGAAGCAGGAAGAAGCCGACGTAATAAGATTATTGCATTGCCGACAAAAGAAAATGAATTACATTGAAGCTGAAATGTAGAAAGGAATGAATAGCCAAGCGAAGCTACAAGGAAATAAACAAAAATGCGGAAAGAAATTTTTCTATTGCCTTCAACGCCGACAGGTAAGAGCAGACAGTCAGTGATGCACTAAACCGCCAAAAAAGTTAGACCTCCAAACGTACACGCATTCACGACAAAAAAAAAACGCGTACACCTACAGGAAACCTTATGTGCTACTACATACACTATAAACATATACATATGTACATTAGACTGCATCACCAAAAAAAAGTTGCGGTTTATCCACCGGGATTACAAAATTTATTATATTCTAAGACGTCCACCAAAATATTTCGGAAAAATATTAATTTTTAAGCGAGCTGGACCGATTTGAAAATTCCTCCAAAAATGTAGTTTTTTATGAATAAAAATAGAACTTTTTGAAAAAAGTCAAAAAAGTGACAAAACAGATTAGGCTGCATAAAAATATTTAAAAAGCTTTTCAACGGAATAGTGATTCAGATTTTCGATGCTGTTTTTTTTTATTTTTTCAAAGATTTATTTACAAAAAACTTAATAACTGGGCCAAAACTATCCTGGTTTAGACTTATGGGATCCCTGTCGAAAGGTATTTTCCCACTATTTTTATTTATGTGCACAAAAAAGTCATTCGTGTCACAATTTGTATTTAGTTTTTTTTTTTTTATCATCATCTTAATTCAGCTTTGAATGATGTTCGTTCATCCCTCCTTTCTCTTTCATCGTTTGAATGAGCTTATTAGCAAAGAAATATAACCGGTGAGAAAGTACCTTTCCAATGATACCTCACAAGTCTAAATCGGAAGAGTTTAGGTTCAGTTATTAAAGTTTTTCTTATACCGATCTTTGAAGAAAGTTAAAAAAACAGCATCAAAAATCTCATCACTACGATTCCGTTCAAAATTTTTGCTTACTTTTTTTTAATATTTTTATGTAAATGTTTTAAGCTTAAACCGTTTTGTCATTCGAGGGGTCTTTTTCAAAAAACATATTTAAGAAACTATTTTTATTCATAAAAACTCCATTTTTGGAGGTATTTTCAAAGCGGTCCAGCTCGCTTAAATCTTAATATTTTACCCAATTATTTTGGTGGACGTGTTAAAATATAATATATTTTATAATTCCAATGGAAAAACAGTACCGATCTTTTTTTGTATCGGGAGTGATGCAGTCTAATGTACATAAATACTTGTATTTAAGTGTATGTACATTAGAGTGGTCCAAAAACCATAAAGTCGGAATTTTAATGCCGCCATCTCCTAGGATTGTTCTATACCGTTAAAGTATACCCCCACCTTTTATTTTGAAATCAAAAAATATTAAGGGAGTGCTCAAAACATTCAACGTTTTCCATGTATTTTATATAAAGAAAAAATGACTTTGCGAAGAAATGGTATAAAATTAATTAAAATGAATATTTTTCGATCGGAAAACTCTGGTTATCTTCAGGAGACTCCCAATATTAATATGCAGTTATTTATTTAACAATTTTTAATACTAAACACTTTTAATTGGTCGCCCTACTGCATTTTCTGGGGGTTTTGGCGGATCTATAAAATATAGTTACCAAGAAAAAATGGTCAAATAAAAATTGGTTTTCGATAAAAAAATATTGATTTTTTAAGAATTTTGTACCACATCTATGAAAAGTTGTTTTTTCCATATAAAATATATGGAAAACTTTGTGCGCTGTGTGCGACCTCGAAATATTTTTTGATTTCAAAATTAAAATGAGGGGTATTTTTTCGGTATAAAGCAGTCCTAGGGGTTGGCGGCATTAAAATTCCGACTTTACTTTTTCACTTGCATTTTTGGACCACCCTAATCTATAGTATATACTACAAGTTAGGTCTTTCGAAGCAACTCTACGTAGCTCCTGTTTTCCTTGGCTAGCGCGGAAACAGTAGTCGCTAAAGTTGGTCAAAATGCTGCGCAAAACTTATTTGGCTACTGCGGGCTGAGTTTTGTTAAATAACTTTGCTGACTGGCGCATTGTAAATCACCTTTGCAATTTAAACGCTAGCAATGTAGAAAAGGGTGAAGACAAGGATGCGAAATGCTGTGAGTTGTGTCTAACTGCAAAATAAATAGTTAGAAACAGATGCGCTGACGAAAATGAAAAAAAATCAAAAAATTAGTATAGAAATCTAATTTCGGGCGAAGCCGAAGATTATATACCCAGCGCGCGTATTAAATACTAAATTGTTTCAGCTTTGTTAAAGCTACTATTACATAGTTTTATCGCTATTTGCAACATCTTCGACAGTTGTTCAGTTAATAAGGTAAACTTAAATGGGCGGTACCATGCCTATTTTCGAAAACTTCATATTAATTTTATTTCGTTTTAAGAAATTGTTGCGTGTATCAACATTGAGTAAATCGTCCCAAAATTTCTGAAATCAACCAATATATGAAAAATGGGCGTAATTTTAGCCCGATTTCAAACATTTTCAGCATCTTAAATTTTTGTGTAAAGAACAGTAATTATATCGAGATCGGTCCAAATTAATTGAACGGTTACCGAGATACACGTTTGTCGTCATAAGTGGTCGAGTGTCATGCCCATTTTACAGAAATTTGTTGTAATCGATATTCTTGCTAAAGGGTTGTTGTAAACATCATTTTTGAGTAAATTAGTTTCTGTAGTTACTGATGTATCGCAGATTTTGTATTTCTCAAAATTACCGTAATATGGAATGTGGGCCTGGTTATTGTCCAATTTTATACCTTTTCAACCACTTTTCATCCACTTGCTATGTAGCACCAAACACTGTGCCAAATTTGCTAGAAACTGGTAGAGCGGCTACCGAAGTGCATTAGTTACTGATTTATCGCAGTTTATGTATTTCTGTAAACTGCCGTTATATGGGAAGTACAGGTCGTTGTTGTCCGATTTTGCCCATTTTCAATACCATCCGTCCTACGCTGAAAATAGGCACCACATACTAAGTTTCGTTAAGATATCGCAATTTTTACTCGAGTTATCGTGTGTACAGATGGACGGATCGTGTGCACAGACAGACGGACGGACAGACAGTCACCGCTTAGTCGATTTATTTTTTCATTCTGATCATTCATATATACATTTGTCTATATCTATCTCGATTAGGGATGAAACGATACGAGTAAATACAGGTACATACTCGATACTTTTCGATCAATACCAAGTAATTTTGACATCGATACTTTTGAACCAAGTACTGAGTAGGTATCGAAAAACAAATACTCGTATCGAAACCCGATACTAAGGCAAATTTGGCTTCGGCAATTTTTCCTCTGTTATTATTCCGAATACGAAGCGCCTTGTTCTTTATGGACGTTTAATTGGCAACCAACAAATGCGACAAAGTCGATATATTGCAAAAAATACACACTCCAAATGCAAGGAAATATATACGCCGAAAAGACTAGCGGGAAATACAAAAGGTAGTGGGAGTCTAGCTCTGTTATTAAAGAATATAATCGAAGAAGGAAAAGAGTAGGGTACAGAGAGTTGATTAAAAAAAAATCTTGGAAAACTTAAATATTCCAAGAGAAAAGTAGATGTCAAGTAAACAAATTATTCCAGTTCGCGGTATGTATCTAGATACTAGAAAATCTTCATATTTTAAATGCTTTTAAGAATTTATCTTAGTTAAATTTCATCCGTATCATTTAGTTTCTGAACTCTTCATGATGAAGTAATAAGGAGACATTTTTAAAACCATCTTATTTAAATCTTTGTCTCATAATTTTCAAAAATCTACATTCGTCAGAAGTACAACAAAATAAGACTTTTTGTCATAAATATTTTATGAGCAAATTTTTTTCTTAAACGAGATTCACTTTCTTGCAATTTTTTCCAATGAATTGTCTGTGTCAAATACCATTCATCATTAAACATCTAATTTGGTGTTTACGATTCTCAGATAATGGTTAACTTAAGACATAAAATAAAAAAATTTTACTTATTTATTTAGTTCATAACCAAAAATATCGATATGAGTAGGTATCGATACTTTAGATCCGATATTTTTCAGGTATCGATACTTTGTTTCGATACTACTTCCAAGTAAAAGTATCGATACATGCATGGTGTGCCCTGCAGTGAAAACCCAAACCAGTTCGAAAAAATACTAGTTCATAAACTAGTATGTGCCTACCAGTTCGACATTTTCGAAGAACTCAAGCGTTCAGCGACATCTGCCTTTGAATTGCCAAAGCCTAAAATAAAACGCAATTAATTGCTTTTCTTACAAATGTCGGCTGTGGCGTCACGTGAAGACTACTGGTTCTGGTTCTGGGATCGCAGATTCGAGGCCGCTTGGAGGTGGTTAAGATTTTTAAAGTTAGATCAATGTAAGTAGAAATAATTATTTCAATTTAAATATAAATAACAAACTTAAAAATCTAGTTGCATTACAAAAAAAAAAACCAAATATATGGGAAGAAATACTTGTGCCATAAAAAAATAGATTAAACAAATATTTTTTTTTTTTTAATTACATTTAAGAATTACAACAACAAACACCCTAAATAAAAAATATAAATAAAAGAAATATTATAAAAAAAAAATAAAATAAAAAAATGTCCCTGCGCCCGGCTTGAACCTGGTACCTCAGGAATACCACGCAAGTGCTTTGCTCTGTCGGCCATTGCGACTGTGGGAGCGCCGCGAGCAAAAAGGCATACTAATGCTTTTCATAGGGGATGAATTGGCAGACTATCTCATCAACTGGTATGATGCTACTAGTATTTCTACTAGTAGATGCTAATGCATAGCCTGACAATTGACATCTCGTAGGACATCGCAATGTTAAAAATACCAGTCGGTAACATTGAAAAAGGATAGAACGTGAAATAGTTCGGCTGAAACGCAAACCGGTAGAATTCTAGTTCACAACTAGTAGCTTTCCCTGCAGGGTTTCATCCCTAATCTCGATTCGTTTTTCCAGTAACAAACAACCGTTATGTGAACAAAGTTAAAATACCCCTGTACACAAGTGCGCTCGGGTATAAATATATCGCGCGTTTAAAAATATAACGAAGAATTTCAAAATTTCATTTTTGTGTGAAAAGGCAATCCAAGTTTTATCAATTCATACGGTTGGTATACAGAAAGATAGATGGAAAGACACATATCTTCGCCATATTTGGAAAGTTTGGATATCTGTTAGACTGAACAGATTCTACTTATCAAGTTTATAAATTGCGTAATGAAATCTCCAAAAGCATATATTTTGAGTTATATCTCTATATTATTAAACGTGCGATATATTTTTTCTAAACAATAGAATAAAACCCAGAAATTTATTATTATTTTGATAGCAAATTTTTAATATTTAAATAACGATTAACCTTCCGTAATAATAATAATAGAAGGCGTGCGCCTTGATGTTGTCACACAAATAGGAGGAGGTTAACCTTCAGTTTTACACCGACTCCGAACGTGGATTGTTTTTTAATGAGAAGCTGTTTTTCATGGCAGAAATACACTCGAAGGTTTGCCATTACCTGCCGAGGGGCGACCGCTGTTAAGAAAAAACCTTTTTTCTAAATTTTTTGCGATACTGCTTTTACCAGGGCTTGAACCCAGGCGCTGCGGAGTGGAAGCGCGCACTGCTTACCACTACACCACAGCGGCAGGCAGGTGAAAAAAATATGGCTGCCGAGATAAGTCGATCTTCCACGCAGTTGTCGATATATGGATCTTCACTGGCTATAATAAGGGTACTTATACGTTTGTACTTGGATATCAGGTATATGTAAATGCTTGCGGACACCGTTACACGAATGCACCGGTGCAATGCTCGTCTAAAAAAAGTTGCTAAAACTGTTTAAGTGCAGAGTTTTTTTTTTTTTGAAGGAGTTTTGTATTTTTTCCATATAAAGTATTTTCGAAAAAAAATTTTTATATGGAAGATACTGCGTGAAAAAAAAAGTTCCACAGATCAACGGTAATTCCTAGCTACTTAAAACTTGCACTTTATTATAATAAAATTGATTGGGCTACAAATCTGCATACTCAAAAAATTTCTAAAAAATCTAATTAAAAAGGTGAAACTTTTAATGAGAACTTGCTGAATTTTCGCGAGTTTTTCACAAAATTTAGGAATTATACTTTTATGTTTTTTGTTGTAGAATGGACCATATTTTTATACAAAATTAGTGTAAAAATATTAGAATGAAAATTGTTGCATATATTGTGAAAAAATTGCTGTGCCAATACTTTGTTCCGGCAGTGTACATATTTGAAATTTTTTTGCTAATAACTAATATTGTCGCAGAACCTACCAAAATTCAATCTAGCCTATCAACCTACCAAATGGATAAAAACCTACCAGTTTTCGTAGGAAAAGCCCATGTGTGGCAACATTGGTCGTAGGGCTGGTCGAGTAATGAACGAAACTGCTTTTGAAATGTTTGTAGCTCCCTCAAATTCTCGACTTATTCTTAAACCACTTTTAGTTACATAGGTTATTTTTTTTACCCAACTGTAAGTTTTTATATGGATTTGGAAAGGACAATGTTTGTACTATTTAAAGAATTGATATGTTTTGTGAGTACCTACATTGTAAATAAATCTGAAAATTTCAACAATTTTATAATTAGTGAGCATATTAAATAAATTATGTATATGTATTTGAATTCCCTTGCCTTGGCTAGATAAGATATACTCGATTGCGCCTAAATGAAAAGAAGTTTTTCCTTCAACTAAAAATGATTGCTTAATTATTCCAATTGTTGGTTTTTGGTTTAAATTCAACAGCGCTTGTCGTAAAACTTTAGGTAAATATTTTAATTCAATTACATGCCACTTTAACAGAATGAAATGAAAAGAAAACAAGAGCAAAAAAGAAAAACATTGCAGAAAATAAAGTCGAACGGAAAAATAAAAGCAAAAAAATACTTAAGTGCCAACCTGAATGCATTTTGGCGATTTGCCTTTGACCATTCGCTTGAGCTTTCACGCCGCTAAGAACCTTAAGTTAAAAGCTTTGGCTTTTAGAAAAGCCGAAGGGAGAAAGAAAAACAAAAATAAATACCAGTAAGCAAAACGAACGGCAGATTAATTGTGCGGAGGGCAAATAAATAGCTAAAATGAAAGGGGAAAGAGAAAAGTAGCTGAAATGAACAAGTTATTATGCTCTGCAAAACTACAACAAAAGTGTTTTTTTTACAATACATAAGCTCGTTTTTTTCAACGCTTTGTGTTACGATGCTTCCTTAATACATTTACTACAATAATATTATTTTAATTCTATTGCTTAGCATAGTGTTTTGTCATTTTTTTATTATTTTGTCATCTTAAAATATTTATTTCACATAATTTTACAAAAACAAAAATGAAAAGACAGAAATACCTTTGTTAAACGTAAACACATTTTATGTAAGGTTAGGATTAAGTCAAAACTTTTCAACTATAATGCTTTGTTATTTTCATTGCTTTTCAGGAGCAGCAGCAGAAGCGCATATCGCTGGAAGGCACAGGAAATGCTCGTAAAGCAAGCGGCAGTGACGACAGCGCGCAGCGTCAGCGGAAACAGCAAAAGGAGTAGCACTGTAAGGACAGCGCCGGCGGATGCGGTCCTTTGAGGATTACTATTATTATTGTTTTGAACACAATGTAGTTTTGTTTACAAACGCGCTTTGCTTTTATTTTTACCGGAATGTGACTGCAGTTTTCCCTTTTGCACTCGTAATTACATTTGTTTGGTTTTGAATGTACATATTTACATGTCGTACCTTTGCTGCAAGAGTACAACAATCCAAAAAAAAAATCAAAAACTCGAGAAAAACGGCTTTAATGTCTACAGACTAGTTTTCTTCTAGTAAACTATTGTAAATCGATGCAGCTATGAAATTTTTACACAGCATAAAAGAATTGGAGGCCATATCTGCATACTTATTTCAAGAAATGTTTTTCTTATGATGCAAGGCTGTATGATATGTATATCTTATTATATTATAAATGTGAAAATTTATATGTTTGTGAGTTTGTGGGCTTGGATGTTCGCCGCACAATTATGCGACAATTGTTTAAAGGAGTTGCCAGTAGTTGAAAATTTTAAATTAATTAATAAGTTCAATCAAATATTACAATGCAGGTGTCAACCCAAAAAAAGTTTAAGAAAGCTTGATTTCGAAATTATTGCCAACTGTGTGAAAATAAAATTTTGCTCACAGATAGTTTATGCTCTGGATTGAAAAAAGGCTACATCCGTGTAGCGTTTTCTTTTCTGTATGGAAGAAAACAATAACACCACCGTAAAAAAAAAAAGAATTATCAAAAATCAAAACGAATTCTTAGCCACATGAAACTTACACTTTGCCAAAAATTTAACGGGCTATAAAATTTTTCTAAAAACTTTTAATAAAAAGGGTGTTATTGATTTAGAAATTTGTTGAATTTTTCTAATTTTTCTATATAGTTGAAATTTGGGCTTATATAGGTTCTGTTATATGATGAGCTGTATTTTCATAAAAAACAATAACGTCGTGTAAAGTACAAAACCACGTATCAATAAAATGCAAAACCTTGTATGTGAGGTTGCCCAAATTTTATAGGCGAGATCAAAACTTGTCTTATTTCAAAACGGTTCGCTCTTTTATCCCTAATTAACTCTTCTTCTTATATCTAATTATCGATATTTTAGTATAAATGTATGAAGCCAGGAGCTCTCAGTGAGAAAATATCTTTTTTGGCGCAATTGTCAGTTACCAAATGGTCAAAATGTCGTGGCACTATTATTTTTCACATGACTATACATTAGACCCGTAAAAAAAAAATAAATAAAAATCCTGCAATGTGATCAGAATAATACAAAAATTTTTGCATTTGGTATAGTAATGATCCTCCATGAATCTCCCCTCTCTAGGACAATTGTAAGAGGTCCCACGTCGAGCTTTTAGCTTTCACATAGGAATTAATGTAATGAGTTATTTCCTTTTGAAGTCAATATAATTTTCTAGGATCAATGAAAACGCTCGAAACTGTAAGAATACATTGATTACATGCCATTAGCAGATGACACATCAGATTATCTAAATTCCTAATTTATCCATTTTTAATCCCTTGTCCTATTTGGGTCAAATCTAGTATATGCCAATTTATTATTATATTTCTTTTTAATTTAAGGAATCTGAGCATGCACAGTACTCAATTGGCATGGCCTTTCGATTGATACCCTTATTTTAAAAAATTTATTTAATTTAATTTTTAAACAAGTGGCAGCCCTATAAATGTTCAAACCGCGGTACTGCCGTCTGTTATGGTACAATTTGATTTGATCACCTGTGCCGTTAATCCGGATTAGTGTTGCTGTCTGTCTACGCTATTAACTCTCGAAAAGCAAGGAAAAACCTACCTCATTTGCTATTCAGAGGCGGCGTAAAATTTTAGGTCCCTCCATTTTTGTTATAACGTCAAGATGTACACTACAAATTGAAGGTGAAGCTCTTCCACACACTAAGCTAAAATGTGAGCGCCAAATATCTGTTTTTCATTTTTTTATTTATATGTGTGTATACTTATTTGCTTCCCAGTAAAAAATTGGGTAATCCAAAGATTAATCTTAGTTCATTTCATTACATACATTTCTTACTGAGCTATAGAAGCACGCGCCCATTACCTATGAATAGCTTTATCACAATGTGCATTTGCATACATTTAACAACACCTGTACTCAGGCTTATAATTTAATTTTATTAGAAAATTTCATGCGATTCGCCCTATTATAAGAAAAAGAAACAAAAATAACAACAAAAGGGAAAGCAAAGTAATTCTATATTCTGGATAAATTTTGTGGCATAACAAACCTCATTAATCATTTCGGTAGATAAATAATTGTACGCTTGCTTATAAGACCTACATACATAGGTGAGTTACACAACTTACAAAATCCTACACCGCTAATTCCTTTCTTGATTACTTTCTTTGGATATGTACATGTATGCATATTAGGGAGCTCCAGAAAGAGTTAAGTCGGAATTTTAATGCTCTCACCGACTAAGATTGTTATATATCGAAAAAAGCATACCCCTATTTTTTTACTTTGAAATCAAAAAATGTTTAGAGGTCGCTCAAAGCGCTCAAAGTTTTCCATGTATTTTATATGGGGGAACAGCTATTCGCAGAAATGGTATAGAATTCTTGAAAATCAATATTTGTTGATCGGAAAACCCAGGTTCTCTTCAGGAGACTTTTAATAGTAATACCCAATTGTTTATGTAACCATTTTTTGATACTAAAAATTTTTTATTGGTCTTCTCAATGCATTTTCGGGGTTTTTGGGGGTTTTTTGATTGATTTTTAAGAATTCTATACCATTTGTACGAAGTTTTTTTTTTGTAATATAAAATACATGGAAAACTTTGTGATAAATTTTTTTTGATTTCAAAATAAAAATATACTTTTTCTTGATATACTTTTTTCGGTATAGAAGAATACTAGGGGGTGAGAGCACAAAAATTCCAACTTTGCCTTTTCACATGTATTTTTAGACCACCCTACTGCATATACAGTACTAAACCTTGCAAAAAAATGGGACTCATTCGGGATGACTCCCGGATCATTCGCACAGAAACATGCGACTACGACCACTTTTGATCTCTTTATATGGAATAAACTGTGGGCTTTTGTTCGAGCATGCCATATGAAGAGACTAATTATTCACCTTTATACCAGAACAGGTATAAAATGCGACTAGTCACTTTTAAAAAATAAAAATAAATATTTGCGCCAGCTGCGATTCGAACTATATACTCGCGAGCACGATAAGCTATTCTTGCTTTCAAATGTACGCAGGGAAGGAGGGCAAAATAAATTTTGATTAAATGTTAAATTTTTTAAAATATAATAATAATAATATTAATAATAATAAAAAAATAATAATAATAACAATCCGACAGGTTTCAAAATTCACTTCCGTGTGAATTTCAACCCCTGCAAATGTGAATTCAAAGCGAACTTGAGTCAAATTCACTCGGAAGTGAATTGCAGAACCTGCCGGAATAAACCGTTTTGCAGTACCGACGATTTAGGAGGAGAATGTGTTTTTATTGAAAAACGCAAAAATATGACCTACCAAATCGGAGATGCTCAATCTTTTGGTGGTATTACCGACTTCCGGTTTCGATATGTTTTTACTATTGATTCGAAATCTGAAGTTAACAAGTAATTTATAGCAAAAAAAAAACCGACTTAAAAAAAATATATATATCTCTATATATTTCATGATCCAATGATCGGATCTAAACCAGATTCGTATGGGACCACCTCTGAGACCCTACCTTTCCGATGCAAACAGAATTATCGAAATCGGTTGACCTGGTCCAAAGTTATGCGGTAACATACATAAAAAAAAACAAAAACAAAAAAAAAATTCCGACGAACTGATAACCTCCTCGTTTTTTGGAAGTCGGTTAAAAATACGTAACTTTTGGTTGAAACTATTTGTCGGAAGAGCTTTTTCAGCCCCCAAATAAATATATAAAATATAAAATATATATATATATATATAAAATTATAAAATGGATATATAAAATTATACAATGGACGAAAATGTGTTTATTGGAAAATGACGAAATTTATATTACCAAGCCGGGGATGCTGTATCCTTTGGTCGTATTAACGACCTATTCTATGTACTAGAATCAAGTAGTGGGCCTATAAGGTAGGATAGATACTGTTTACAGCATTCAATAGTGAGAGACCTTCTTCTGGTGTCATATTATATTACATTTTCAAGTTAAATTATAAGGAAACAGGGTTGAAGAAAAGCTTTCGATTCCATATTTCACACTGTCCTCATCACCCTTAACTGGCAAGGGCATATTTTATGGCATAAAATAACAACAAATATATTTCATAAAGAATGAGATCGTTTGGAGTACATAGTATGTAATTAAGAAAATAAAATACTCACGAAATCTTATGCAACACAACACATTAGTACATCACCTGCAGGCGTTTATTTAATTCTAGAATTTGTTTTGAGCGAATTCTACGCTCACTCAGTAATACAAACAAACTCTCACACACAAACACACACACACACACGCAAGCACGCAAACTCACCTTTCGCCCTGTTTGTTCGTAACTTGGCAGGAAAGCAGCAAATGAGCCCTCCAACATATCCGGGTTACCGCAGACGGCATGGCTGGTGTCACAGTAATAGGAACACTTGCCGTGGAAGCACAAATTCGATGATGGTGAAACAAAGAAGGTTCTTAATAAATTGTCGTCGGCGACTTGATAAATTTCTGTTGTAATATTTAGTATGCGACCGGTGACGGGCATAGCGCGGCGAAAACCCAAAATGCTGCAAGCAGAAAAACAAAAAAAAATACATATACAAATGGAAACTTAGTACAAAACCAAAAATATATACATATGTATACAGAAGTACGAGTACATATGAGAATAATATAAATATGTGTTTATGTCTAAATAAGCATTGCACAAGAAACCCATTAACCGGCGATGTAGTGGCAATAAAAAATTTGTTGTATGAATACGAGTAAGTGCATGTAATGACAAATGGATGGTTGAATGAACGCATAAAAACTAAAAACACAGAAAATAACTTGCTTTTTTTTACAACAATCGAGCCCTAATTCGTTGCACGGGGAACGCTTGCTGGTTAGATGAGAAAAAAGGAGAAATAAATGTTTCCAGAATGTTTTCTCTAAAAAAAAAGCATGTAGAAAACGAAATGAATTAAATGTTTCCGAGCGGTTGAAACGCTTATTTTACTGAATCTTGCTATGTCTACATAGAAATCCAACTAATATTTCACAAGAAAATGCAGCGAAAAGAAAATACCAAACTGCACCAGGCAATAACGCTGTATGAGGCATGAAAGCATAAAGTAGTTTTACACATTCTATGTTGAGTTTCGTAGGAGCAAGAAGAATAAACATTCTTTAATTTTGTTGTTGCTGCCCCATGGTCGACAACTCAAACTCACATACCATAGGTGTGCTAGCAATGTTATTTGACATTGTTGGTAGCAGTAGCAAATAAAATAAGAAAACAAACAGGAGACAGTCTGCTGACAGCACCCACATACATACATACATACATGTGTACATTCAATTTCCACTAGTGTGTATGCTTGTATGTATTTACAACGTAATTCATGTTGACACAATAGTTAGACACAATAAAGATACCTACAATGAGCGTTGATGTCAATGGGAGTGGAAGGACACTTGGGAGGTCGTTCAAATAGAATTTAATACTTTCTGGCGGCAGTAAAAATATTATTAAGAACAACACCGTAGCGTTCGAGCGCCTACAGTAATAACTAAAACATGTTTTGAAATGTTTGGAGCAATTCTTGTTGCTTTCTTATACAGATGAGATAAGGCTCGTTTGCCAGCAGCACATATTTAATTCCTTTCATAAAGCCCAAAAAGAGACATAGGCTTTAACCTTTGCCGGTTTTTTGGCAATAAATAACTCTCAAAAAGGCTACCGAACAAGGCAGGTAAGTTGTAATGTAGGGATTGCTGAGCAGAGCGAGAGAACATTTTCCTATGTACCCTCAGCATATAAGTGACATACCATGCATAAGTGGTCGTCCAACAAAAACAAAAATTGACCAGCTAGTAGTAGCAGAGGAAGACGGAGCCCTCCACTGACTGTGGCATCCTTAGTTGAACTCAACCAAACTTACTTAGGTAGTTGCAATGCCAAATAAGAAGTAGAAGAAGATTTCTGCAAAGCCTTGGGTGGATAGTTTTCCGAATCCGGGTAAATTTGCGATTAAAGTAAGTATAAAGTACTGAACAATTCTACATTTTGATAAAGCTACACCTAATTGACTACTATATGAGTTATTACAAAATACGAGAAAAATGCCAACTTACTTTTATATGGAAAAAATCTGAGTTAATTTTCTTCTGTCACGGGTGGGACAAAAAAATAGAACTTGCTTTTAGGAGCAGATATATTTTATGAAAATTCTGCGAATTTATTTCACTTTTCTGTGTGAACTTGATGTCTTATAATAACACAAAGAACCACAAATGCAAACAAGTACAAACTACAACAAAGAGGATGGTTTTTTTTATTAAAAAAAAAATCGAAATTCCACTGTCACGGGTGTGATATCATTTGTCCCGGGTGGGTCACGTACGAATTTTTATATGAAAAGGAGTTTTTAGTGTGGTCTATATTAAATATTAGTTATTAAAAAATATAAGAAGCCAAGTAGGGGTTCAATTCACTCACGTTTTAGTATAATGCATTTTATATAGTTAGAAGAAAAAGCCTAGCACCGTCAGCCAAAAAAAAAATACTAAAAATCAACACGATCTCTCTAACATTATGTAACAAACCCGAAACACAACTTCAACTTCTGTAATTAAATGAAACAACTTTTACCTTTTTTTGTCACGGGTGGGACAAGACCAACAATGCTTAATAATAACTCAAGAGAGTGCTGATAAAGAAGTAAATTGTTTTATTTAAGCATATAGAGCATTAATGTACGTTTCTTTTTATGATGTCAAGTAACTATGAACGTTTCAAATAGTGCTTAAGCGTTCTTTTGCTACCCGAGTGGTTTAATTTTTAACCAATTCCTTAAAGGTGACCATTGAAATATCTTTCGTCTTATTTTCCGAGAAGTAGTCATACCATTTCTCATAATTTGTTAACTTTTAAACTACCATTAATCTTCCGCTGTCCATGGGAATTTATGTCTATAATACTGGTCCACCTCGTTGAAATATCTGTGACAGTCATTTCAGGATTTTTCCTTGTCTATGTGTGAGTTTAAAGCTGCCTGACGGTCAGATAAAATCAGACCTTCTTACTGATACACAGAACTAAAAATTCTATAATATGTGTGTGCCTTAAGAGGAACCGTATGCAATTGTGAGTATTCGAAAACGCACAAAAAACTAATTTTCCAAGCACTCAGGTATTATTCCCTATAGTATTTAAGTTCTAGAGAGAGGATTTATAGCATAAAGATATATAGGTGTGGTGGGAATTTATTTCGCCTTTTAAGTATTACCAGAATGCTGAATAAATCTTAGCAGTTTATCGAGGGAAAGGGAAAGTAGCTCGTCCATTCCCAATGCATCTGACCCAAAATAGAACCATCTGTGTCTGGCGAAGGCCGTATAGCGGCAGGAAAACGTTCTGTACTATCCTCATGACCCAAACAAGTCGTACATGCTTAGGGTGACCATGGATTGCGAACCGTATTCAGTCCTGTTAGGGCCCTAATCACAAAAAAGTAGATTTTTATGCAGTTATGTATATGTACATATATCTAACCTTTCACAATTTATCTAAAATTTTACTTCTACATAAGCACAGCTCTCGAGATAAGTTTTCTCAGGCATCTCTCAATTTATTAACCTACATATTTTAACTCGAAAATACGGCATTAAACTGCTGGCAACCTGAATAAAGTAAATTCGATTACGCATGCCACCCAAACCAGCTCCTAAGAGGGAACCGTGTGGAAGGAAATTTTTTGACATTATTCTTTAAGGCTGATTTTAATTACCCACGAAATTAAATAAAAGATTAAAATACACAAAGCAGCAGAAAAGAAGGCAAAGTAAGAAAAATGGTTAAAAAAGTGAAAATATGAAATTCAAATGAATGTACGAATGAGGATAAAATGCGCAATAAATGCAAATTAAGGAGAGGATATCGCTTTCCTGTTATTACGATATTCCTGTATGCTTGTGCGGACATTTATACGAGTATTAAGATGGACACCAGTTTAATATTTTCTTATTATTGTGCATACTCTTATATTTAGTACCTATTGAATAAATATTTATATGTACAAAAATGCAAAAATGCATACTTAATACACTGATGATGATTATATGGTAAATACGAGTAAAATAAAGATAGCTAATATTTTTTTTTCTTTTTTGACTTACCGGTCTAAATGAAACGCAGCAATTTCGGCATTATGTCTTTCATAATCCGTAAAATAGAAATGATTTGGCAACGTTTGTTGTTCGCGCGGAAATCTGAAAATATAAAGGTAAGAAAATGTATGAAAGCTCCTGGAGAGACTTATGTAGTGGTGTCGCGGCTACTTCCGAGACTGGCGGATTAAGAAAGATTCGGTCGAGATCTTCAAACCCGAAACAGTACAACTGCTCCTGGGCACATATTTCCCAGGGAGTTCGCAGACAGCAGCTCTCTACACCCTACTTCGGGCGGGCTAGTGAACGTGGCTGTCACAAGGGAAAGGATTGTTTGAGCGATACAAAGCTACCCGCGGAACTGACTGCGGCGCTTGGAAACTCTCTACATTTTCCAATGAACATTTTCGTAGCCTGTTTTAAGCTAAATTATATACCGACGTCGTGGAGATTTGTCTACGTTATCCTTATTCCTAAAGCCGGTAAGGCTTCACATACAAATCCAAATGATCGCAGACCCATTAGTCTTTCTTCCTTTGTACTTAAACCCCTAGAAATTATAATTAGTAAATTTTTCAACATCTAGATGCCCATGTGAAGGGCAATTCCATGGAGACCGCGTTGCACAGCCTGTTTGGTTTTATTGAAAAGTCCTTCAGTTACAAGGACTATTGTCTTGTAGCCTTTCTAGACATTGGGGGACCTATTAACAGCATAAACTCAGAGGTCATAAAATGGCCTTAGGGGGGATTGGAAGTGAACGATTCTACGGCGTAAACTCGGCTTCAAGATATGTGGCCAGGGGCGCACGACAGGATGGCGTGCTCTAGCCACTCCTTTGGAACTTAGCCGTAACCTCTCTCTTGCGAGAGACGAAATGGGGAAGCAACAAGGTGAGTTCCAGCAAACTCCGAGCGATTTTATGCAGAAAGATATAGTTTTCATCCGGGTTATACGGACTGTTGTGTTGAAACTCTGGTTCCGGATAGGAACTTCATGGGGATATAGGGGGTATAGGGAGGAGGATTATTCCGGGCAAAGAAAGCATTGGTGTACCCTTTTCCACATACAAACTCTCTTAAAAGCGATTTTTTTTATATACTCGCGAGAGCGAGAGATGGATGGGACCTGTCGCATTTCAAGGCAAGCTTGGCTCAAGTGGGATTGAAAAAGGTCTCGAAGTATATAGTATCTAAAGAGGGAAGATACGTCTCAGATAATTGGTGCTCTAACAAGCCACTTCCTCATCGGAAAATACGCATAACGGCTCAAAGTGCCTTATTATAAATGCTGCAGAAGTTGCAAAAATGATGAAGAGGAGGAGATAGTTAATGCTGGTTCCTTAATAAATGAAGTAAAGTATTTTTTCAAAATTATAGCTACACGTATCATACGCTTCGCTTCTCTATCTAATTTGACCGAATAGACGCAGCGTTTTTTTTTACCAATTATAGGTTCGTCGGCATACGCCAGAAATTGTGCGCTCTAGTAATGGAAATTCCTTTTAACGGAAATTCCTTACATTTTTCCATGTATGAGTATACGTTAGGATGGTTCAAAAATTCATGTGAAAAAGTAAAGTCGGATTTTTTCAACTATCACCTCCTAGGATTGATCTATACCGCAAAAAGTATATCCCAATTTTTTATTTGAAATAAAAAAATATTTATATGTCGCTGAAAGTGCTCAAAATTTGCCAAGTAAGTATTTTATGTGCGAAAACAAACTTTTCATAGAAATGATATTAAATTCTTGAAAATCAATATTTTCCGACCGGAAAACTATGTTTCTCTGCGGGCGATTCCCAATAATAATCCCAATTGTTTATTTAGCCTTTTTTTCATAGTAACTATATTTTATAGGTCCACCGAAAGCCCCAGAAAATGGAGTGCGGACCAATAAAAAATCTTAAGTATTAAAAACTAAAAAGTCTTCTGAAGAAAACCAGAGCTTACCGATCCAATATAATATACATGGAAAACTTTGAGCGCTTTGAGCATCCTATTAACATTTTTTTGATTTCAAAGTAAAAAAAAGGGGCATATTTTTTCAATATAAAGTAATCCTAGGCGATGAGAGCATACAATTCCGACTTTATTATTTTTTTTACCACCCTAACGCACATATGTATACCACACATAGTCACATGAATATTTCTTTGAGTTCCTTTCGTTAGCCACTGAACGCACCTGAAACGTTGCCAATCAAGATATCAGCCATCAAATGTCACAATTCTTATTTTTGCTTCATCCATCTGTTCAGAGGCAATTGGACTTTTATTACTTCAATGCGTCGAATGCATGGCAAACGGGTGTTGCAATAAATTGCTATGGGCTGTGATTAAAAAAGGTTTATTCTGCTTGCCATATGCAATAACAGCCCCAATTAATGTGCTGTGAATAGCTGCTGCATATAAATGTGCGTGCGCCAGTTGTGACCAATTAAGGACTACGCCAATAAATATGTATATATGCAAATCACACATCTGCGCAATTGCAATGTAGTAATCAGTATTCACAATAAATTTCCACTTCATTGCATGCTCAACTATTCATAAGTTTCATACACGCAAAGTTAAGTGAATTTGGTTATTATCATTGGAGAGAGTGGTAAATCGTTTAACTACCTTGTTGATATTAATGTGGTCGATTCATGTAATGAGCGTAGAGCCTCAACACTGAACACTCTTAAAATTATATAATTAATTAATTACCTCATTGGTTTCATCAGCGCCTTGATATCGTTGGGGAATTCGATGATCAATTTCAATTGTGTGCCGCCCTCTTTTTGTACTGCAAAGAAGTAATAATAAAACAAAAATTAAAAAAAAAATTCAAATTAAAATTAATACGTATGTTTATTTTATGCATAAGGAAAGTACATAATCAACTTAAGCATCCTATGCGTATACGTAACGTCCAATAAATAAAGCACACTCTTTGACTCATACGCCCCGTAAACGAGAGCGTGAGTAAAGCACTCTTCACTAGTGCTGCCAGTGATTTTTAGTGAAAACCTGCCAAGTGTAGATTAAATCTGCAAATCTGGGTAAATATAAAAAAACTCAAAGAAATGTTTGGTGAAATGGTAGCGCGCACTGCTAACCACTACACCACAGCGGCCGCAAAAGTTTAACAAATTTTTAACTCATCCCAAACAGAAAAAATATAACCAGATTTAACTGGAATTTTTTGGAATCTCATGCAAACATAACAATTGCAAAAGGTTGCGAGGAGCAATATGTGTATAGAATGACCAGCATACAAATTTTGGTGCATTAATTTTGCGCGGGAGACCCCATACTCCCCAAAATTCATTTGGTCCTAAAAAATCGTGTGACGGTACAATTAAAAGTTTTTTCCATCTACATAGTTTTGAAAACCGTGTGACGATTTCATGAAATCTAACTGGCGAGTAAAAAATTTAAATTTGAAAATTTTAATAAATAAAAAATGTCATCGTAGTCTTCGAGAAATTCTAAAAATGCACCGTATTAATTTCAAATTTCAAATTTTCTCGACTGAAAAATAAGATATTCGAGCTAACTTGACGGCACGCAGTGTGCTTTTTTAACACTTCATGCCAATTAATTGTAACGCTTTCGACACAAGCAATATTTTGATATGGCTTGGAAAGCTAATGTAATTGCCTTTCAAGAAAAAACATTGCTATTGAGCCACAATCACTCGTTGACCTTAAAAAATTGGGCAAAAACAGTGTTCTTCGAAAAAAACCTGCAAAATCTAACGCATATATTAAAAAAAAAAAAACATTTTTTGTATTTTGTTATTATACTAATATTGTAGGTTTTGGGACGAGCAACACGATTCCACTGTCCAAAATTCGAAAAAAAATTTGATCAGCTTAATTTAAAAAATGCATTATTTATTGCATGCAACTGTGCATCCTTCACTCAAATTTATATCCCTCGAACAATAAAAGCAATTCAAGACCCCCGTTGATCCGGCCCTGCATAGTCCGCACACAAAAGCATAATATTGTTATGGTCGCTCAATTTAGCAATTTATTTTTGTGAATAATCTAATTCTTTACATACAAAATATTCAAATATTTCTAAAAGTAAAAATATTTTTTTAACCACCAGCAAACCACGTATTTATCCCAACGCACGAAAACAGCACAAACTAACTAGTGTTGTAAGCCACAAAACCCACATAAAAGGAATATTCAATTTAATATACACACTTACATAAATAATTAAAACTGAAAAAGTTAAAAAAATAGTCTACGAAGCTGCGCCATAACTCAACTTAATACACAATTAAACTTTTCTAAGCGCTAACAGGCTAACAATGTATGTAAGCTTCTACTTCCGGAGCGCGAAGCTTTAACTAACCAACCTGGCATCAAAAACTCGGAAAATTGGCCAAATAAAAATTTGAAAATTGTTTAGACCGGAGCATACAGGCAACTACGCTCCCCATGAGGTGTGTGTGAAGGCGTAAAAACATCTCGACAATATACAAGCATACACACAGCACTGAAATACGCATTTACTATGTGGCAGTTATTTGAAACTAGCCCCCCTACCCCCCTGCGGAAGGATGCCAACTGAGGAAAACAATCGTACATGCGGCAGAAAGGTTATTATTATTTCGTTTTTTTTTTTGTAAGACTTTTATGCTAACACACACAAGTGAAGAGAAATACAAAAAAGCTGCATCTCACACTAAACCAGCAATGCATTTGAAACAAAAAACCTCTAGATACGTCAAGCATTTTATTATTTCTGAAAAAAAGGATACCATCCCAAAAAGTCAGGCGTATAAGTGCATTTCCTTTTTCTAGGCTCTGCCATTTACAAGAGCGTTGAATGAGTGCACGTTTCCATTAAGTGAGTGCTCGCATGCAGTGTACATGCAAACGTACATATATAT
The DNA here is from genome assembly GCF_013731165.1 of Rhagoletis pomonella. Lineage (NCBI taxonomy): Eukaryota > Metazoa > Arthropoda > Insecta > Diptera > Tephritidae > Rhagoletis > Rhagoletis pomonella. The sequence goes on from NW_023458558.1 coordinate 58,118,574, forward strand.
ATATGTGCGTTAGGGTGGTCCAAAAAAAATTTTATTTTCCAATCAAAAAAAATGTTTAGATGTTGCTCAAAGCGCTCAAAGTTTTCCATGTATTTTCAACAACTTTTCGTAGAAAGGGTATGGAATTCTTGAAAATCGATATTTTTCGATAGAAAAACTCTGATTCTCTTCAGGATGCTTCCAGTAACTATATCCAATTGTTTATTTAACCACTACTTTCTCACATGCATTTGTGGACCACCCTAATGTACATTTATAAGGCTGCACATAGAATGCTTGCATGCGTAGCGAAAACAACAACGCAATGCGCACACGCAAACTTGTCTGCCTTTGTTTTCTTTTTTTTTTTGCTTTTGTGTGGGCGAAATGAACAATTCTTCTGATCATGGGTTGCTAACAAACCCCAAAAAGAAGCCCATAACAATTTGCAACAAAGCCAAATAAACACAAACAGGATGCAAAACCACACACTTCAACCGCAAAACTTGCGCTGACAGGCAGTAAAAGAGAGGGGAAAACGAATGCATCAACAATTTTTAGTTTGTTTTCCTACATTGTTGTCAGTAGAGAGCACTGAAGTTTATACTCCGGAAAATTCCGCAACTTCTGTTGATTCTACTATTTTCATAGCCGCAATGCAATTGTTTTTGGAAATGAATTGTTGTTATCAAAAGCCAGAAAGCGAGATAATTGTCTAAATAGTAGATACGAAAGTCTAGAAACACACAAATGAGACGCCTAGAGAGACAAGAATTCATTCTTTAGATATCTACATTAGACCGAACCGGCTTACAAACTAACAGTAAAAAGCTCCACGTACAACCCTGAGTGCAAAATATTTTTTTCGCAGTAATTTCAAAAAATACTAAATAAATTTTTTTGGCCGAACCTAGGGAACATCCAAGGCGAATAAATATAAAGTAATAGCAGGAGTACAAAAACAAAAATGTAAATGTAGCTGTACTAAGAGTGTGGAAATGCAAACAAAATTTTTCAATTTGGCCGTGAAATATTTTAATTGTGATTATGACCTTAATATAAATTACCCTGAGTTTTCTTAATCTGGTTTCGGTTTCGTTCTAAGTACTTTGGTTCAAAAGATATTTGATTTAAAACTCATCTTAGTTTAGTCAAAATGAAAAAAATGTTTTTTTTTGATGAACATTTTTCAATTTCGGAGACGTAGAGTTCATAAATGGCAAACGATATTCCATAAATTTTGTTTTTGGTTGAAAGATACATTCATCTTTTATTAAAAGTGAGCTCTTTCTTAAATTTGTTTTAATCTAAGTTCATTAATTTTTGTATTGATAATAAAAGGATTATTTGTAACATTTTTTACCTTTACCTAAGTTTTTAAATACTAAGCCAGAACCAGCCTAAAAAGTATTTACATGGCGTCTACTATCAGTTATCCCAAATAATAACAGATATAAACTAGCTGCGAAAAAGTGCGGATTTTTATGTAAAAACCACTTTATATGGATTTTCAAAGTGAAATTTAAAAATTAAATTTCTTATATTATTTGATTTTGGCCGGTTATATTAACTGTTTACTTCTTAACCTACGGATTTCGACGCATATTCGCGGCTTCCTCAGGGAGTCTGTATATTTATAAATACGAAAAATATAAGAATAGCGAATACACTTACATTAACATTAAATAATAAAATTATCACAACATAAATTAAACATATTTAAAAACATTAAGACACGTTGAACGTTCATCGTCAAATCTCAGATATTGAGTGTATGTAATTGCAGTCACATATGCACAGTTTATATTATCTACGTCGTTTTGAAGTTGGTTTTAATAATTTTGCTTAGTGTTTTATTGCCCGTAAGTTTGGGTATATATGTGACGCTTGTGTATATTTTTCAATTATCATCCTTTGTTTTTGTATTGTCATTTTTACATTTGATTTTGTTTGCTGCTGCTTTTTGTAAGCTTTCTATTATTTTTTTGGTATACCCGTTTTTGAATTGTTGTCTATTGAATATTCTTAAAATCTCTTCCACGTCCTTAATTTAACTACGGCGAATATATCATCTACATATTGGGTTATGTATTTGATATACGAGCATATGTCATTGGATCTTAGCTCAATAATGCTGTCGTCAATAATTTTATCTAAAACTATGTCCGCTATAGTTGGCGATAGAGGGTTGCCCATCGGCATAACTTAAACTCGCTAGTAGTAAGTTCCATCGAACACGAAATAATTATTTTCCCTCAGACAAAATTGTAATGTCGTTAGAATTTTTTTTTTTGTGATTTTTGTGTGTTTTTTCAGACACGACCACTGCTTTATGTTGTTGATTGCAAAGTGAATGGGGATATTTGTAAAAAGGGACATGACGTCCAAGGATATGAGAATTTAATCATCATCAATATATAGATCATTTCTACTTTCTTTGAAATGTAATGAGTTTTTTATATTAAAATTCTCGAAGACGATATTTTTTAGTATTTGTTCTATGAATTTTGAGAGTTCGAAGCATAGTTCCTTCTGTGGACTTTTAGTAGACCATGCCGCCTAGTTGCTGTAACTGCTGTTGTGCATATCAAGTGATGTTTCAGTTTTAAATCGAGGTTTTGGTTTTTGTAGAGGTCATTCACAGTATTGTTATTCTTTCTCATCAATAGTTGGGTGGGGTCAGTTCTAATAGTTTTATATGTAAGCTTGTCGCTGATGAGGTATTTAATTTTTTCTTTATAATCTTCCTTATACATCACCACTGTCCTATTACCTTTATCTGCGTTCGTAATAATTATAGAATCCTTATGTTGCTTGATAAATCGTCATGTTTTTTCGTAAACTTGAAGTATACATTTTTCTTTTGGACTGTTTATTAACAAATTTGCATCCCACCATACCTTTTTCTCTGTTATCCTCCATAGTTTATATGCCTTGTTCGATGTCGGATATTAGATGCAACGGTGAAAATGTTTTCCTATAAACTGGCAGAGCGAACTTGTTCTTATATGTAGTTGAAAAAATGCAAGCTGGACAAAAATATATGAAAAAATTTAAAATTTTTTACCAACTTTAATAAAAATGTTGAACAGTTCGAGAAAGTTCTTAAAGCCCTTGGCTTTAAACTGAACACCACCCTAACGTGCGCAGACCATGATAAGGAATCAGTTAGTAAGTTGTATTTTGCATTGGGACAGCTTTGGAAAACTGCTTCTTATGTTCGCCAAGACACTAAACTCATGCTCGTTAAAAAGCTATTAGTGCCTAGTATATCGTACCATGAGTTGATATATGGTTGTCTGGGTAAAGGTGTACGTTAGGGTGATAACAACTGAAGTCTGTTGGGTAAGTATTACAACTGGGTAATTGAGGTCAAAGAACTTTGGGGCAAAAAAATGTTCTCCTCGAAACAAGAACATTGTTAAGGCCCGACTTTAAATGTCAAATATATCATGAAAAATACGAAATTGCCTTGCAAAATTATATACTATATACTCAACGGTGTACGACGAAACTTTTTTCTAGTATGTACACTCTAATGCACATAGTATGTACTAGATACAAATGTATATTAATAACTATTAGATGGAGTAGAAATTCAGCTCAGGAGTATTTAACATAGATGATCCGGGTGCGGTTCCTGCCGAAGCCTAGAAAGGAAGTCTGATGAGAAAATGTGATATTAACTGTAATAGCAGCTATAACTTCTTCCGATTAGGCATTGCTGATTTCATTACGGATTTATGCAACAAACATTGCTGGTAAAGTTTTTGTGACACTGGTGTCATTCGAGCATGTTCGTCATTTAAGCTACATTCTCAAAGAAATTAATTTGTCAAAGATAATGCGATAAATTTGTATATCTTTCACTTAATAAATAATTGAAAACTTTAATGTCATTTTCCGAAATAGTAAATCATTTAGGGGCACAATGGCTTGTACATATTCAATTTCCAGTATTTGAAGCGAGATCTGTATAAAATATCATACTTCCTTGAAACATTCTCAAGACCAACTATGTATTACAGCCACATGTGATATAATTAGTCCAATGCTAAATACATATATACATATGTATGTATGTATTCAAAGGTACCCATATAGTTGCTGCATGCAACTTTAAATAATTAACAAAGTAAGTAGCACGCATATTTTTTCCATCTCACAAATACACGAAAATAGTCAAGCATAAGGAAGTGGCTCAATCTTCTTCATTACGCAAACAAACATATGTACATACATACATTTGCACTTTTCAAAAATTAACCCAACTAAAAGAGCCCTGCAACAATTTACAATTATGAGAGCAATTGCAGATCCAACTAGCTTAATTGCACTTATTTGGTTGTTACTGTTCGCCATTTGTTTTCAACGTGTACTTTGTAAAGGCGCATCCTACAGTTTGTTAACAAAAGTAGGTATGTATTCAGGTACCTTGACATTTGTAGGCAAACCGCAATTTAACTCGACGTAGCCGGCAGAATGTAGCGGTTGCTGCTTGAAGTATGAGTTGTTTTAACTCCACCAACATTGTTGCTACTGTGTCTTGCTAACAATTTGCAAGTAAGTATGTACATACATATACAAAACAACACGCTTGTGTGAGAAGTGAGTGGTTAGATTGAAAAGAAAAAGTTTTACATTTATGTATTACAAAAGACAAAACAAAAAAACCAATGGATGTTAGTATAAAGTTGCAAAATCAATTACAATTATTTCCCAATTAAAAACAAAGTAAACTTAGACAAAAAGACAAAAAAAAATAAATATTCATCAATTAACGAGTCAGCAACAAATTTAAATTGGTCAAATATATGAACGCATTGCATTACTTGCAAGTTGCTAGAAAGTAAAATCCTAAGGCAATCTCGGGTGAAACAGGAATGTTGATTTTTGTTTTTTGCCCAGCGCAAACCTTACGCCTTGATTCCCATTTTTCATCTCTTGGTAATACCTGATAAAATCAGATGGCTCGCTATATTTGCTATTTAGAGGTATTTCTCAACTCCTCCCACAAATTTCTTTGCATATTTATAAGAAAATATAATAGAAATGTGTGTATATGTATATATATAGAATAATATATACATATAGGGTATTCTTTCTGAACGTTATCAAAAAAGTAAGCGCTAAATTACATATTGTGGAGTTGCTCATATCGACTATTTGCTTACATATATACATAAATATGTAAACGAAGGAATAATACAGCCTTCTTTAATATTTCCAGCGGAGATGAACTCAAAAACAAAATTTTGGCCGATGGCGACCACCAAAATGCGTTACTGAACATTGAAAATTAATTCAAGTGACTATTATAAAACCCAAAGTAGCTTTTGAAATTTATTTGCCATTCAAACATGGTTTTTTAAAAAAAAAGTTGTGTATAGGGGCTAAACTTTAAAATTGACTTGAAAAAATTATCCTTAATTCATACAAAAAATAATCTAGATTTTTTGTCACCAAGGCCTCCAATATATTGGCCTGGTCTAACTGACTTTATAGTCATTGAAATCATTGGCAGTTTCATAAATGAAAGTTGCAAGCTGTGACTGCAACTCAAAGCGAGCAAATCGATTTCAGAAATTTATTTCAACTTGCTCGTGCTGTCGTGCAATCGGCAACGCGTCTTTCGGAAATAAGAAAACCTCTTTCGAAAGACACTGCTTTCTGAAATTTCTAAATTTGACAGCCTCTTCGAAATATATTGCATACGAAATATATTGTCACGTCTGACACGCCTTTAACTGACTGAAACACCCACTGCTGGGAACGTAAAACTTTATTTGCAGGACCCGCCATCTTGAAAAAGGATGGAAAATGTTTATCCTAACTCCACAAGCAAAACTTTTCCAGTGTTTGGTAAATACACATTTGTGGGAGTCAAATTCCAATAGAGTTTAAGTTTATCTCGACAATTTCAATTGAACAAACTACTTAAAAATACAGCCCGATTCACTTGAATAGGTACACATTTTCACCTCAAGATCCAATATTATATCTGGACTTTAAGGCATCAAAGAAGTTTGTTTCTGATATTGTTTCGAAGAATCATGGATTTTGAAGAAAATAACTATTTATCAAACTACCCGAAAATTATGCTTATTATTTTGATTCACTTGAATAGGTACAGGTATTCGTAGCATCATTATGTGTATAGGAAAGTTACTAGAATTACACTTAAAATCTTTTTCAAAAAAATTCATAAATGGAGGGCTTCACGAATACAGGACTTTACAGGCGATCTGTTGGAAATAAAACTGAAGGAAATGCAAAGGTTTTTGACAACTGAAGCCGGTTCATAGAATCGCATGAAAAAAGCATGAAATAGCACCAATTAATTTTATTTAAAGAAATGGCGTGTCGTCTATTTCCGCTGTAGCAAACGTAGTACATAGGGCGACATCTAGATGTCATCTACCTCGCCCTATTTACTACAGCTGTCGCGCTATGCACTATGCTTTTTTATAGGAACTTTTCAAAGCTTTGCTTTGGTGTCGGACACACAACATTGAAAGTTTCTGGATCCACAACAATTAAAGGTTCTGGACACACAACATTGCAAGTTGATAAAAGCGTTGTAAAATTTCAAAAATGGGAATCAATTTTGCTATATAACGTAAAGAATCACGACGATCATAGAGGTTTTCTCGAACGAAAAAAAAAATTTTGATGGCGGATTTAATAATAATTGTCACGATTTTTGACAGGACGAACGTTGTTTTCAAAAAAGTATTAAAAACATTATTTTTTTTAACATTTCTTCCATATTTTCGCACCTTTTTCTTGAATATACTAGCGAAATTATGCACCGATTCACAGTACAAGATCTGTAAAAACGAGGATAACAAAGCAAAGTCATAATCTTTTCAGCGTTCGTCCTATTCACTGGACCTAAACTTAATGGTAAATATTTGGAATTGGATTTTTTGCAAAGTTTGTTTTTCAGACAATTTATGTGATGTTGTCCTTCATTTTTTCAAAGTAACCGTGACTAAAAAAATGTATTTTTAACCATTAACCCTTAATTTTATTGATTAGGTTTGGTGATTAATTAATTTACGCTGGAATGAATTTTAGTTTTACATGGAAAAAACCTCAATAACTTTAAAAGTTGGGGAGGTTCAAAAATATTATAGCCATTTTGACATGGGGGCAAAACTACATAAATTTCCATTAAAATATATTAAATTTCCCACTGACGTATATGCAATTTCGATCACTTTGTGAAAAATTCCATAAATTTGCTGAACTTTACCGCCGTTGAGGCATGTCTTTCCGTTATCCGATTTTTAAATTCTTTCGCAGGTCACGTTTTTAAGACCAAGTGAGCCATTTTGGTGGAAGTCTTGCTTTGTAGGTTAAAGTTGCAAAATAAGGCTCAGTCTAATGTAACTACAAGCATACTATACACCTAAAAAACTATCACTTTCATTCGTACATGAAATTTAGTTTAAAATGTACATCGTGCTTCATGTTTTCTACTGAATTTTCAAGTTTATTAAAACAACAACATGAGAGAACATTTTTATTTCACAGAATCTCATGAATACGCGCTTACATATGTGTGGATGTGTGCATTTATTTAAGCAGAAGTTCAAGCAACTTTCAAATAGACAAATAAATTAATTATGCGAAAACTTTAGCAACAAAAATAAATAGGAAGAGCACTTGGTTGAAGCATTGTTTACACATATGTGCTTTAATTTTAGGAAGTATAATTGTTGTACATATGTATATACTTGTATATGTATATCTATAATAGTCAAAAAAAGTTGCAGTTTTTCCGCCGGGATTGCAAAATTTATTATGTTTTAAGACGTCCACCAAAATAGTCTATTCAGTTCTATTCAGTCAGAGTTATGCAATCTAATGTATTTATAAATATAAGCAGAGCAAAACTCTAAAAAAAAAATTATTCTGTCGACAATAACTGAAAATTGTGAGTTTTTGTAGCCGAGAAAGAATTTTAATATTACATTCAAATGGACCCTATTTGACTTGTTAATTGAAATAGAGCATTTTGGAAAACGCAATCGTCCATATTGAACGTTTGGAGTTAACTTTGACGATTGTTTGATTACCAATAAAAATTCGAGAAAAATATTCAAAATCAAGTTTTTGTGATTCAAAACAAACAAACTCCAAATGTTCAATGTGGATGGATGATTGTGTTTTCCAAAAAGCTCTTTTTAACCGACTTCCAAAAAAGGAGGAGGTTATCAGTTCGTCGGAATATTTTTATTTTTTTTTTATGTATGTTACAGCATAACTTTGGACCACGTCAACCGATTTCGATAATTATTTTTGCATCGGAAAGGTAGTGTCAGTGGATCATGAGATATATATATAGTATATATATTTTTTTTTTTTTTTGAGAGTTGAAGTCGGTTGTTTTTGCTAAAAATTACTTCTTCATTTAACAAGGTAAGTGGGGCCAATTTGAACTTAATGTAAGACTTGATTTCTAAACGAGTTATACGCTCATCATGAAATTTATTTAGAGTATAAGCTGACTATAAAAATTATTTGAAAAGGGCAAAATAGGCTTACCTTGTGAAGGTAAAGACTAAAAGTTAAATAACTTTTCTGCGTATTTAGTTTTTCTCTCTCACGTCAAGATTTTTTAAGAAGGACTTTAAAATTTCAAAAATATCAGTCCCAAAATCATGATAAATATGTGGGTACCAAATAAAGTAGAAAATTCTGTAGAATTAAGAAATATTAAATTTTTTGTTATATAAGGACTAATGGGTATGGAATATGTCCTTTTAAAGTTTTGTACTTGAATATCCTGGAAAATTTGCATTATTTATTTCTGAAAAAATTAATTAAAAATGCTAAGGACTGATACACAAACGTCACATCCTCGAACTTCGTCCTTCTTACTTTATTAACTTAAAAAAAAACTGAATTAAAAGCGCATTTTTAATACCTATTCGTCCTTGTAAACCAAAAACTTTGCCGTATTTAAATACTACAGGATTATGCCTTTCATTTGGCAATCATAATGTTATTCTACATTGCACTGATTTTTTAAATAAGTTTTTGAATTAACAATATCTTTAAAATTTCAAATTACCTTCAAATATACTGAAGTCAGAGTAAAAAATTAAAAACGCAGTTTGGCCCATAGTTTCGTGAGTGTATTGATTTTTGTGTTTTGAAATTCTGTTGCTTTTATCGCACGGTTTTATAACGGTGTTACAACAGTCACATATTACAAACAATTAAATTTTGTTGTATGTACCGTTCGCGTACGTATGTATGTAGATGTAAAATGTAACTACTATGGCAGAAGCCTTAAGTTAAGTGTGTATCTACATACGTACATATTTATGTAATCACTTACCAACATGCTGCACCGGCAGCTTGATCATATCACGTAGCAATGCATCTACAGTGGTGTCATTCTCCTTGTACAGCTCACGCTTAGAGATGTGCCATTGAAATCGTTCCAAATTTGTTGCATTTTTGCTGCAAAGGAAATATTTAAAAATAAATAAGAAATCGACTCAACATTATGCACTTACAAAACATAAATATGTATATGCAGAATTCTAATATGAGAGCAAAAAAAAAATCTATAACGACAGACATATTCGAGATCAGAAATCAAAAGAGCCCAAGTCTTGCCAACTCGGCGGCAGCTGCTGCCAATTCGCAATTGATATTTTGTATCATTTTATTTTTTATTTTTTTTTTTTTTTTGTGCACTTGTATTAAGTTCCCTCATTATTTGCATTTTTTTTCACTCCCTTCCATTTGACATTTTCCACCATTCCATTGCTCAGCTGCTAACAAAAAGTGAAATCGAATTTACGCCCACACAACTCAATGCCTGGTTGCTTTGGTATTTTGCATGCCACATTTATAGCTTGCTGCGATTCAGCAATTCAATGCCAAAAATTTTAGAGCATGTTTACATTTAATCATTTGCATATACTCTTCTAAGGACCTCAAAGGAACACTTGCCAAAAATGGTTTCGAATACTGGGAATTCTGTTAAATTCGGGTAAGTAATATTCGGCAAATTATCTTTTTTCTGAATACCCACTTAGGTAGCTACATTTGAATGTTAATATGCATGTGAATAAATATCAAGCGCACACAAAACTTAAATTGGAGACATGCTTACTATTCAAAAATGGCTGCGAGGATATATAGAGTCTATTCAATATATGGTTCGACGAAAGCATGCTTGGACGATTGAAAGTTAAGTGCATTTTGGCTCATCTGCAAAAATTTCCGCCCTGATATGAGCGTCAACTATCTCCGGATCAGCTTTCAGGGCATCGGCTATGAAGTCTTATCGCAAGAGAAACTATAGACTAAGTATTCACCAGAGACGAAATCTTGGAAAGATCCGACGAAAAAAAGTAGCTTTTACCCCAAAGCAGCAATTAACTAATTTCAAAACCGGGGCCAACTCCTGCAAAGATGTAGATTGATATCTGGTAGCAAACGTCCAGAGTGTACTTAAGATATGGAAAAAAAAGTTCCACTCTGCACCCGTGGGTGGACAACGTAAGAAAGAGCGCCGATTGGGTCAATGGGCGGGCAAGCGTAGAAAGACTTGAACTCGGGATGAACAACTAGCACAACTTTGCAAAGGAGGCGGTTGGAAAAGCCTTTTGGTAACGGATCAAACTGATGGACGATTTTAGAGCCAAATAAGAAGTTATCTCGTAGAAAGTGTTCAAAATCAATTGGAGCATTTAATCGTTATTGCTGCTCCATAAAAGTATGTATTGGGATACGGTCTACTGGATCTGTATGAAAATGCTATAGTTTTACCAAAACCCAAATAGATTAATTCATATTATTATTGTTTTGTGCATTTTATCCTTTGACATCACTTAATCCATACATATAATAAAATTGTAACAGGCCATTGTCTGTACATTATAGATATTAAAGAAAAATTAATATGGCCGGCCTTTGTTAGAGCACCAGAAGCCAAATCAACAATATTTAGAATTTCTGTCTGTCTCTCTTTATTTTTGTACGCACATCTCTCGAAAACTTATGAATTAAATTGAATACAGTTTTCACTGATGTACTAAAAGTGGTCCAACTTAAAATATAGAAGGAAAAAAATAGACAGTTGCAATCTGTTTGAAAATTAAACTTTAAATTTATAAGACAAAGTAAATAATGCAATATGGCTGTCAGAAGAATAAGGTTTAAGAAGGCTTACAGCCGAAGTTGGCACATGTTCGAAAATTTTAATTGATTAAATTAATAAAATAAATGAAAATCCTTCCACTCATTGGTAAGCGAAATATTCACCCAGTTTCTGACGGTGGCATCGATGGCCTAAGATAGAAATGCTACAACTGTTTGCGGACCAAGGAATACCTAAGCTAAACCTTCTCTAACCAAGCGATCAGATGTCTTATAGCCAAGTACTCCAGAGTGATTCAGAAGCATCCAGACTTAACTAATTTCGTTATGTTTTCTAACATAATTAATTGATACTTGCATAGCGCCCAACTAACTCGGAAGTAATTATAGTTTTGTCTAATGCCTTAAATACAGCTTGGCTGTCATTACAAATACGTAAACTCCTACTTCTACACCTTTTTTCTACACGTAGTCCATGGTCTTGAGACTTTTAAATATTTCAGCGTGAAATACCGGGGCATGTTCTTCAAGATAGAAGTAAAGAGGATATTGTTCCAATTACTTTCGATAAAGACAGTTTTTGAAGCCATTACTAAAGATTCCACAATGTGTAAGCCCGGGCTTGATATTTTGGCTAAGCCAGTACTCAGCCTCAGGTATCTCAATATTGTAGTATCCCTTCATCAAAGGCAGCGGTGGCATACTATAAATATGGCTTTGAATATACATTCAAGACTAAATCTCCTTAATCGCCTGCCTGTGGATAAAAATATTGATTTACGGTAAGTTTAGCATTTCATTATTATTGAGAATAATATTTTCACACATATGTATATGTAGATATATTTGGCATTTAAACTAAGCCATCTTTCCTGCATGGTTCGTTCATAGTTTGGACAGCGATTATCATAAGAAAACGTTGTTACATACATACATTCTTCCAGCGTTGGCTGCATTCCAATCCAAAACATTTTGGCATAGTTTTCCTGCAATTTGCCGGTAATGATATGCAAACAAGCAGCTGCAACAGCAGTGCCAACACCGCAACAACAGAGCCACAATGCGCTTGCAGTGCACGAAGAATGGAATATAAAGTCAAAATAGGAGTGCGAAAATATTCGCAACTATCTACTGTACGGGCTCCCTAACGTAAAGCTAGCAGAGTTGAAGCAAAACGTAGCAGTGAGCAAGAGGGCGAAGGGTATTGCAAAGTTTTACAGTTTCTAGGAAATTTTCGTCAAGAAGTTTCATGCGCAGCCAGTGAATTGGATAAATATGAATACGGATAAGTTGCAATCGTAATAAGAATGTCCTTAGGGTATACTTATGTATGAGCGCGATATACATAAGGAAAAGAAGAAGACATGTCTGTTTATACATACATACACATGTACGTATACGCATTAGTATCATGAGAAATAAACTTTTTTTTGCACAAGCGTACGTACACAAGCGTGAGTAGCGCGATTTTTTTTTTTAACCCATTCAACTGTTAAATGTAGCGTACGCGCTTTTGTCAGCATTCTTTTGGTTCTTGCCTGTCGTTAGCGTGCTTGGTGTGCCACACCATGGCGTATGAGTGATGCGCGCTTTGGGGTCTGGTAAAGTGGTTACCGATGTGCTGCAGTAGTTGATTGAGAAAATTGAATAAATGAAAAATGATTGATTACAAAAGAGTTTTACCATCAAAAAGATTCGTTCTGGTAACAAGGTAATAAGCTATTTGTGGAATTTCGTACTCTTTCAGGCTAATGAGTAAGAAATTTGAAAAGCTTTGACTTGCTTTTGGATATTAGGTATTCATGTGCTTTCAAAGTCTTTGCTACCCCCTTTCAATACATCGACAACTTTTAATAAATATTGTTTAGAAAGTAAGTAGAAGTTGTTTGTAAATGCATAAGTGCGGATTTTTTCAAATTACAAACAAATTTAATTTCCGCTTTTTATGGAAGGAAAATATACGGTCTTTGAATATCTTTTACGCACAGTATCAAAAACGACAAATACTGAATTGATACACCTTTCAAGAAAATGTGCGATATATACAGTCGAGTTTTAAGATTATAAATTGAGTTTCCAGGAGAAGTTGATATTTTTCCTAATTACCAAATATCTTTTACACGCAATTTACTAATACACAAATTCATAAAAAATAAAGAGGGCCTTAAATGCTTTATGTATCGAAGATCTTTATAAACCTATCTAATTCTGTTCTATTTTTTATGATAAAGATATAAATCTTTATCATTTTTTAATACACACTAGCGATCAGCTAATTAATCTAGGACATCAAAAATTCAATTTTAGTTAAAGTTTTAGAGATATCAATTTGAAACTTGGCATGATTTTTAAGAAGAATATAAGTTTCAATATGGTTATGAATAACTAGTTCAAAGACTAGTTGGAAACATTTTCTATCAATTATATTTCGGATTTTTTCTATTTTTTGGAATAAGCAAGTAATCGTGCCTAATCTCTCTGGAAATTGTTCCACTTTGATTCAAATTCAGCCTCATCAAACGGCTTTTAAACTTTCCAGAGTCGACATCTCCCCAAAAAATTGTCAAAACTTGTTTTTCAACTGCTTACAACTTTTCGGTTTTCACCTCACTTAACCAAACTGTAAAAAGTGCCTCGCGCAGTAATTAACTCATGCTGAAAATAAATTAATGAAAAGCAGATAAAACAAGAGTAAAAACATCTGCTTTAATAATAAGGAGCATTAAATGCAGATATATTTTTTTCTGGAGTAAAACCAAAAGTTTGTAGAACACATATTTTGCAAATTTGCAGGAAATTTCATGATGAATTTGAAAAAAAAAAAAAAAAAAATATAGGTTAATAGGGGCTCTTTAATAACAAAATGGCCGCCATGGTCAAGGATTCTAGAAATTTTTATTTACAGTTCCCAGATTTCCCTAAAAAGAAAAAACTACCCTAAAATATTTTTTTTCTAAAGAGCTGATACAGTTAGCTAGAAAAGCTTCCTAGGTCGTTTTTCATTGGGGTTTTTCATTAAGTCGTGAGAACTACTACTAGAACTACTGCATTTTAGACCCCACCTCATATATAATTTTTTGTTCGCCCAGACCTCCCCTATCACCTGCCAAAAGAAAAGCAGTTATCACTGGAACACCTTGTAACGGGTGATTTTTTAAGAGCTTGATAACTTTTTTTTAAAAAAAAACGCATAAAATTTGCAAAATCTCATCGGTTCTTTATTTGAAACGTTAGATTGGTCCATGACATTTACTTTTTGAAGATAATTTCATTTAAATGTTGACCGCGGCTGCGTCTTAGGTGGTCCATTCGGAAAGTCCAATTTTGGGCAACTTTTTCGAGCATTTCGGCCGGAATAGCCCGAATTTCTTCGGAAATGTTGTCTTCCAAAGCTGGAATAGTTGCTGGCTTATTTCTGTAGACTTTAGACTTGACGTAGCCCCACAAAAAAATAGTCTAAAGGCGTCAAATCGCATGATCTTGGTGGCCAACTTACCGGTCCATTTCTTGAGATGAATTGTTCTCCGAAGTTTTCCCTCAAAATGGCCATAGAATCGCGAGCTGTGTGGCATGTAGCGCCATCTTGTTGAAACCACATGTCAACCAAGTTCAGTTCTTCCATTTTTGGCAACAAAAAGTTTGTTAGCATCGAACGATAGCGATCGCCATTCACCGTAACGTTGCGTCCAACAGCATCTTTGAAAAAATACGGTCCAATGATTCCACCAGCGTACAAACCACACCAAACAGTGCATTTTTCGGGATGCATGGGCAGTTCTTGAACGGCTTCTGGTTGCTCTTCACTCCAAATGCGGCAATTTTGCTTATTTACGAAGCCATTCAACCAGAAATGAGCCTCATCGCTGAACAAAATTTGTCGATAAAAAAGCGGAAAAAACCGAACACTGATTTTGGTAATAAAATTCAATGATTTGCAAGCGTTGCTCGTTAGTAAGTCTATTCATGATGAAATGTCAAAGCATACTGAGCATCTTTCTCTTTGACACCATGTCTGAAATCCCACGTGATCTGTCAAATACTAATGCATGAAAATCCTAACCTCAAAAAAATCACCCGTTATATGTAGACTGAGTCTTTTTTTAGGATAGTTTGAAACTAGTTCCCTTTTATACTAGCTGGAACAAAAGTGTTTGATATTTTTTTTTAAAGCATTTTTATACATTAGTTACCGTTCTAGGTTAAAAAATTTCTTTCGTTGTTGTATAAATTCCGAGAACATAGTTATAAATTACATTATAGAGTAAAGTGTTCACCAAACACTATGGAATGACCCTTATAAGACGCTTAGCAGAATTTGTTGAACATTTGCATTCGCAGAACTTTCGCAAAATTGGATGTGGATATTTAAAATGATGCAAATCATTCGCATAAGCGAATCCGAATGAAAATATTCTTGGAAGTGCGTGCTACCACTCCATTTAAATACAAAAAAAAAATCTAATTTTAATAGGGAAAAGAAAAAAAATAGATTTTTTTTAAATTTGTTCGATTTGTATCAAATCCTGTTCTTTTGCAAAAAAATTAAAGCTACTAACGATGGAAAGCGATGGATAAATAAACTAGTTGTGAGTAGTCAAATTAAAATGTGCAATAATCCCTAAAAGATATTGCTGAGCACTTTAGGAAAAAATTCTAGCACATTTACACTTATGTTTTTGTAGTATGGCATAAATGAATTGTTTGACTATTAGTACTGAGGACTTTCTGATGACAACATTTAGAGGAAAGTACACAGTTTTTTCCCATGGTCTGAGCAAAACTGAATACTTTGATAAGCACTCTTGCAATTAGTGATAATGATAATATGAGCATTCATATGATACTCAGCTGTCTTGTAGGGATGTTTTGTATTAAATGGGAGCGAGAAATAAATCTTACTCATTCGCCGTAGATGGCCGTACTCGTACATGGCGTATGAGTAACTTTTTCCATGTTGAAGTTTGAATTTTTTTTCATTTGCTAAGCAAACTTAAAATGTTAATATTTTGGAAAGATGACCTGATCAAGAAAAATGGTTTACGGTGTTATTACCTGGGTCACAGTTTTAAAGACTTCCTCTACATTAAACATCTCAACTTCAAGCGTGAATTTTTACTCTACTTTTATATATCCTCTGAAATTGTCACTAGTATATTAACATAAAGTCAGCCTTCATATCTGACTTATTTTAAGTATGTTTATAATTTAAAACATATGTACTTCAATTCTTAACAAAGCAGTCGTATGCATAAATACAAAAAGAACTGTAAAAATATTTATGAAGTTGTGACAACTTCCACTGGCTACGGTCCAATGCTTGTGAACTGTTGCTATTATTGGATTTGCATGCTGTGAAATGAATTGGAATTTGAAATGGAGAAAAGAAGGCGAAAAAGGCAAAAAGTTGAATCGGAAAGTTGTCA
Source organism: Rhagoletis pomonella (assembly GCF_013731165.1). Lineage (NCBI taxonomy): Eukaryota > Metazoa > Arthropoda > Insecta > Diptera > Tephritidae > Rhagoletis > Rhagoletis pomonella. The sequence continues at coordinate 58,135,103 of NW_023458558.1, forward strand.
TAATTGGCTATAGCAACGTAGTTGAGTGAAATAAAAGTTATGAAACATAGTTTAGCAGAAGAGTAAAGTTCGAGATATGTATATGTATGCTAGACTTTTTGCTGGCCACGCAATATGTTAACACTTATACCTAGTTCTGTTATGCTATTCGTCATTTTGTTACAGTGTGATTTCTAATGTTTCAATCGAATGAAATTCTATGGGACTAAGAGAAATTATTTTCTACTCTCCAGTCCATTTACAGAAGTGTGGAAAATACTAAGAAGAGGGCAAGGAGAAGGCAACATTTTTGTAAAAACGAAAACGCCATAATAAAAAAAATTTATAATATCTATGAACCAAGTTTTTTCAAGTAGATTTTCATGATATTACATTAAAAAAATATCGATGGACTCCTGCCTCTTTATAACGCCGTTTCCTTAGAGTACGAGGCCAAAGCAGATTTGGCCTTATCTGTTGCACAGGCAAGGTGTAGGGAGCGTAGTGCCCTACATCAGAAGATTGCACGGATAGCCTAATAACTACACCATTTCCAGTTGTAAATGTGAATGGTCAATTGGAAATGCGAAAGGGCAGAGACCCAGAATAATAACACTGGTCTACAAGGGTTTTGCGAATAAGACGGGACCTGGTGTTTCCGAACGGATTTTTCGTGCTGAACACGAATCTGGGGTCCGAAACTTCCCATCACGTCACGTTTTCGAGAAAAAAGGGGTTGAAACCCCTAAAAACAGCGTTTTTGGCCATTTTTGAAAAATTGTAGAGCTGAACCCTGACGTGCTACAAACTTTGTATATGTCAGAAATTAAAGGCTAAATCGTGCCCTTTCGAATGAGCCCTATGCCGAATTAATCGCATGCACCCTTAGATCAGGGGGTGTATTTGTGTCTAGGAGTCCAATTTTTATATCCACCATATTCGACCCGTCATCTTAAATTTTTAAAATCTAACTGCAGATTCGTAATCAGCGACTTTTAATATAGTTAAAACCTTGGCATTATTAATTTTCTATGATCGTTTAAGATTAAATTCTTTCTGTGATCAATTTTTCCTGCACCCCTAAACACAAATACACCCCCTGCTTTAAGGGTGCACGCGATCAATTCGGCATAGGGCTCATTCGAAAGGGCACGGTTTAGCCTTTAATTTCTGATATATGCAACAGTTGTACCACGTCAGGGTTCAGCTCTATAAACGTGACGTGATGGGACATTTTTGACCCCGGATTCGTGTTCAGCACGAAAAATCCGTTCAGAAACACCAGGTCCCGTCTTATTCGCAGAAAAAAAGTTGAAATTTGTAGACCAGTGTAATTATTTCATGGTGGAGTTTTAAAAAAGTCAACCAAATGTTCGGCAGAATTACAAAAGTATTTTGATAATAACTATGTGTTAGAAAAGTGTGTTAAGTTATCGATAACTTTGTTTTAAGACCTATATAATAAAATTCGTTTCATAATAATTTCATTGAGATCAACCTCAACTTCTGTAATTAAATATAACAACTTTTACCTTTTTTTGTCACTCTGGACACTTGTGGACTCTTGTCCCACTGCTTAATAATGACTCATAATATAGATTAACCACTCACAAAATTTAATATATAACATAACTTTTTTAAAATCAGATGAATTCTACTATATATTTTTCTTACCAAACACTTGAATTATGAATCGCAAATTATTTGACAGTGCATTCAACACAACCTACATTAAAAAAATTTAAAATTTAAAGAATTTACTTTGAACTTGATTTCTAAACGTAAGAAAGGTAATAAAAATGCATTTAAAACTTTAATTTGTTATTTTTGGTTGGTTCAAGATTTTTACATATTTCTTATCCACACGTTTGTTAGTTTTATAAAGAAAATAATTTTTGCATTGAGGTCCAATTTCCCATGGAACCTGCCTGTAAGTTAGTTAGTTAAGAAGTCAAGAAAATATAGCAGGCCGATATTCAGATAAAAACGATCCCAGTCAAATTCCGAAAAAGCTTTACCAATGATAAATACATACCACATTTCCATCAAAGAATGCCCTTTTGAAGGTTTGGTTGATTTGTAGTTCATAATGACCTGCTTTAATCTGTTTAAATCATTTATTCGACACTGTCAGTAACTATACAATGCGCTTAAGGCCAGACTATCGATCGACAGAGGGGTTCCTTCAAAACCGAAACATGTGCTGCATGGATAGCCACAGCATTGCATCGTTGGGAAGACCAGAGAAACCACCTGGAGGACTCAGTTTTGGTATGCGATAACGCTCCATGTAACTCCAGAATTGAGAATGCTGTGGTTGATGCTTCCAATGGACGAGTACAAGGGCTAAGTTCAGCGCCATATTCCCCCATGCTAAACACCATTGAAATAATTTGGGGTAAAGAAAAAATGTCCCCTTCACATACATCTTTCAAACCCACTGGTAAACGTGCCAAATGTTGTTGGGAAAGGGCTGCAATATTTGGAAAGCTAGTGGATGGCGGAAAATCAACATCCTTACTTGTAAATGCTTTATCGTTACAAGGTATGCCGGTTGGCAAATAATAAACTTGCATATTTTTTATTATAAGTATCCATTTATTATAAGTATCCATACAGATACTGAAATTTAAATGAGTTTCTCAATTCCAAACGATGCTTTCGCATTCACAATCAACTATTCTCATTTCAAAATGACGCTGTCTCATTTGCAACTGGCAATTGTGTAGAAAAGTAAGAATATTTACATTATTTGAAATACCATACTAGTATTTTTCATTAATATATAATTGCATATGTATTTTCTGCTTTGTAATTTGAATTCTTGAAAAAATATTAATTTTACAATTCAATAGAAAAAAAAAAAACAAAACCTGACAGCTGAGGGCGTACGCTTTGCGTAAGAAAATTGCACACGTTGACATGGTGTACGTTTTTCTAATTTATACTCTGAAAACTAAATCCCTTTGTAATTGAGTCACGTAAATTAAAAGTGTAACATTCTCCCAGAGCTGAAGTGTTCAACGCCTCAGCGTTACTGGGTCACACTATCCTTTACATAAAAAAAAAAAAAAAAAAATGCAATGCAGTGAACTCAAAAAAAACCTGATTTTCTGTTTTTTATAACTTTCACTTTAAAAACACCCTTTCAACTAAATGTATCAGTAGACAATCTTTAACAAACAAAGCGACGCCAGCAGCAATGGCAAATGCCGGACGAATACATGCGTCAAATAAGAATGGGCAAAACTAAATTAGCTAAGCGTATAAAACGATTTGAAAAACGTCACTGGGGAACTTTCGCCACTAACTCTTTGCTTACGCTGGTGCCTGCTATAATGGAATTATAAGTCCTAGGTGTTATAGCAAACACCCAACGAGACTCAGTACCAGCGGGATAGCGTGATGTGCTTCAGTGCGTTGTAGATAAAATAATTTTATTCCATACATTGCAAAGATGATTTAGCTTTTTTAAGCGGCCAACTATTTGCAAATCCGGGTATTAACAGTATTATTTTTTACTAGTGAGCCCACAAGGCGTTAAACGCCCAAAACTTTTGTTTAGTCGAGTTATTTTCTTTTCGTTTAACATACATACACCTTCAGAAAGGCACTAACCAATAAATTTTTCATCAAAAGCAGGTAGGGCTTTTTCAAAAGTGGCACGAAACTCCGTTATTTTTGGTACTAAAACTTTAACATTTTTATAGATTATGTCCTATCTGTGACAAACGCCATTTCGAAAGTTAACGATAAATACATACTTAGTTAGATCGGTATGACTTTTAGAAAAGGTGGCAAGCCTATTCAAAAATATTTTCAAACTAAAGCTTTCATAAATCTCTTTCGATTAACACTCATAATTTAATATGTTATAAAATTTTCATATAATTAACTAAATTCAAATTTTTTTAACAGCCGGAAATCCTTTTAAAAAATATATAAGTCAGAAATAAGTCCCTTTCAAACCCATTTTGATTGATATCTGTCTTTTAAAAAATAAATAATTTAAACATGTGGCAACACTGTTTGATGACGGTATTTTATTATTTGATAAAATTTAGATAGAAGTTAATTAAAATCGACTTTTCGAATAGGTGACAACCCTCTTAAAAATTATTTTCAAGCTAGTACTTTGCGAAATTTCCTTCGTCTGGCATTGTGATAATTATTTTAATTAGGTGGTGGTGGCAACCTCCTAAATATGGTTCAGAAATAAAGCTTTTTCAAGCCCATCTCGATTGATAATCATATTTTAAAAATTCATTTCACTTTTTAAATAATTTAAAAGTTTTGAGCCTAAGTACCTTTAAGTCTAATGAATGACTTGTCCTGCGTTTTAACAATTGCTAATATCCTTAGTAGTATAAATACTGAATTTCATGTAATTAGCTTCATAACGCTTTCAGTAATTAAGCCGTAAACATCACCATGTATGAGTCATATTCTCATTCTTCGAAATTGCAGTACAGAACTGTCGTTAAATTTATCAAACAGAAGAAACATCTTCTTTTTGTACTATAAAATTTTTTGGCTTGGCCATTTCGTTCGAATGAGTAAAGACACTCCTGCCAGACATATTCTAAAACATGAAATTTCAATTAAGACTTAAGAGCATAAATAGGCTGAAATCTAATCTGTTATATCAATTTGTTTTGAGCGTGATTTAAAAACTATTTTCATCGCCATTTTAAATTTGAAAGAATTATTTATGGTAGCATTTGTCTTAATCAACCTGCTGTATACAAAAGCTGCAACATTCACGCAGCAAAAATGTGTAAAGTAGCTTATTTGCCACATGCTTTTACTTAAAATCAATATTATCTTAATCTTGGATGAAAATCAGAAAAAAAACACCTGCTTGATTAAAAGTGCTATGCTTGTAAAAAATTAATGCAATGTCATTTCCTTTATTATGTCGTGGGGTCGTGTCATGCCGTGTTAAACCACAGCAAAACTATGTCATTCAATGTTTCACATACATACCTACATATGTAAATTCATACGTACATATATTTTTAGTCATCCCCACCGACACAATGTAGGCTTATACCTTTATCCTGGCTGAATGCAGATTTTGACGTTGTAGCAAAAACAAATGAACTACCTAGACATTGCGCAGGTCGACATAATACCCAAGTAATTATAATGCCATGCATTTTGTAAAACACAGCATGAAGAACGATCACATATTCGCACATATAGGATTATACATACACACCTTATACATAGGTTTACTCACATACATATATCGTGTTTTTGTTGTAAACCGCAGCACCTTGTAGGATGTCACTCACTTAACGCGGAACAAAGCAGCAGCTTTTCTAGTGCCGATGCTGGCACTACTACTTCGTATGTATGTATGTATGGATGTATGTATGTAAGTGCGAAAATAGAGTGGTGTTATGCATTATTATCCTCTGAACTTGCGTGAGCGAAAAAAAGACCTAGAATGAATACAGGGGCAGAAAGAGAGTAGTACGGACTCTCCTTTAAATTTTTGCATAAGATTAACTGCAAAATTGCGTGCATACTGAGTTGGAGAATTGCTGAAATGCCGGTAAAAGAATCATGTGATGATGCAATTCTGAATTTTTCCTTTGAAATGGAATGAAGATTTATTATTAAACAGATGCAGAGACTACTTATACATACATATACATATGTGCATTAGGGTGGTCCAAAAATGGATGTGGGGGTGGGGGGGAAGTAAAGTCGGAATTGTAACACTCTCATCCCCTAGGTCTGTTCTTAATTGAAAAAGGCCATACATATTTTATATGAAAAAAAAACACTTTTAGTGAAAATGGTATTTAATTCTTGAAAATCAATATTTTTCGATCGGAGATTTCTGTTTCTCTTTAGGAGACTTCCAATTCTAGAGCGCATAAAATTAAATAACCTGGATGCAGACACTCTGACCTAATGCTGGATTTCCACTTAGCATTAAATGGCAAACATTTCAATGAAAAAGTTGGGCATTAAAAAATACCAGTGTCATTACGTTAAAAAATAGTCACTAAATTAATTTCCCACATGGTATTTTTTAAATGCCTCCAATTTTTATGTGATTTCAATGAAAGAAAGATTCTTACCCATTAAATAACGATTCAGTAAGAGTAGAACTATAGTAGATACGGTAGTTTGAAATCGCTGTATTTCCTGATCATAGTACTTGATGTGAAAAACACATTTGGCCTAGAAAATTAAGCGAAAATATTGGTTTCGCAGGATCGTGAATATCCAACTACTTATATAGACTAATCAAAAGCTACTTCCACAATGGCAAGGAACGGCCAAAATAGAGACTGTATAGAATTGACAACAACAACCACTCTGTCAAGTTTAAATAGCTGCAAATCAGCTGCACTTGATAGTAGTTGGTTGAATAAGGAAAATGCATTTAGCAACAAGAGTTTACGGGGTGGTTAACGCTTCTGAATTTGCACATCGAATACACAGGTTCGATCCCTGCAGAGGTCTAGAAAAAAAGAAGTCAGATGAGGAGATGTGGTGATCTCCGAATTAGCTGCTGTAACTTCTGCCGCTTAGACATTGTCGCTTAAACAATTTTTCCTATTAAAACAATCGTGGTACAAAGCTCAATAAAAATATTAAAAATAAAATAGAAACTTTCGATGATGTTTCACATATGTCCATTCTCAGTGCACTTCTCTGTAATAATGTGTACGTAGTACCCCGCGAGTGAAACTGCCGCTATAACTTACCATAATAGGATTTGCTGATGGCATTGCCTTAGTGATAACTACGAAGTACTTGCAAAAAATTTGCGATATAGCAGCGACATATGTTTGACAACTGTTAGAGCTTGGCTCATCTCACACGGACTCCAGCTTGCGGAACAGAAGAGCGAGGTGGTCCTTATAATATGGTGCAAAAACCCGAAACACGTAGCCCTGAGAGTCGACGAGCAATTGGTTTCAACTAGCAGTGAAGTACTTAAGAATCTTTATAGAGAGCCAATGCAACACTGTAGGCAGTTCATGCTCATGAGAAAAGAGTTTACATAGTATATGAGCAAATCTCACAAGTTGTTACATTTACAAAAATCTGTTTTTGGTCGAAAAAGGTGTTAGAAAATGCTTTATATTCAGTTTTGTATAAACAACAAGATTCCATAGTGAAATTGTGTTTAAATTAAATCTTGAAAAATATATACAAAAAAAAGTAAAAAATAAACTCATGCTCATATAACCGTAGTCGCGTATGTAACGTATACGCCCCGTAGCACTACACGAAGGCATCTAAAAGTAAATAATTATTGGCATGGGAGATTTTTATGCACATATTACTTTCTTCATGTACATAAAAATTTTAGAATACATTTCGCATGTGTCTATAAAAGTTTTAAAAATGAAATTTTAGTTTCTCGAATCAGTCATCTTTAAATATGTGTAATTTTCTTTCATTCGGTGACACACCAGTTTTATTACACTATGTTCATTGATTTCGGCAAGAAGCACATTTTCACCGGTCTATTCTAACATTTTGAAGTATCTTGAATTATTAAAACTAAACAAAACAAGTAAGAAAGAAAGTCTAAGTTCGGGCGGAGCCGAACATTAAATACCCGGCGCAAGTATTAAATATATGATTTTTCACCTTTCCGAAACCTTCCGCTAGATGGTAAGCCGGGGTGTATCAATTTTGAGTAAACTAGCGTCGTTAAATTTCGAAATATTGCAGTTTCAAGCATTTCTGCAATTTACCGTTATATGAAAAGCGGCCGTAATTTTAGTCCGATTTCAATATTTTTCTACGTTTTTCTTTATGTGGCCAGCACAATAACCATACCGAGTTTGATACAAATTGGTAGAACAGTTACGGATATACATATGTATATGTGATCATAAGTGGGCGGCGCCACGCCCATTTTCCAAAATTTTACCATAAACGTATTTCTTAGTAAAGAATTGTTGCAAGCATCAATTTTGAATAAATAAGCTTTAATATTTACTGTATTTCTCTAAATTACCGTTATATGGGAAGTGGGCGTGGTTATTGTCCGATTTTTTAAATTTTCGGTCATTTAGTATGCTGTATTAAGGGCAAGTTTGGAAGAAATTGGTGCAGCGGTTACCAAGATATACACATTAGGCTGGGTCGATTTTGTATGGGGGAAAACAAAAGTCATTTGACCGCATTGTAATAGTAATATTATGATGTCTTAGGTCTCAGCCAATTGTTATTGGCCACGAAAGATTAATTTAAAACTTATCTTTAGCCCGCGCAATTGAATCAAAGTGTATGAATTTTGAAAATGAAACTTTGGCTTGTAATATCTATGGAATGCGTTATTGTTATAAACATGACGATATATCAAATTAAGGGCTATTAAATTTAGAACCTCACGTCCATTTATCATTTTTCAATAAGTCTACACGTTTTTAAGATATTAAAATAAAAAATAAGAAAACTATGATTTTCCCTTATGAATTTTCAATTCTTCATTACTTCAGCAACCAAGTGAAAAATACAAAAACGTGAGACGAGATTTATTTCAAACCTTTTAATGTTTATATAATATTAAAATGACCATGGACTTGGTCAGGCCGATTTGGTCAGTTTTCAAGATCGTGGTGAATGAATGTATTGTCAAAGATTAGGAATCGTTCGACAAATTAATAGTAGTTTCAAACATATAAGTATTTACATACATTACAATTAGGGTGAGAAACGCCCATTTTGAGTCCATTTTTGCAGTCTTGAAAACTGGTGCGGCATGGTTTCATTAGTCGCCGCAGAAGCACATTTTTCGCGGTTTCTAAATTTGCCGTTATATGAAAGTAGGGGACGTGCAATAAGTGTTTAGATATACATAAATATTTTAGTTAATTCCATTATGTGAAAAAGTGTCTGTAAGTAAATGCAACAGTCTTTAACATATCCTGGGAAATCCTTTTGCGGACTCTCCAATTGGATGATATTGCTTTGCATTCAGCTTGAACGAAAAAAGTCACTCGCTTGCACAGTTTTCTGTAATCCGGTTCTTTTATTTAAAGGTTATTTATACAATTGAAGAGAAATTTTTTTAGAAAAAAACTGGAAATCCACTTAAGTTTTTCGATATAACTTTGGTAAATGTTACTCGATCGGTGCGTAATAATTAACAAATTTAAGGCGAGACTTAATGTTACTGATTATTGATAATAATATGACTAAAATAGTTCAGATTATAAACAAATTATTTAAAATAAAAAAAAATCTTGAACAAAATTTTTTATCATTTTCTTATATTTGCAATTTTTATATTGTATGCATAAACATAAGTAAACCAATTAGTGTGTCTAGAAGTTGTGCCTGTTCAGTGTTTCCATACTAATTTGCATAAACAAAATTTTTCCGCGATGATGGAAAATAATGGCTATTCTATTAGAGCTACCGAAATTTTTCCTAAATTTGCAAAAAATCGCAAACTATAGCTAATATTAAAAAAGGATTAGAATATTTGGAACTAGCGATCTAATTGCACGCCAGCAATATTAATATTGTTCTTTACATATTTTGACTATAGGCCAGTGCAATTATCAAGAGAACAATTAAAATTTTCTTGAAAATAGATGAGTTTGAGATTAACGATAAGATAAAGGGCTGCGCGAAATGATAGTTGACTTTATCTTTTGCGTTAAAGGATTCATTATCTAATAATATGCACCAAAATTTTTGGCTACACCCAGCATTTTTAACAAGAATTAGTCTTATTCGATTAGTGTGCTGTGGGTCACTTGGCGGTAGATGCGCGGGCTCTTACAATTAAAATGAAAGACTAATATTTCGCAGGCTTGTTGTTGACTTCATGATACAATATATTTTCACAATTACCAAGGGATTTGAGAAAAATTAGATTTTCGACCCGCCCTAATACACATCTTACCATAAGTGGGCGTGGCTACGCCCATTTTCCAAAAATTTATAATATTCTTATTTTTCGTGTGAAAGTTATTGTAAATATCAATTTTGAGTGAATTATCTTCAGTAGTTACTAAAATATCGCAGTTTTCGTATTTCTGGAAATTACCGTTATATGGGAAGTGGGCGTGATTACTGTCCGATTTCGCCCATTTTCAATACCAACCTACCTTGGATTAACGGAAACTTACATACCAAATTTCGTTGAGATATCTCATTTTTTGCTCGGGTTATCGTGTACACGGGCGGACGGACAGACGGACAGACGGATAGACGGACAGACAGACAGACAGACATGGCTTAATCGACTTCTCTATTCATTCTGAGCATTTATGTATACATTTGTCTATATCTATCTCGATTCGTTTTGGCTGTTACAAACAACCGCAATGTGAACAAAATTAATATACCCTTGTGCACAAGTGCGCTCGGGTATAAAAATAGTCATTATGTCTGTTTCCACGCGGGATTTTTTAAATGGCATACATTTTTCCTAATTTTAGTGCCTAGTCGAAATTCGACATAAGGAGGTCGGTCTCATTTTGTTGGCCTGCGTTTTTAAGTGAAGCTTTAAAAATATTTGATTATTCTAATGTTAATATTCGATTGCAATTTGGGGAGTCACACATAAATGAAATTGCGTCATTTCGCAATCGAGTATTTAGTCACGATATCTAACTTATTTCACTTACCTCGGTTTTTGGCCAGTCACTTCCGAGAATGTTGGATTATCCGTTAGCACTGTCCCGTCATCATCGACCAACACATGAGAGTAGTCAGTCTTGTCAAGCCCGGTCACCAGCCGTACTAAATCACTGAAGGGATCATGCGGCTCTTTCTCCAATTTCCTAATTGCTATCAGATCCTCCTTCGCTGCTGCATCTTGCTGCACTCCACTGGAACCTGCTGCTGCTGCTGCTGCTGCTGCACCTGCAGTACCACCAGCAGAACTGCCACCTGCCGCACTGCCACCGGTTCGAGTTTGTGTAGTTGTCGGCGTAGCTGTCTCCTTCGAACCGGATGAATTGCTACAAAACACAAAACAAAATAAAGGTGAAACAAACGTAAACACTTTATAGAGAAATACGTACATAAATGCGACAAAATTATGATTACCACATATTACTAAAAGTTTAACTTAGGACATGAACAACAGTGAGCGTCACGTCTACTATACACATGTATATATTATGTAGATATATAGGCAGGATATTATATAAAATTTGTAATTACTGAATATCTCAAGTTGTTTTGCCGCTGCTGCTTGTTTGGAAATTAGTTTAGTTTCAATAAAAGTTTGTGTAAAATAATTATGATTCAGTAAAAGCAGAGTTAATAGCAAAATGCCAAGGCGAATCATTTGCGGGTGTTTTTGTGTGCAGTTAAGATGAGTTTGACAGCGAAGTGATAGAAACCGAACAGGCTTTGATGAGTACTGTGTGAATAAAACCGGTTGCCGTTGAATGTTCTCAGCTGAGTTTTGGTAAGTACACTTTGAGTGCTTTTCACTCCCCATATGTATGTATGTTTATGCCAATGGGCGTTTTGAATGTGCAGTTACATACGTGTATGTTCTTGTTCATACATACATATGTACATATGTATGTAAATACTATTGCCGATGCTTGAGGCAACTGTGATAAGTTTATATTGCACAACTACTTCGAAAGCAATTCATGCTGAAAGCTTTTTAAATGTTTTTGCAATTAATTTTCATTTGCGGAACGGCATACTGCAATTTCATAAGGACTTAAATGAGAAAAAAAAGGTTTGCTAAAGTCACGTTACAACTTCTTTTTTATCACAGCCATCTTTGCAGAAATACTAATTTCCACAACATATGTACAATGGAATCGGGTGAGAATTTTTAATCATGTCTTTAATTATTTGCATTAGTTTTATTTATTGGACCTTTCCAAAGTAATGTACAACAAATTATAACATCAACATTGAGTATTATCTTCTCAAACGGCGATGAAAATCGATTGATAAATAAACAAGTTGTGAATGGTCAAATGAAAATGTGCAATAAATGTTTGTATGAAATAGGGGCGGGAAATAATGTTACTCATACGCCATATCGTACATAGCCCTACACGTACATACTCGTAAAAGGCGTATGAGTAACCCCTTAATCTTTACATGTAGAACTAATATAAATGCCTTCACGAAAAGCTCTTTTTACCACTTTAGTTAGACCAATATAAGAATACGGATCTTTTTTTTGGAATCCCGGTTACCAAACTCATTCAGAAAGGATTGAATAAATTCAAAAACAGTTCTTGGTTTATGCATTGCGATATTTTAGCCGAGCTCAATAATTTTCCTACACTTGCAAGTCGTAGAGAAATGACACATATAATATTTATCATACAATTAATGACAGGCTTGATTAATAGCCCATCCGCTCTGGTTGAGGTACACTTTAATATACTCTCTCGAGTATCAAGACACTTTCGCACTCTGGTTTATGAAGCCATGCAATATTAATTTTGAATTAAACGAAACATTCCGTTGTGTGTGTGTGTTGGTTGGGTGAAAAAGGAAGGTGTTAAAACCATTGGGATTAAGTAACTAATTAATTGATTATGTAACGCAAATATTGAATTAAACATTCGAAAAACCAAGAAATCTTAAAAGAAAAAAACAAAAAAAAACTTTCATAAAATTCTCGATCTTCGAAATTCGATTTTCTAGAAATATTTTAGGTATGCAGTTTTGTAGCCAATTCAATTTTAGTGTAATAAAGTGAAAGTTTAAAGCAGCTCCAGGATTTGGCAATATTTTTTGTTTTTTTTTTTTGTTAAAAATGTCAATCATTTTCTTCCGTACAGTGTATGTCCGACGATTTTTTTATATGGACGAATCGAACAACACCTTCACTAAACACATTACTTGAAACTTTCACTTTATTGCACTAAAATTGAATTGGCTACAAAACTGCCTACTCAAAATATTTCTAAAAATCGAACTAAAACCTCGAATTTTTTACGAAAGTTTTTGATCTTTTCAAATGTTACACAAAGATTGAAACTTGGATTTACATGGTTTTGGTTAAATAATATCCGATATTTTTATGAACAAATAATTAAATAAAAACAATTAAGATAAATGGTCAAATATAGCCAATATTTAAAATGCACCCAAATGTGCAAAAAGAATAAAAAAAAAATAAAAAATAAACTATTCTAATGAGATAAAGAAAATGGAAAACAGGAAATATTGTTTGTTTTTTTTTCATATTTAATTTTTCAGCAAACCCTCAACATTTCAAATAATTGGATAAATTAGATCTCTCTAAATTATCTAAAAAATAGTACTATTTTTAAATGCGAACAAAAATAAAACTAAAATACATTTTGAAGAACGACTTTATCACGAATTCTCTCTCTTATCACCGTGAATCGAGCCCATATTGCTTAAATGGAAATTGGTACACTCATGCTGTTCTCTGGTAGATTAGTATGCTACAGCAATTTTTAATAAGGTCTTAATAATAATATATTGGCGCTTACACATATGTTAGTGCTCAAATCCTGCTCCCAATAAAAAACTCTTATTCATTTATTTATTTATTTATTTACATATCGATCCTTAACCGCCAAAAAAAATTAGGTGAAATTGTTTTGAAAACTTAATATTTTTATGCATCAAGATGCCTTAGTAACACTTCTGCATCCAAAAGAAAATTAAATAAAATGCCAAGTTAATTTATATGGGAAATTTATTTAACACGGGTTTTTTCAGCCACAAAAAAATTATAATTTAAGTAAATTTATTTCTGATTTTTTTTTTTAATTTTTATTGAGCTTGGGGACGTTATTATTGAAAATTTTTGTGGAAAAACAGCAATAAATGTATTTCAAAATAAATCGTTACTAGGCCAGTAAATAATAACAAATTTTGAAAATTTCTCTTTAAGGAGCAAAGGAGCAAATGAAATTTTTTAGCTCTTTGCTTCAGCTTAGCTAAAGTCCTTTGCTACTTAGCTCCTTGCTCCGCTTCGCTCCGAAGCCATGCTCCAAAGGGGCATTGTATTTTTATGAGAAGTGGTTTTTCACACTCTGAGGTTAAGAAAAAATCTTTTTTCCTGCATTTTTTTGCGATGTTGCTTTGACCCAGGTCCTGAGGAGTAGAAGCACGCACTGTTTACCTCTACACTACAGCGGCCGCCTTAACCAACCGAAATATTTTCATAGATCAGAGTAATATATTAAAAGTTAAAGCTACACTCTAAAAAAAAATTGTGTAGATTTCCTACCTAAAACGTAGGTTACTGATTTCCTACCTTATTATTCGCGAAATTACATGCTCGATTATTCAACGAATAGTTTGTTTAAATTTCGGACTTTTTAGAGTGTAATATAGCGGCTGCGGTGTGCGTAAATTTACTAAGAAAGTGTGTACAAGCTACAAAATACACATCAGCTGTTTGATTTCACCCTTAGAATTGTGTAAAGCCACTAACAAAAAGGATTTCTACACACGAAACTATGTAATCGAGGAAAATACATATTCATCGTGTAAATTTAACAAAAAAAAATTTAAAACTAAACAAAAGTATACTCGATTTATAGTCGCATTTTTAAACAGATTTTTTAGAGTGTACTCAATTATGTAAAGAACCCGTCAACATGTTCAGCTATTGCTCTTCAGTCTCATGTGTGTTCTTCTTACAATTTAATAGTCCTCGCAAATTTTCTTTCCTACATATTTCACTTCCAGTTTGCAAAAGCATAACATTTTATTTATCTAAACATATCAAAAAATAAATAAAGCCAACTTTTTAAATTACCCAAAATTTATGTTCAGCTTTTCTTCCAGGCTTCAAATCACTCTCGTTGACTGTTTTTTTTTTACTTTAAGCTACTACAATCAATGAAGGCAGTGAAACTTCTAATCCATGATATTAGCTTAACTGTGTACTCTCAGCTATCTTCGCGAAAGTTTTATTTTAACCAAACAGTGGAGTTAAGTTTCAGCTACGAAAGTTGACAGCCTCCACAAAGTTAAGACGCGCGCGTGAACTTTCGCCAACAAACAAAGATTGAATTACAGTAAGCGGATAGTTGCTTTGGCTGATACTCAAGATCTCATATTTTATTGTTGCTGATACATTATACACCGTCACGCCTGTTAGCAACTTTGCCCACTCTGCTTAATGCATAAAAGAGGAGGCGGTTAAGTCGCGAATGTTAGCTGGAATGTGGATAGGCACTAAAGCAAGCGAATCAATCTAATTTTCGAATGTTACGAGTATAGGCAAAAGTCTTACTCGTATGTACATTGACATATGTGAGTTTCACTTTTATTCTTAAAAGTACGCCTATTTTTTTTTTTACTTAAGCAGTTTTATTACCAAAAAGTTCGATTTGCAAGTCGGTTGAGTATTTGCAAATTATTTCTCTTAGAATGTAAATTACCTGCTCTACTGCATACATTTCATTTCATTTGCATATAATATGGTTGTCTAAATCCAAACTTAGTATAAATATACAAATGCACGTGCACATGTCAATTTGCCAAAAAGTTTCTCACTTTCCAGCATACCCAACGTAAATACTCTATTTGCATATTCTAAACATTACTTCTACCGAATTGTTGCATGCAAGTGGGTCGGTGAAATGTTTGGCTCAAATTGCTTAAAGTTTAAGTGCAATACGCTTGTGTTGATAGTCCATTCCAACAGGTAATTGTTTGCTGAAAATGTCTTGACAAAGTGATAATAAAAATTGCGGAAATATTTGCTGGATACAAACGACTTTATCCCATTTACGAATCGAAAGTTTTCGCAGCAGAGTTCATTGCATATATTTTAAGGTAGATGAGAAAGAAAACGACAGCTTATACAAGGAAATTACATATTGAAGTGAAACTTCTTTAGCAGCGGTTGGTTGGTTGGGAGTAAACTCAACGGAAATTGCACACGGAAATGGTGCAACGGAAATGATGCAACGGAAATGGTTGGGGCTGAAACAAGATGCATACACTCAAGATGCACATGGTATTAATTAAAAAAAAAAAAACTTGTTAATAAAAGGTTAAAGGATAACACCACAAATACCAATACAAAAATGTAAGTAAAGTTCGTACATACTAGATAAAGAAAAGGATAAAGGAAAATATAAAAAATAAAAACAAAAACAAAGATGCGTAAAGATAAAGGCAAAAATGAAGACCAAGGTAAATTTAAACACTTTACCTATATACATATACTAGCAGACCCGGCGAATTTTGTCCCGCCCAAAATTTTTATATATTTTATTGAAACTTTTTGGTCCAACATTTTCACCAACAATTCACGTTTACGATTTTCATTGGCACATTTGTCTGCTAAGATTAAGGTTTGGTGGTCATTTGCCGCTTTAAATAACCTAAGGAAAGTGTTATATCCGTTCTTGAAATTCTCCAGTTGTCCGGCATTTCATAGCACGGTTATTCGCAAAGCTAAATACATTTTTTCCTCTTCACTCCCTGGTGGCAACGATGACCCGATTCTATAGTGAATGTCCTAGAAGCTTTACAGTATAGTAGGTGGCAATTTCAAAAAGGGTGCGAATCATTGTTCTACAGAAATGCAATATACATATACTTATTTCATACGAAATACCTTAAAACTTTTTGAACGCATAATAATATTAGAAAATTACATCCATTGGGCCAAAGGCAACGCAGGAGCGTTCGATATACTCAATGGTGCAACCGGTCGATTTAATCTGACCTTCACGGCCCCTTTTCTCACTTGGCTATTTTTAGTAATAGCTCGACTTCAGCACCACTTGGCAGCACGTTTTTGCAATAGCATTGCATACATATTTAAAACATTAGCCAAATCGGATCATAAATAAGATTTTTAGTAATAACTCAACTATAGCGCCAACTGTCGGATTAAATTGTGAAACTAAACCATCCAGAGACCCACTCAAATACACAAAAAGTTTCGTTAAAATCCGTACAACCATCTAGGAGGATTTCAATCACAAACACACCTACAGAAGAATAAAAACATTCATTCAAAGATAGCTAAAGGTCGGTACGTTTGTAGGCCTCGCACCCCTTTTCAAATAGCCCAAATTTTCTCCATGAGTATGGGCTTGATTTCAACTATATACATATCACGATACGAAGTTCCAGTACTGTACCATGAATACTTTCAAAGATATGCAGTATAAAACTTCGATTTATATGGGAGGTGCCACGCCCCCCTTTCCAACAGCTGCCCTCTTTCTTCATGAGTATGCGATTGATTTCGTATATCTCCATACCAAGTTCCAGAACTCTACCATGAACACTTCCAAAGATAGGCAGTATGAAAAATTCGGTTTGTATGGAAGATGCCACGCCCCCTTTTCCAATAGTTCCAATTTTTCTCCAAGAGTATACGATTTATTTCGTACATCTCCATACAAAACTCTAGAACTCTACCAAAAAATTTCCAGAGATCAGCAGCATGAAAAATTCGGTTTGTATGGGAGATGTCACACCCCTTTTTACAATAGCTAAAATTTTTCTCCAAGGGTATGCGATTGATTTCGTATATCTCCATACCAATTTCCAAAACTCTGCCATGCACACTTTCAGAGATATGTAGCATGAGAAATTCGGTTTGTATGGGAAGTGCCATGCCCTCTTTACATATAGATTTTTTCAGACTAAAACCATCCTTGGGACACGTGCGGCAGGTGGCAGTTTCAAACAAATCGGTTCAGCCGCTCTCGAGCCTTGCGAAAACTAACAAACGGCTTTCTAAATATATATTAGTTGTGATATGTTATATATTACAATTATATTTTGACAGTATCCGTTGTTTCTGATTGGCGCAAAAAAATCTTGTCTAGTGACGAATTCGCCCCTTGACATGGTCGTTACTTAAAGCCATTTATATTCGAAATTGCATGAAAATTGGAAAACAGGAATCTATAAGCTTATCCAGGCAAAAAGCTACCTACGTACCGAATTTTAAGCAAATCGGACCATAAATACGATTTTTTGGAATAGATCGGTCCCTGGTCCACTTCTCGGAAAAAATTGATCATATATGCTAATACATGCTAAAAAGCTACCTGCGCACCCCTGGTCCACTTCTCGGACAAAATGGATCATATATGCTAAAAACCTACCCACGTACCGAATTTTAAGCAAATCGGACCGTAAATACGATTTTTTCGAATAGATCAGTCCCTGGTCCACTTCTCGGAAAAAGGGACCATATATCCTAGTATATGCTAAAAAACTACTTACGTACCGAATTTTAAGCAAATCGGACCATAAATGCGATTTTTTGGAATAGATCGGTCCCTGGTCCACTTCTCGGAAAAAATTTATCATATATGCTAATACATGCTAAAAAGCTACCTGCGCACCGGATTTTAAGCAAATCGGACCGTAAATTCAATTTTTTCGAATAGATCGGTCCCTGGACCACTTCCTGGAAAAATGGGTCATATATGCTAATATATGCTAAAAAGCTACTTACGTACTAAATTTTAAGCAAATCGGACTATAATAAGATTTTTTCCAATAGACCGGTCCCTGGTTCACCTACCCGAAAAAAAGTAAAATTTTTCTAGCCTAAAACATGGTGGTTACCGAAAGCTATTTGTATACAAAATTTCATGAAAATCGGACCAGCCGTTCGCGAGATTACCTGTTACAAAAAAAAGGGACTTCTCTTTATATAATTAGTATAGAATAGATAGGTAGATTAGTATAGATAGAAGATAAGGGCAAAGGTGAAGGGGAATATGTAGACGAAGCAAATAATAATCAAAGCAAAAATAATGATAAATATAAGAAAAAGATGAGGATGAGGATACCGCAAAAAGGAAAGATGAAGATAGAGGAAGAAAGACGAAGAAGATTAGAGTAAGGGTGAATATAGAGAAAAGGACTGGATTTAGATATTTTCGGGATTCTCGGGATTTATCGATATAATAATCGATAGTTGTATCGGTTTTGTTATCGAAATGTTTGTCAATTTTACTATCAATATTTTCAGAACTAATCGATATTTTTATCGATTTTGTGATCGATATTTTTAACGATTTTGTTATCGATAATTTTCATTGACATTGTTATTGGATTTGTTATCGATATTGTTATCGATTTTGTTATCTTTTTATCGAATTTTTTATCGATATTGTTATCGATTAGTTATCGACTTTGTTGTCGATTTTGGTATCGACATTTTTATCGATTTTGTTATACTTATTCTTATCGATTTTTTTATAGATTAGTTATCGATTTTTTTACCAATTATTTATCGATTTTGTTATCGATTACTTATCGATATTTTTATCGATTTTGTTATCGATTTTGTTATCGATATTTTTATCGATTTTGGCATCAATATTTTTATCGATTTTGCAATGATCGGATAAACCAAATTAGCATGGGGCCACCTCTGAGGTACCACCTTGCTTTTAAAAATGAATTATGGAAATCGGTTAACGTGGTGCAAAATTATGCCGTAACATAAAACAAAAAAAAATATTCGGAATTGATAACCTCCTCTTTCTTTGAAGTCGGTTTAAAATATATGTTCATATCAATGTACCAGAAAAATGTTCCCCGTGCACTTCTGAGTCGAAAGCCTTCTTGCGAGGCAAATTAAAACATTACAAGTAAAAAAGTCTAAGTTCGGGCGGAGCCGAACATTAAATACCCGGCGCAAGTATTAAATATATGTTTTTTCACATTTCCGAAACCTACCGCTAGATGGTAAGCCGGCGTGTATCAATTTTGAATAAATTAGCGTCCTTAAATTTCGAAATATTGAAGTTTCAAGCATTTCGGAAATTTACCGTTATGTGAAAAGCGGCCGTAATTTTAGTCCGATTTCAATAATTTTTTTTTTTAAACCACACCGAGTTTGGTACAAAGTGGTAGAACGGTTACCGATATACATATATGTGATCATAAGTGGGCGGTGCCACGCCCATTTTCCAAAATTTTACCACAAACGTATTTCTTGGTAAAGAATTGTTACAAGCATCAATTTTGAATAAATTAGCTTTAATATTTACTGATTTATCGAAAATTTTGTATTTCTCTAAATTACCGTTATATGGGATGTGGGCGTGGCTATTGTCCGATTTTTTTTATTTTCGGCCATTTAGTATGCTGTACCAAGGCCAACAACTGTGTCAAGTTTGGAAGAAATTGGTGCAGCGGTTACCAAAGTATACACATGTAACCATAAGTGGGCGTGGCTACGCCTATTTTGCAAAAATTTATAATATTCTTATTTTTCGTCTGAAATTTATTGTTGTGAATTTATTGAGTGAATTATCTTCAGTAGTTACTAAAATATCGCAATTTTCGTATTTCTGGAAATTACCGTTATATGGGAAGTGGGCGTGGTTACAGTCCGATTTTGCCCATTTTCAATACCAACTTACCTTGGATTAACGGAAACCTACACACCAAATTTTTGCTCGAGTTATCGTGTACACGGGCGGACAGACGGACAGACGGACGGACAGACAGACATGGCTTAATCGACTTCTCTATTCATTCTGAGCATTTATGTATACATTTGTCTATATCTATCTCGATTCGTTTTGGCTGTTACAAACAACCGTTATGTGAACAAAATTAATATACCCTTGTGCACAAGTGCGCTCGGGTATAAAAATATTAACCTGGGACAATTTGGGTTATACAACAAATAAAATAAAAAATTAATTTTTTTTTATAAAATCTTCAGTAAAGATATTTCTAGAGAAAAAAGATTTTTTTTTTAGTTTTAGTAAACTTTTTATGGTTTTTGAAGATTTTGAAATCACTTTTTAACAAAATTTAACAAACTTTAACAAAACTTTTAACTAAATTTTTCTGCCAACACTGCAGCGAGATTTAATTACAGGTTTTTTAGTAATTTGGGGATTATACAACCATAAATAAATTGATATAAATAGCTGATAAAAGTATTAATAAATATGTTGATAAAAATAACGATTCAAACGTCGATAAATAAATCAATAAAATGTTGATAAAATATTGACAACTAAAATTCTTAAAATGACAAAAGAATCCCGCGAATGCCGAGGTAGTCACGAAAACCCCTAAACAGTTCCGATATTTGCGAAAAAGTCCCAAGAATAGTGCCCAAATTGAGGTCTGATGGTTACGTGTGGTGAGTACGGGTGTGATGAGTTCAGTTGTGGTGAGTTAAGGTTTGGTGAACTTATATGTGGTAGGATGAGAAGTGTGGTGACTTTGCGCTTGGTGAGTTGATTTAAGGTGAATTGGAGTGAGTTGTGTTAAGATAAGTTGAAGTGAGCGTAGGGTAGATTTTTGAAATTTTTTCTAAATCATAAAGTATTTAGTTTGCAAGTATTTAGTCATCGAGACTAAATACCTTGCTACTTTAGTGAAAGTACATTGCCATCTTCAAAGTACCTGAGTACTTTGGCCCAGAGTATTTAGCGTCTGATAAATACTTTCATTTTTTTTTTACTTTAATATCCAACAGCTCATAAATGCCTGAATGTATAAGAATTTTTAGTTCAGTATTTAGCAACTTTTTAAGTTAGATAACTTCAAATATTAAATATTTGAGTAATTAGTACCCAAACTGGGACTTTATATACAAAAGTATTTAGCAGTGCCCATAACTTGTATAAAAATAAAGAGTCAAACTTTCTGAAACGAGCCACTAAAAATTAAGTAGTAGAATTTCGAATATGTGTCGGCAGATTTCCAAAGGTCTATATGTGAAAATTAATGCGCTATATAGCTATAGCTAATTCAATAACATAAACTGTATTAATCAAAGCTTCAAACTTTGTTCAAAACTCGCAAAAATTCAACAAATTTTAAAATATTTACCAAAATTTAACCTTTTTAAAAAAAATTTTGTATGTATTTTTCTAGTTCATTAACTTTTAATATGATAAAATTTCAAGTTGGACAAAAATCTCGTTAATTAAAAAAAAGTATTCTTTGCTAACAGTGTTTCCCATTTTCTCTTTAAAATATAATATAAGAGCAAGCGGCATTAACAACTCACAAAATACTCACAAGGATGCTAAATTAATCGCTTACATGCTGGCAACTTGTGTACATACAAATTCGATCCATAACTTCCTTCCCTAATTAGAGCTTTCAACATTCAAAACTGTGGAAATGCAAACCGTTCACAAAGCAACCATCTTAAATGCATTGAATGCAAAAGAAATCCTTTTAAGGCAATAACTAACCGACAATGCAACAGCAATAGCCACA
This sequence comes from Rhagoletis pomonella, assembly GCF_013731165.1. Taxonomy (NCBI): domain Eukaryota; kingdom Metazoa; phylum Arthropoda; class Insecta; order Diptera; family Tephritidae; genus Rhagoletis; species Rhagoletis pomonella. The sequence continues at coordinate 58,157,240 of NW_023458558.1, forward strand.
GGCATTTACAAGTTGTTTCTTTGCACCAAAAACCACTTTACGCAAACTTCAAAGTTTATATTACCACACTGCCTGCCCAAGGTAGTGTTAGTCAAGAAGAAATGAAAAATGCACAAAAGCATCTTAAAGCCTGCGAAGGCATACAAATATACGCATGTATGTAAATATGTTTACAATTATGTATGTATACATGTATTTGGTGGCCCACAAGTTATTAATTAATTAAACGTTTTACAGTTTAAATATGCAGCGGTGTATTGCAACACCCTCCAACATCTCCAGATTTACGCCCTTAGCATTCTGGAAATTCAACAGTTGGCTGTTTTACGTAGTGCAGAGCATGAAGAATGGAAGCGCGCATGCCGCATTCAAAGGATTTCGCGATTTCGCAAAGCCCATGCATAAAGGCATATCGCCAACCAAACTAAGTAATATTGCTTGCTCGACATCACATTTAGTGTCCATCTTTAAGCCGCCGCACTGGCTGCTGGCGATTTCTCACTTTCGCCTTAAAAGCCAGTGGCAGTCAGCGGGTTTTGCTGCAGCTGCAATAATTTTGTTTGCTGCCCGCTACGCTGCACCTAACTGTTAAGGCATTTAATAGCTTTTAGTGTTGCTACTGCAACAACAACTGTGCCTAAAGGGGGGAAAGAAATGTGCATGCTATTATACTCTAGATACACACAAACACTTTACACTACAAAAATGTATGTATTGTTTATTCCTTAACTCAGCGCCTGTTGTTGTTATCGCTTTTGCATTTTCCGCAGCTTTCCTAGCCGCTGCATTTCCTTTACGCTTACTCCTTCCGCAATTTACGCCATTTTGATGTTTTATTACTTGGTTTCCGTAACCGCATTAAAGGCACAACATAAACCAGCTAACATGCCGACCAAGCAAGCCAGGCCAGCAAGCAATAAGGCAGGCACACCAGCAGGCAAAATAACCACGCAGCTCGCCGCACAGCTGCAAAAGACAGCAAAGCGTGAAAGCGAAGTCCAGAAATGCTTTTAAGGTGGCAAGTAAGAAGAGAGCTTATGGCATTTGAAGCCTAGAACGGCAACACGAACAGCGGCAATGGTATGAAAAACGTTAGTGCCACCGCTTTGCTCTAAGTCAATTCGTATATCCTGCTTCTGCTGTCACTCCATAGCCCATAAGTAATTTTGTATTAAGGCGTTCGGTGCTGTCTTAACTATGGCTTGCTGTTTGCTTTGTGCAGTGCGCGCAAGGGTGCCCTCGTCGCCATCCAGCGATGACGATGTACTATTGAAAAACTTACACACGTACATACTTATGTACATTAGATTGCATTACCAAAAAAAGTTGCGCTTTTTCCGCAGGGATTACAAAATTTATTATATTTTAAGACGTCCAGCAAAATATTTCGGAAAAATATTAAGATTTAAGTGAGCTGGACCGATTTGAAAATACCTCCAAAAATGTAGTTTTTTATGAATAAAAATAGTTTCTTAAAGAACTTTTTGAGAAAAGTCCCCTCAGATGACAAAACGGATTAAGCTTAAAAAATCTGCATACAAATATTTAAAAATCTTTTCAACGGAATCGTAAGAATGACATTTTTTATGCTGTTTTTTTTAGTTTTTTCAAAGATTGATTTACGAAAAACTTAAATAACTGGGCCAAAACTATTCTGATTTAGACTTATGGGATCTCAGTAGAAAAGGTATTTTCACACTATTTTTATTTCTGTCAAAAAAAGTCATTCGTGTCCCAATTTTTTTCCAATAACAACACATCTTAATTCAACTTTGAATGACATTCGTTCAGCCTACCTTTATTTTTCATCCTTTGAATGAGTTTATTAGCAAAGAAATAAAAAGGATGAGAAAATACCTTTTCAATGACACCTCTTAAGTCTAAATCGGAAGGGTTTAGGTTCAGTTATTCAAGTTCTTCTTATACCAATCTTTGAAAAAAGTTAAACAACAGCATCAAAAATCTTATTATTACGATTCCGTTCAAAAGTTTTTTTTAACTTTTTTAGAATATATTTATGTAAATTTTTTAAGCTTAAACTTTTTGTCATTTGAGGGTATTTTTTCAAAAAAAAATATTAAGAAACTATTTTTATTCATAAAAAAAACGCTATTTTTGGAGGTATTTTCAAATCGATCCAGCTCACGTAAATCTTAATATTTTTCCGAAATATTGTGGTGGACGTCTTAAAATATAATAGATTTTATAATTCCAATGGAAACATAGCAGCGATTTTTTTTTTGTATGGAGAGTGATGCAGTCTAATGTACATACAAGCATACAAATGCATAAGGTCGTGCTTTAAAGCATTTCTGCAAGCCATCAGCTTTTGACGCTCGGTTTATGTGTAAGCTGATTGATGCATTATGACAGTTTCTTACAGCAGTTGCTTTCTTAGTTGCGCCCTACAATGTAAATTTTATTCGTTGCCCTTATTTTTATGACCACAACGCTTTAAAGTTACTTCGTAAAATATGTGTAAATCATGACTATTCTGATGAATGTCTGTCTTCATATCAGTCTATAAAAAATATGAAATGCGCATTTTCTTTTAATTAAGTGTGAGTTTTTGATGATCAGGCAGCTTGGACCTAAAAGTGGCAACACAGTAGACTTTGAATAAATATTTCCCTTATTCATAAAAAGTAAATGGATTTAGAGAGCTTTATACAGCGGCATTCTCACATAAATGCTCGATTTAAGAAGCATTTATGCCGATTGCGTTACTTTACCTGGGCATGTCATTGGAGGTAAGCGAACAATACATGTAATGCAATGAGTAAGTGAATAAGTGTAAAATTTCGTCATGCATTTCATTATTACGATTACAGTAATCGGGAAATTAATTCTGCTTAGAAAAAATATGGATTTTTATACACCAAAATGGTTCTAAGCTATGGATTCGCGTATTAGTTTGGAATTGTTTTAATATTCTAAACAGACTCGAGGTCGCAGTACTTTCAAGAGGTTTGATTTTGATTAAGAGTATCACTTCGACTATAATTAAATTTTGCAGAATTTTCGGTAAAAGTTCCGCTCATTTACCTAACTATTAAAACTCTACAGAATATCAGTAAATCGCAATCAAAATTTTCTTGATTACTTGATAATCTTTGGCGAACTCTAACTTATTGATATTAGAGTGGTATGTTAAGGTTATAAGAACTGAGATCTAGTAAGTAAGTATCTACAGGAATAGGGTACCAATTTTGTTTAACCAAATTTTCAGAAAAGAAAGAAAACTAGTTTCTCAATTTTCCGAGTTTGGCGATTTTAAGCATTTTGACGTAGAATACGTCTTACGTTTCACTATGGAGGCTATGCTGAAATGTGGGGGTTGTAATTTTTTGAGCTTTACGAAAACGCTTATTGCACGAAAACTAATAAAGCGTGTTTTGAAAGAAAAGTGTGGCGTTTCAAAGCAAAAATTCCAAGCCTTTCGACAAAATTCATTTTTGTAAGTAACCAATTCTTATTTTGGGGTAAATTTTGAGCCTTTAAAGTGCTCTAGCAACTTACGATTTGAAGATTTAACTTTCATTTTCGTGACATAGGTTCCTTGGAGCAATAGAAATATGATCGTGTACAAATTATATATAAGTTCAACAAATATTGAGCATTTTAATGCAAAAAAATTGTTGAAAAAATTAGCGAATTTTTCTTTACTTCCAAAATGCTCGAAAACCGCTCGAATGATTCTGTTTTTGTTTTCTTTAATCAAAAATCCAAGATCTTTCCTTTCGTCGGGTATATGGGCAGTATTGGTTGATATCCTCTAAGTATGTTTATTTTATTCAAATATATGGGCATAAATGATAAATATGGACGGACAGACGGACAGACAGTCACCGCTTAATCGATTTCTTTTTTAATTGTAATCATTTATGTATACATTTGTCTCTATCTATCTCGATTCGTTTTGCCTGTTACAAACAACCGTTATATGAACAAAGTTATGATACCCTTGGGCACAAGTGCGCTCGGGTATAAAAATGGCGAAGAAATGTTCTTGTTTCAAATTTCCTTAAGGTACATAGTTCGCAGCTCATAAGAGCACAGGGCGACCCATTTTTGCAACAGAGATACATATATGCCTGTTTTATTATTTCGCTAAGAATGACTGGGATAGCAGGCGGTGAAACATCTGATGTCTAAATTCCTTGTAGCCTACTAGTCCCACTCACGAAATAATAGCAATTACTTATTTTATTGACCGCCTTCTTAAGAGCTGGATACCAAGCTTAATTTGGTAAAAATTTATGCACATTTTAATTAGAACTTTTGTTCGCCATTAAATAAACTTAGCTCACAAGTGCATGTCGGTTCTTCTCAACTAAAAAGGGGGTTAATTTGTCAACAGTATCCGGTACGTGGCCTTTGCCTCTTCCACAAATCAACCAGCATTTAAAAATGCCTACACACAAACATGCATAAAAATTCAATTACACATTGACATTTCGGTGCAGAATGCTTACCTCTTTTGCAGGAATTTTCGCTTAAAATCTCTAAAAGCTCCTGTGCCGCCACCACCATCATTTTCATTTGCATAACGGACACGTGACTGCTGCTGTAATAAATGCCGATTCGTCACACCGAAATCCATCTGCACATCAACCACCAACAGCAGTGTCAGCAGTATCAGTGTTGCTCCCAAACTAATTGCGAGGCGATCTTTCAGCTTCATGCTGCGCAGCAATGCCATTACGTCGACTCGTCGTCGTTTTGGAATGTTCTCGACGGAAATTGTAGTGGGTGACGTTGAACGCCTACGTGTATGCAACCTAGCGTTGTCCGGCTTCTTAGTATTGCTATCGCATGCGCCTAACTGCACGGCAACATAATCGCCAAATCTGGTTAGGCCAATTCCGTGTAACAGTGAAAGATACCAAAATTGTTGGGTTGCCTTTTGTCCTTCAGTGCCAACGGTGGTTGATGTAATCCCAGATGGCTTTGCTGTCACAGTTGCTGTGGAATTCGCTTGGCCGCTTTTGTTATTATTGCGCCTGCGCACTAATATACGCCGTTGTCGGACCGATTTGGTATAACAATCTGCCGGAGAAGATGTTGCCTCAGTTGCGTCGAATGTTGCAACGTCTGCACTTTGTTGACTTGACTTATTATGATGTAGTTCTGTGTTGTAGTTGTTATTGTTGCTATTAGCAAATTTAGCTACAAAGAGTGATTGACTCTGATGCGCTGCTGGAGTATATATTTCCGCAGCGGTTGTTAATTCAGCGTGCCTGACTGCCGAAGGCCTATTGGCACTACTAGAATTATGGTTGCAGTTGTAAAACTGATTGTTGTTGCTGTGGCAATCGCTTGTACTGCTATAATGTTGGTAATACCCTTCTGGCGTCGATAATTCGTCCTCGGCCGATTTGGACTGTCGTCGCCCTTGTTGCTGTTGCTGTTGCTGTTGCTTGTGTCGAAATTTTGTTAAACGCTCAGCTAGCGAAGCTTGCGATGCCCTCCAATCTGTCGATGTATAACCGAATTTCGCAAGGTTGTTATTGCTGTTGCTATTGCAAGTAGTTAAGTTTGTATTTTGCAAAGATTTTGCAGTTGCAGAGCTGAAAAAATATTAAGAGCATTTTGTGAGTTGGCTTTAGAACGTTTAAAAGACAATGCAATAAACATTAGGAGAATGCATGCAATTAACATTAAATACCGCATAAAATAAGATAAAGTCTGTGCTAAAAAAATTATGCAACAACCAATTGAATTTGAAGGAAAGAAGTAAAGATTTTCAAATTGAATAAATAAAAAAATTAACAAATTAAATTCACACATTAACAGCCGGTTTCACTAGCAATTTAAATGGAAAATGATTTTTTATTTTCTGTCAATTTCCATATAACATTCAAAAAATTAAAATCATTTTTCACTTAAATTTCTTTCGTGAAATTGGCTGTAAATAAATAATAAATAAATATAATTGATTAAATTTTATTGGATATTTGTTATTGATTTACATATTTCGAGGTGTATGCTGAATCTCTTAGGAAGTGTTCTGTAGTTTGCAGGTTGGAAAAGGGGGTTGTATACAAGAAATTAACGCCGAAAAGAGGCAATAATAGCAGAAGGAGGGAGACGGCAGAAGGCGTTAGTGGGCTCAGCCGAAAGATGAGTTCTACAATTTTCAACTTCTAATGCTTTCAGCCACTTCAAGCAGACCCTGCTGCATAGAAAAAAGTTGGCAACATATAGCGGACATCTTGTCTTGATGGATTCTGTTGCTTAATCTGATGTTAAATCACCATAAAAACACAATTGAGTTGCATGCCCAAAAGTTAAAAACTTATTATCAAAGCGAGTACGCATTAGTGTAAACTTTGCGTTACTTGTTCCCTAAAAAATTTCTTTACGACAAAGCGCATTTTTGGATGTTAATATGTACCTTTACTTCATAGGCTGATAAGATCTCTTGTGTATCTCCCGGTGACTTCAGGTCGATCAGTGTATCTTCGTTTTTTTGAAGACGCTGGAGAGGCTGATTGTTCTGCGCCTAAGCAAGGGGATTCTTAGAGAGCGTCTATGGTTTAATCAGAATGCATACTGCAAGGGTAGATTCGTGGAAACGGCCCTACACACGGTCGTTGATAGTATTGAGCAGACTTTTTCGCAGAAGGAATACGCGGTTGGTGCCTTCCTTGATATCGAGGGGGCTTTTAATAATGTCTTTCCGGCGGCTATTGTAAACTCCCTAAGAAGGCTAGAAGTCGGAGATGACCTTATAAGGTCTATTTACCGCTTTCTTGCAAAAATGAAGGGTTACTGTCCGGGTTGGGTTACTGTCGTCGATGACCTGTTGGTAGCTTTGGATGGAAGTGGCTTCCGGGTTGTTGCCTATGCTGATGATGTAGCATTGCTAACAAGAGGAAAGTTTCTAGGAACAATGTTTCAGGATTACCTGAAATTGGTGTAAAACTGGGCTCTTAGCAAAACGGAGCTTGTACTTTTTACTAGGATTTGCCGTCTGCCCCAATGGGTGGTCATCCAATAAGACTTTCCGACAAGGGGAAGTACTTGGGCTGGACCCTTGCTTTTCTGGAAGCCCAACGTAGAGGAAAGAGTCAAGAAGGCAACAGTAGCCTTATATTATTGTAAAGCGGTCACTGGAAAGCACTGGAGTCTCTCACTGAATGTAGTTCATTGGCTTTATGAAACTACAACTAAGACAATTTTATACTATTCTAAAATGCTTCCGGTTCCTACCAACTCGAAAAGATCACTGCACGCCGAGTTAGCGTCCGTACCCTCCATATCCCAGCGAGGGAGGACTGGAATCTGGAATCGAGGTCCTGTAAATGTATTTACGGATGGGTAGAAGCTTAATGGGAAGGTTCTGCGTAGAACAGAGGTAGCCGCAATACAGGAGGCTTCGAGTTAGTGCTCACTATGGTAACGCCTTTAAGGGAGGTGAATATCTATTCCGACAGCCAAGGATCTTGACTTTCTGATGGTTCATTCGAAAACGGTGAAGGACTGCCTGACCTCCCTATCGACCGCATCTGATTAAAGGGGCCACTGGTGACAAGCTCATTTGGGTTCCGGCTCATAGTGAAATCGCTGGAAACTGCATGGCCGATGAGCTGGAAAGACAGGGAGCCTTTGATGAACTGCTCCTGGATAAATGGGCGCTTGGACAGCGCTAAGGCTTACTGTCATCGATGACCACTTTTGCACAGCTGCATGGAGGACGACGAGGTTAAATAATCTTAACACCTGCTACTCTGGTGCCCTACATTTGTGTGCCTAAGGTTCAAGCACCTTGGGTCGCACTTACCCGATGAGCTTTCGGGAATGGATATCAGTCTTTTGAGGATGTGGTGTAAAACGGTTATGGGTCTGAATGCACAGGTTCGAGTTCGCCTTGAGGAGCCAAGAACATCCGAAATGATACACCAGCACTGGATGTTATCGGACATTTCGGTCTCAGCAGCAGCGGGTGTAAAGTTAAAGTGTTGTCTTCGAATAAGTTTTGATATTTCGAATTGGTTCAAAATTATTCAAAAGACAATCCAAAACATCATAGTTCACTAGATTAATTCAACGAGATGGCTGTATTAAATTCATCAGCTTCCTACATTGAATAGAGAAATATCACAAAGCTATCATGGTTCTAATCTCACTTATGCGGCTTAAGTACAATTTAGTGTACTTTCGTCCAATTTGAATGCATTCTCGTTCCCGAACTCATTAATCTTGAGGCGCCATCAACGACCACACACTATTAAAGCGACGTATGTACATGCTATGCTGTTCATTTGCACTTCCTATCGCCTGACACATTGTCGTCGACAGTCTCATTATCTAGTGGTTGTTATGCGGAATGATTGTCGCTCGTCCTGCAAAAAGTATACATATTTACACTATTGTTGTGTACATGTACGATAGCGTGGGCCGAAAATCGGCTTTTTTAGAATTTTCATTGGTAATAGAAAAATGTGGTTCATTATGCTCTAAAAACAATCTGTGTGGAAG